>NC_090450.1:686361228-686668728 GCF_031143425.1 Pleurodeles waltl
AATCCTCCACCTGAGGGAAAACGATGTAGCTCTGCATGTGTTTCAGCAGGGCAGACAACACTCTGGACAACACGTTTGAAAACATAGGCTGGGACATCCCTGATGCCATGGCCTCTGTTGTTTGAAATGACCCACTTGCAAGGAAATGGAGCACTGATAGCACCTGCAGTTGAGGGGGGATTCCTGTGGGATGGCGGATTGCTGACATCAGGTCAGGCTTCAACTGGGTACACAGTTCCTGGATTGTGGCATGGTCAAACCTGTAGATGATGATTAAATGTCGCTCCTCCATTGTCAACAGGTTCACCAGCGGTCGGTACACCGGAGGATCTCCTCACATGTCCCAGCGGACGGTGCCTAGGAAGGACAACAGTGACCACAGAGTCAAACAACTCAGAGGTATGTACCCACAGTCTACTCAAAACATAATACAAAAAGTTGCCTGTATGTGTGTTGAGTCTAGGCCTAGGTATGTGTGAGGCAGTTGAAAATGAAGCCATGTGGGCCCCTGAAATGGCGGCTGCCTGACCTCTAAACTGGGACAATGGGATGTGAGGTAACTGCGCTGGCGTTGTACACCGTCGCGGTAGGCGGTAGAAGACTGCGGCGCAATGCTGCATTGGTTAACATTGGACCCTATGGGTCCCAGGAGCCAATAACGAAGTGCGCCGGTGGTGATGGTACGCACCGCCGCGGATGTCACCGCCGCGGACGTGACTGCCATTTCTATCAATCACTCGATACCTGATCTTCGACAGGAGAGGACCTACACTGCAAGTGCTGCTGTGACCTCGGTCTGGAAGAGACAATGACTCGTGCGTCTGGGGAAAGGGCCCCTGCCTTCACTGCACAAGAGTTGGAGAAGCTCGTGGACTGGGTCCTCCCCCAGTACGCCCTACTCTACGGTCCTCCAGACCAACAGGTAAGTACACAGGGAGCACGTTGTATGGGCTATGCCTGAGAGGAGAGGGCTGGTTGTAAGAAGGAAGGGGCCACGGTTCTGCATGCATGATGGACTGTGAATGCATGTGCCACATGGGAAGGGTAGGGATGTTGGCCACTCACTTCAACGGTGCAGTTGCTAATGACTTCTCTTCTTCCCCTGTACATTTCATTTAGGTCAGCGCCGACCAGAAGAAGGATATTTGGCGTGCCATCGCCAAGGACGTCCGGACCCTGGGGGTCCACCACAGACGGAGCACCCACTGCCGGAAAAGATAGGAGGACATTCGCCGCTGGAGCAAGAAGACGGCGGAGGCTCAGCTGGGGATGGCCTCTCAACATGGGAGGGGTGCCCGTCGCACCATGACCCCCCTGATGTTCCGGATCCTGGCGGTGGCCTACCCTGAGTTGGATGTGCGATTGAGGGCATCACAGCAGACACAAGGGGTGACTACAACATCATTCTGTTGACTTTGCGCGCAGTGAAGGTGTCTGGGTGGGGGAGGAGGGCTGTGGGTTCCCCTAGGCCAGGGCGAGTTCCGTAGGCTAGGCCCCTCCGTAATGCAGGCCATGTGGCACTCCACCCCACCTCTGTAGAGTGCCAAGTACAGGTATACATGCCCCTGTGTCATCTATGTGTGCAGATGTTGACCATAGCCATGTAAGCCATATCCCAGGAACTGCATCTGTAGAGCCCAACAGCACAGCGTAGTGGAGGGGCCTGCTGTGTCTGTATTGTCCACCAATGGTAGCAGTAAGCCATGCACTCAACCTGTCTTTCTTCTGTTGTCCCCCCCTTTTTGTGGTCTCCCTGTTCTTGTGTGCATCAGCATCATCAGGTGGAGGTACAGTGGCACCGGAGCACGAGGGAGCTGTATCCCACATGGCCATGGAGGGCCACACCACGGACTCAGAATACACCAGTGGGACGGAGGGCCAGGGGAGCTTCACAGCGGTCACAGGATCTGCAACCAGCGACACTGACTCGTCCTCCGATGGGAGCTCCCTTGTGGTGCCGGCAAAATCTGTGCCCCCCACTTCTACAGGTACAGCCGCCACCCCCCCCACCAGCACCACCCTCCCAGCAGCCCCTCAGCCTTCGCTCCGTGCCCGCTCACCCAGGAGGGTGGGCATCACCTTCGCCCCAGGCACATCAGCCCCTGCAGCTGTCACCTCTGCTGCCCTCAGTGAGGAGGCCATTGACCTCCTCAGGTAACTCACTGTTGGGCAGTCTACCATTTTGAATGCCATCAAGGGTGTAGAAAGGGAATTGCAACACACAAATGCATTCCTGGAGGGCATTCATTCTGGTCAGGCTGACCTTCATCGAACCCTGCAAACTCTGGCCTAAGCACTGATGGCAGCCATTGTCCCTGTCTCTAGCCTCCCCCCTCCAACTTCCTCCACCCAGACCCAACCCCCTGTACCCCAGCCTATCCCAAGCACACCATCAGACCAGCCTGCACACACCTCACCACACAAGGGAAGCTCAGGCAAACATAAGCACCACACATCCCACAGGCACTCATGCAAGCATCACACACATACAGACACACCAACATCCACTGCCTCCACTGTGTCCCCCTCCTCGTCCTCTCCCTCCTCTCTCCCAGTCTCGTCTACACTCTCACCTGCATGCACTACCACTACAGCCACTAGGTCCCGCACCAGCACGCTCACCACCACACCCCGCTCACGGACACTCACCACCCCGCTACCTTTTACACGTCCCCTGTGTCCTCTCCCAGTGTGTCTGTGACGCCCCCTCCCAAAGTACACAAACGCAGGCACACACCCACCCAACATACATCCACCTCACGACAGCTTCCAGCCCATGCACCTGCACCCAAAGCCACAAAAGTTACACCTCCTACAACCACCTCCTCTTCCTCCACTCAAAGACCCCCTCCAGCTACCCGTCCCAGTGTTCCTAAGAAACTTTTCCTGACCAAGCTTGACCTCTTTCCCACCCCCCCCTCCAATTCATAGGTCCCGTACTAGCACCTCAGCCAAAACATCTCCGGGCCAGTGGTGCCTGTTGTTAGAGGTATGTGGAGTGCACTGGGCACCAGGGAAGCCAGTGTGACACGGAGCCACAGCACAGCCAGTCCCCCCCCCTGTGAAGCACCAGAAGTTGGACAGTGCCCAGCGGGAGTGGGGGAAGACTCCAGCTAGCAAAGCCGCTCACAAGGGTCCCGGGGGGAGTGTCCACTCAGCTGTGACTCCTCCCAAGGTGGGGAAGGGGCAGAAGAAATCGCCAAAGTCTGGGAGGAGCAGCACGGCGGAGAAGACCGCCATCATCCCCGCTGCCCAGGAGGCCACCGCCAGCCCAATCGTCACTGGCCAGGAGGCCACCGCCAGAGTCAGTGCCCAGGAGAGCAGCCCGATCGTCACAGGCCAGGAGGCCACCGCCAGAGTCAGTGCCCAGGTGGGCAGCCCGATCGTCACTGGCCAGGAGGCCACCGCCAGAGTCAGTGCCCAGGAGGGCAGCCCGATCGTCAGTGGCCAGGAGGCCACCGCCAGCCACAGCCCAGCTGCCCAGGAGGGCCCCGGCAGCCACAGCCCAGCTGCCCAATGAAGGACCGCCAGCCCCAGCCCAGCTGGGCAATGAAGGACCGCCATGGCAAGCACCGCTGAACAGGGCAAGCACCGCTGAACAGGGCAAGGACCGCTGAACAGGGCAAAGACCGCCATGGCAAGCACGGCTGAATAGGGCAAGCTCCGCTGAACAGGGCAAAGACCGCCATGGCAAGCACCGCTGAACAGGGCAAGGACCGATAAACAGGGCAAAGACCGCCATGGCAAGCACCTCTGAACAGGGCAAGCACCGCTGAACAGGGCAAGGACCGCCGACTCAAGCACCGCTAGCCCATGAGCGGCGGGGGCAGGGACGCAACTGGGACAGTCACGGGGAGAGTGATGCACTCTGGGCACCAGTCCCCCTCCACAACCAGTGGAGAAAGCTATCCACTACCTCTGTCCTTGGCAGGATGAAGCACTCTGGGCACCAGTCCCCCTCCAGAACCAGTGGAGAAAGGCATCCACTACCTCTGTCCTTGGCAGGATGAAGCACTCTGGGCACCAGTCCCCCTCCAGAACCAGTGGAGACATGCATCCACTCAGTATGTTCTTGGCAGGATGAAGCACTCTGGGCACCAGTCCCCCTCCAGAACCTGTGGAGACATGCATCCACTACCTCTGTCCTTGGCAGGATGAAGCACTCTGGGCACCAGTCCCCCTCCAGAACCAGTGGAGAAATTCATCCACTCAGTCTGTCCTTGGCAGGATGAAGCACTCTGGGCACCAGTCCCCCTCCAGAACAGTGGAGAAATGCATCCACTCAGTCTGTCCTTGGCAGGATGAAGCACTCTGGGCACCAGTCCCCCTCCTGAACCAGTGGAGACATGCATCCACTCAGTCTGTCCTTGGCAGGATGAAGCACTCTGGGCACCAGTCCCCCTCCAGAACCAGTGGAGATATGCATCCACTACCTCTGTCCTGCACAGGATGAAGCACTCTGGGCATCAGTCTCCCTCCAGAACCATTGGAGATATGCATCCACTACCTCTGTCCTGCACAGGATGAAGCACTCTGGGCACCAGTC
This sequence comes from Pleurodeles waltl, assembly GCF_031143425.1. Classification (NCBI taxonomy): domain Eukaryota; kingdom Metazoa; phylum Chordata; class Amphibia; order Caudata; family Salamandridae; genus Pleurodeles; species Pleurodeles waltl. The sequence goes on from NC_090450.1 coordinate 686,365,775, forward strand.
CCCCTTCAGAACCAGTGGGGAAAGTCATCCACTTGAGAGACTGTGGCTTTGCACTCCCCAGGATTGAACAGTGGGCAACCCATCCACTGTATAGACTTGAGAGACTGTGGCTTTGCACTCCCCAGGATTGAGCAGTGGGCAAACCACCCACTGTAGAGACTTGAGAGACTGTGGCTTTGCACTCCCCAGGATTGAACAGTGGGAAAACCACCCACTGTAGAGACTTGGGAGACTGTGGCTTTGCACTCCCCAGGATTGAACAGTGGGCAACCCACCCACTATAGACTTGAGAGACTGTGGCTTTGCACTCCCCAGGATTGAACAGTGGGCAACCCACCCACTGTAGAGACTTGAGAGACTGTGGCTTTGCACCCTCAGGATTGAACAGTGGGCAACCCACCCACTGTATAGACTTGGGAGACTGTGGCTTTGCACTCCCCAGGATTGAACAGTGGGCAAACCACCCACTGGAGAGACTTGAGAGACTGTGGCTTTGCACTCCCCAGGATTGAACAGTGGGCAACCCACCCACTGTAGAGACTTGAGAGACTGTGGCTTTGCACTCCCCAGGATTGAACAGTGGGCAACCCACCCACTGTAGAGACTTGAGAGACTGTGGCTTTGCACTCCCAGGATACATCAATGGGCATGGAGCCCCCTCGTGGATCTGGCGTGGTGCACTCATCCGGCTGAGGTGCCCCCCCTTCCCTTCCCCCTGAGGTGCCTGTTGTATTTGTATCTGATGCCCCAGCAGTGTTCTCTCCATTTTGATCAGGTATCTTGTGTGGGCCTCGCCCATGCATTTTGGGCCCAGTGGTCCACGGACAATGACTTGTGCATTACCTGCACTACTAATCATGGTGTATATTTTGTTTAATGTGTATATATATATATATATGTATATACATGTATATATTTGGTTACTGTATTTTGATATATTACAATGGTTCCACTCATTTCCTTTTGTCTTTGCATTCTTCCGGGGGGGTTGGGGGTTGTTACTGTAATGTTTGGATATGCATTGGTGTGTGTGTTGTAGTGGGTGAGGGTCGGGTGGGGGTTGGGGTGTTGCGTGTGTGTGTCCCTGTCTTTTGCCTCCCCCATGTCGTAGGTGCAGTACTCACCGTTGTCTTCGCCGCCGGTGTTGATGATCGTCGTACAGGAGCAGGAAGACTAGTGCAGGAAGGATATGGAGTTCAGGCTCCATGGTGTCATCGTTCCTCGTGGAGTGTGTAGAGGTGAGCATTTTCCCTTTGAAATGGCTGTTTCCACTGTGTTTTTATCTGCGGTGAATCCGCCTCAGAAAAGGTGGCGGATTGGTAGGTTGTGATACTGTGGGCGGTACATTGTCTTCCGCCTGTCTCTTGGCGGTGACCGCCGCGCTGTTTGTTTGTACCGCCGTGGCGGTCGGAGTGTTAAAGTGGCTGTCTTTGTTGGCGGTTTCCGCCACGGTCATAATTCCAATTTTTTTCCCGCCGGCCTGTTGGCGGTCTTTACGCCGCTTTAACACCGTCTGCCAGGGTTGTAATGACCCCCATAGTCTTTAGTCAGTGCCTCTATTGTTCTAGTCCTGGGAAAGGACATTTAGCCTACACTGCACATAATTGTATCAAATTGTCTTCATCCTCTCCTGTCCGGTGGTACATTGCAGAATGTTCTAGAAGAGCCGAATGAACTCTGGACATTTCAAGGTCCTTTCTCCCGGTTACCAGTCCTCCCAAGGTTTTTCGAAGTCTCCACGTTATGAGCAAGCAGGGCCCAGCAAAACCAGGCCTTTGGTCGAGCTAATTTAAGAACATGGATTAACATAAGACATAGGTTATTCATCCAGTTATGATATATTAACTTTTTATAAAAGGCTTCTCATTATTGAACATCTATTAATACACATGGTGACCACTCCCCGTGGGCACATTTTCGATTATCCATGTTATTTTCTAATATTAATTTCTCTACATGTTTTTCTCAATAATAATCACACATTAATCATTAGTAAATGTCCTTAATTAACATATCCGCTCCTTCAACTCAATTATGGATGTTTCTGTGTGGGGGGGTACTGAGAGTTTTATGTAATTTAGTCTGTGTAGGGCGCACACAGTAATAAACTATAGAATGGTGCATGCATTACACTATTCAGGCAGTGGCAGTTCACGCCTCATTAGATGAGCAGTCTTAATGTGGAATTCCAATGCCTACTAGAATATGTGTGCCTATCTGTTCTCTGCTAGAGGCTGTGGTAAAGTAAATAACTGTTTTATCTCAAGTAAGATATTGTGCTGGGCTAAGTTTATTCTCATCAGTGTTGCAGGGTTACAAACATGTACATTTCATATGTCTTGTTACAGTGCAATGCGCATTCCCAGGTTCTAGCCGGAGCCACTGTAATTATGCAATTTTGCAAATAAGGTATTTTCCACATAATTACGGATTTGTCCCATAATCCACTATCTGATGATAATCTGCAGTTTAAAAAAAATAGTGTTTGCAGCTCAAATGGACCAAAAGTTGCTAAAAAATACTGCAACACGTAATGCTGCACAGTTGAAGGACTTTTGCAAAGGCTGAAAGGGTTTCTGTTTCATATTGCTATACTTGAGTGCTAAACGTGTACTACTGAGGTGCAACCTATTCCCAGGGAGTGATGCGTAAAAAAAACAAGGCAAAGTATTGAGGTAATAGTATCCAAAATGTGGCTCTTTAAGTCACTTTATTCGTCTTTCCTTGCTGCATAATTATGTCATCCCTGTTCCATAATTCAGTCCTCCCCATCGCATAAATTCAGGGGTCCTGTTTATAGTGATTTTACTCTTCACATGTACTAGTAATTGCACTGATCAAAATCCAGTTAAATAAAAAGCTACCAAGAGTTATGCAACGTGCCATGATGTACAAGAGGCCCAGGTCCAAAAGTGGCTTTAAGGCTAATTATCCAAAAGTACCTCAGAACTTATTAGTTCATTCCACAGGAACATTTTAAAATTGATATCTCTAAAGTTTTGCTGCAAAGTATGTTTTTCAGATAAATGGATAGTGTCTGCGTATATCACAGCAAATACTTTATACAGCTGTGTGGGGGTGGTGTGAGTCCATTTGGGGAGGATGAGTTTGGCCACTGAATTCTGTATGGTCTGTAGTCTCCTCAAGAGGTGCGTGATGAGTCTTACTTAGGGTGCGTAGTCGTAGTCCAGCAGGCTGGTGACAAGGGCTTGAGTGACAGTTCTTCTGGTACTGACAGGGAGTAATTTGAAGAGCTTAAAGAGCATGCGAAGACCAAACTGTCTCTCAAAAATAGAATAGACACGGTCTCTCAAGATCTTAATTTGCTCAGAGTGGATCACCACAGACCGGTTGAGAGGGTTGGAGTAACGGAAACCACCGTGGGCGCTCTGAGCCCTGTTATATCAGACCAGCAGAAGCGAATACAGAAACTGGACATGGAAGTGAAAGCCTTACAGACACGTGCGGAAGATGCTGAAAGTAGGTCCCGAAGGAACAATGTTTGGTTCCTGGGATTTCCGGAAAGAGTAGAGGGGCACAACACTGAGCTGTTTCTAGAACAATGGCTCATTAAAGAAGTGTTGAATGGTGTGGCGCCAAAGTTCTTCTCTGTGGAAAGGGCACACAAAATCCCGGGCAGGCAACCGGCTCCGGAACTACCACCCCGCCCGTTAATAGCGCATTTCCTCAATTTCCGTGATCGAGATGTGATACTACAGCACTTCCGCAACAGAGGCCCGATACATCATGAAGGGGCCTCCATAACGGCCTACCCGGACTTCACGGCAGAAGTGTAACACCAGCGCTACTCCTATGTCAAAATCAAACAATGCCTTCGTGAACACAATCTCAAATATGCCCTGATGTTCCCCGCCAGGCTCCGGGTGATAGCTGAGCATCGCACTCACGCCTTTGCCACACCAGCTGACGCCTGGACATGGATGCATGCCAAAGGTATAGCCCAACCGTCGGAGGAAGAAGGGGGAAATGGAGAATGGCTATCCTCACCGGACTGCAGAAAACCCAGGAGGAGATCTAAAGCGCAACCCACGAAGACACAGGCAGCTGCAGAGAGAGCGAAGGTGCTGAGGGACTGTCAACATCAGGACAGTGCGCGCTCTACAGGTGTCTAGAATGCAAAAACCCAACACTCTCAAGTTAATGTAATTTATGAATTGTGATGATATGTTATTGTTTAACCTTTTACATTGCAGAATTCAATCCAGGAGATTCATTCTTAAGGTGCTTATAAATACTGTTAATTTACAATGTATTGCTGGAGGCTTTCAGAGTGAGTCAGAGTGGGTGTGGTCCCTTTCCAGGGCCTTCTAGAAGCTTTCCCTGCAGCATGCCTGGGTGTGGTTGTGGGCTGGGCCAAGACTCTATAAAAGGGAGTCAGCCCAGCTTCATGTGCTCACTATTCAGAGGTCCTGGTGCAGAGCAGCAGCAACTTCTCGAGCTTCTGTTCCGGTGGCCTACCTTGACCTTCCAGGCCTCTGTGCTTCATACTACAGCGGTGATCCTTAGTCAGGGTGGTAAGGCGGAGGTTGGGCTGGGCCCCCGACCCCGTGATCGAAGACGCTCGAATTCCTGGGCCTAATTCTTTACGATATTAACATTTTGCTCTTGTGTGTGTAATTGTGCATTTAGACTTTTCTTGGCATTTGTATGGATGCATTCGAATCGGCAAAACGTGTGATTCTTTCCTTGTGATTAATTCGTGTTATTCATTGTGCCCTACCATTCCTTGGCAGTTTCATGGTGGCATTCGAATCGGCAACACGCGCAATTCTTTCCTTGTGTGTAATTCTTGATATTCACTGTACGCTACAATTTTCTTGGCAGTTTCATGGTGACATTCGAATCGGCAACACGCGCGATTCTTTCCTTGAGTTTGATTTCATGTTATTCATTGTACGCTACCATTTCTTAGGCATTTTCATGGTGGCATTCGAATCGGCAAGATGCGCGATTCCTTCCTCATGTTAAATTCACGTTATTCATAGTGCGCCACCATTTTTTGCCAGTTCCATGGTTGCACTTGGATCGGCAATACACGCGATTCTTTCATTGTGTATAAATAATGGAAATCACTGTGCGCTACCATTCTAAGGCATTTCCTTGGTAGCATTTCGAGTTAACAAGTCGCATGATTATTTCCTTGAATCTACGTTGTGTGATTTCGTGGTGTACAATCCTTTATGGTGTTTAAGACATATACACCCTGCAATATGTGCAATTCATTTTTTAATGTTTTGAGAAGAACACAACAAGACCAGAGTTCTAGATGTAATGCTGTGTTTTCCTGATATGTATTCTCAAATGGAGATTCATATGATGGTTTAGAAATTACTCAGAGTATTTCTTGATTCTTATGCTAAAGAAAGTACTTGAATCTGAAAGTTCTATTTAACTTTTCTTGTTTCCTCCTCAGGTATTTGGTCATCTAAAGCCTAGTAAGTTTTAGAACTATTCTAGGGTTGTTCATGTTTTCAGAATGACGAAGCTTAGAGTTATAGCATAGTACTGATTTCATGAGATGTAATTTTGATGTTTGTGTTTTAACCTTTTGCTTCCTACAGGTCTCCTTCCCAGCTGTTACCTTACTAATCCCCTTTTCCCCACTTGGACTCTCTTAGACTCTGTGACAAATCTAATCAGAGCATTGGAGCTGTCTTGTGGTGGAAGTGTTGGGAACGTGCACAGACCCCGAGAATCTGGTGACTCTGACAGAATAATGACCCCACAAATTATTATCCTCCTGGTTTGTGTATGTTCTCAGCATGGCCACACTGGACAAGCTAGTCAAGGCTATCACCCAGCTCCAGTCAGAAGTGGTATCATCAAAAGATTTGACAAATAGTCTAGGTGAGAGGGTGAGTCAGTTACAAGATAAGGTAGAGAAGAAAGAACAAAGTCCCACAGGTGTGTCTTGGCCAGGTACTTCTTCTCAGACTTCTGGAGATAATCCGACTAACATTTCCCTCAATGTTTCTTCAGCCATTCCTTTAGCTCCCCAGAACGTTTCTCAGGTGACCCTTTGAAAGCGCAATCTTTCCTGGTTCAAGTGGAACTACATTTCACCTGCAGACCACATACTTTTCCCGATGCCCAGTCTAAAGTGGCTTTCTTGTTGTCATATCTGTCTGGAGATGCAGCTACCTGGGCTATTCCTCTTGTGTGTAAAGATAGTCCCCTGTTGTACAACTGGAGAAATTTTGTTCGTGAGTTTGAGCGAGTTTTTGATCGTAGAACTGTAACTCTGTCAGCAGATCGTGAACTATTAGACTTACGTCAGGGAATCAGGATTTAGAATCATATTTAGCCAACTTTAATTGGCTGGTCGCTGAGACATCCTGGCCAGAGGAAAAACAAGCGGCCTTGTTTTACAAGGGACTCAAAGCGGAGTTAAAAGATATCTTGGTGCAAGTTGACCCGCAATCTACAGACTGTCAAGAATTAATCAACCTTGTCTTGAGGCTTGACCATCGTTTAACTGAACGAAGAGGAACGCGTAAAAAGACTGAAAAATATTCCTGCCGTGTTCACGATAAAAGAGACTCAAGAAATCTGAAAGAAAGAACGCCTTAACCGATGGAGATTGGAACCGTCAGGAGACCTTAGACCAAAGGTGAAAAGGACCTACGCAGAAAAAATGGACAATGTCTCTATTGTGGGCGGAAAGGTCATTTTGTCAAAGACTGTTCAATCAAACCAAAGAACAAGTGAGGTCCAGTTCAGAAGGTTGCAACCAATGCATCAATCGAGTCAGAAAAACTAAAACACCCAAGATGCAGAGAAGGGTCACTGTGGACCCTTCACAATCAAGACATCTCAAACTGGGAGTAAGAGTTCAGGTCAAGAAAAAGACCTATTTCAAGAAGGCTCTAGTTGATTCTGGGGCTACCGGGAACTTTGTTGACACTAAATTGGTTCGTGCATGGGGATTCCATGTATTGAAAAGAAGACCCCAGAAATCATCCAGGCAGTCGATGGAAAACTCTTGACTGGAGATCCGGTAACTCTTCAGACTGTCCCTTTGTCAGTAATTTGTGAAGATAAAAATCAAAGAAAGAAACATAAAGAGAAACTTACCCTTGACGTGATCCATGCTCCCCAGTATCAGATTATCCTTGGCTTGCCATGGTTAACTCATCACAATCCAGAGATTAATTGGGCAGAACAAAAGGTTGTTTTCTCATCTGTGCTATGTAAAGAACGATGTCTCCAAAGGACTCAAGAATCTGAAGTTCGCAATTCTTACATAGCTACCGCCGCAGAGAAAGAAGTTCAGTTGCCCAAACAGTATTCATCTTATGAAGATGTATTTGATGAGAAGGAAGCAGAGAACTTACCTCCTCATAGATCATATGACTGTCAAATTGATCTAGTCTCAGGTGCGATATTTCCCAACTGTCGTGTGTATGCCCTGTCAGAACATGAAAATAAACATTTACGAAAATACTTGGATACATTTTTAGAGAATGGTTTCATCCGCCCCTCTAAGCCTCCCGCAGCTTCTCCTTTGTTTTTTGTTCCAAAGGCGAATGGAGAGCTTTGAAATTGTATCGACTATAGGGGATTGAACAAAATCACCATCAAGAATAAATATCCTTTGCCTCTAATTCCAGTCTTATTGGAACAAGTAAAGAAAGCAAAAAGCTACACGAAGCTTGACCTTCGAGGTGCTTATCATTTGGTCCGAATGAGAGAGGGTGACAAATGGAAAACAGCATTCAAAACAAGATATGGCCTTTTTGAGTACACCGTCATGCCTTTTGGTCTGTGCAATGCTCCAGCAGCATTTCAATTTTTCTTAAATGACGTTCTTAGAGAGTACCTCAATATGTTTGCCATAGTCTACATTGATGACATTTTGATCTACTCAGACAATGAAAATGAACATGTTCAATATGTCAAGGAAACTCTGGCAGCCCTTCGCAATCACCATTTATATTGCAAACTAACCAAGTGTGAGTTTCATGTTACCACAGTTGAGTTTTTAGGGGTTATCCTTACACCTCAAGGTATGGTGATGGCAAAAAAGTAAGTAAAAGCCGTATCTGATTGGCCCACCCCAAAGACTGTTCATGATGTACAATGTTTTCTGGGGTTTGCAAATTTTTACCAGAGATTCATAAATTATTTCTCCCAGACAGTGGCTCCAATTACTAACCTATTAAAAAGAGAAATAGAAAAATTTGTATGGTCCCCAGAAGCCGATCAAGCCTTTTCAACTTTAAAAGAAGCTTTTTTCACTGCTCCAGTCTTGACTCATCCAGATGCGGATCGACCCTTCATAGTGGAAGCTGATGCTTCAGATGTGGCGATAGGAGCAGTCTTGTCACAACAAAACAAAGACACTGGTCATCTTCATCCTGTAGCTTACATGTCTCGGAAGTTGAACGAAGCCGAACAGAACTATGTCATTGCTGAAAAGGAGCTTCTAGCGATTCGTGGCACCTTTAAATAATGGAGACATAATTTGTTAGGAGCCAAATTTACTGTCACAGTATATACTGATCATCGCAATCTTCAATTCATGAGTTCCGCCAGACTTTTGACTCCTCTGCAATTACGCTGGATGCTGTTTTTGGCGAGTTTGATTTTGTGGTAACCTTCCAGCCTGGTAAAGATAATCGCAAAGCTGACGCCTTGTCCTGCCAAGAATCTACCACATTGCCTGCAGTTCAAACCTCCAGAGCTATTATTGCTCCTGACAAGGTCCTATGTATCATAAAAACAGAAGATTTCTTTGAAGACATCCGCAGTTCATTCACTGTTGAAAAATGGCAGATGTGGGCCCAAGCAGATCCAAAAATGTCAATCAAGCAAGGATTACCCTTTCATGGCTCTCGTTTGTTCGTGCCCACTACCAAACCTCACAAGATAGTGTTTCATTGGTTGCATGTTATACCTACGGCAGGTCACTGAGGTACTCCTAAAACTCTTGAATTAATACAATGCTATTTTTGGTGGCCTACCTTAACAAAGGATGTAAAAACAATGGTAAACAATTGTGAAGTCTGTGCTTGCGCTAAAACAAGTAATTCAAAACTGAAAGGGTTGCTACATCCACTCCCAACCCCAATTCGTCCATGGGAGCACATTTCTTTAGACTTTATTACTGGTCTGCCAATGGTTCAACAGCATTCAGTAATTCTGGTGGTAGTAGATAGTCTCACGAAATATGGACATTTCATTGCCTGCAAGAAATTACCTACTTCTAGTGAACGGCAACTATCTTACTGAATAGAGTGGTTCGCTATCATGGACTGCCAAAAGTGATCCTCCCCGATCGGGGGTCGCAATTTGCCTCTAACTTCTGGAAGACTTGGTTTAAAACACTCCAAGTGACATCTACCCTATCTACTAGCCACCATCCTCAAACAGATGGTCAAACGGAGAGACTAAATCAGACTTTGAAGCAATACCTACATGCTTACGCTGAAAAAGCACTTCATTCTTGGACATCAATGCTCTGCTTAGCTGAGTTAGCCTACAACAACTCCTTCCACACTTCTACTGGCGTTACACCGTTCTTTGGTTTGTTTGGCTATCATCCTGACACCTTGTCAATCACAATTCCTCAAGAAAGCTCTCTCACTCCAGCTGTGTCAGAAACCATTCAACATTTGCATCAAACTCAGAAGTCAATTCAACAGCATTTAGAAAAAGCCAAACAAAAATACAAAAAGCATTATGACAAGAAACATTGTGAGGGACCGCAGTATCAACCAGGTGACAAAGTGTGGCTTTCCACAAAACATATAGGGCCAGATGTAGCAATATTGCAAATTGCGACTTGCAATTTGCGAGTCCATCCGACTCGCAAATTGCAAGTCGCAATTTGCAATGCAGTACGGTGTCTCAGACACCGACTGCGACTCGCTATGGGGTCGCAATGACCCACCTCATGAATATTCATGAGGTGGGTCGCAAATTGCGGCCCCATAGCGAGTCAAGGCACTCGCAAACATGGAGGCCTGCTGTAGTCAGCAGACCTCCGTGTTTGTGACTGCTTTAAATAAAGCAGTTTTTTTTTTTTTAAGTGTAGCCCGTTTTCCTTAAAGGAAAATGAGCTGCACTTAAAAAAAAAAAAAAAACCTTTTGTTTCGGTTTTTTTTCAGGGCAGGCAGTGGTCCCTTGGACCACTACCTGCCCTGAAAACAATGTTTGGGGTCCATTCACAAACTGGAAGGGGTCCCATGGGGACCCCTTCCAATTTGCGAGTGGGTTACCATCCACTTCAAGTGGATGGTAACTGCGATACGATTTGCGACCGCGTACGCGGTCGCAAATGGTATTGCATCCCACTCAGACTCACAAATAGGAAGGGAACACCCCTTCCTATTTGCGAGTCGGAAATGCATTTTGCGAGTCGGTCCCGACTCGCAAAATGCATTTCTGCATAGGAAATTCACATTTGCGACTCGCAAACGGCAATTTTTGCCGTTTGCGAGTCGCAAATCGTTTCCTACATCTGGCCCATAGACTTCAAGAAGAAGCACATGTTCAACCCCAAATATATAGGTCCTTACACTGTTTTTCAGTAAATCAATCCTGTGACCTATAAACTGCAATTGCCAAGATCATTACGGATTCATCCAGTGTTCCATACTTCCCTCTTAAAAAAGGCCGTCCAAAGGGTCCGCCCTCATCCAGCTCCTGTTCTAGTACGGGGGGAAGAAGAATACAAAGTCAAGATAGTCTCTAAACTGAGAGGGCGTAACCTATGGTACTTAATCTCATGGAAAGGTTATAGCCCTGAAAGTAATTCATGGGTTTCTGCATCAGATGTTCATGCTCCAGTACTTGTGAGACGCTTTCATCGTCTCAATCCAGACAAGCCATGCCCTAGAGCGCGCCTGGGAGAGGGGAGTATTGTCAACATCAGGACAGTGCGCGCTCTACGGGCGTCTAGAATGCAAAAACCCAACACTCTCAAGTTAATGTAATTTATGCATTGTGATGATATGCTATTGTTTAACCTTTTGCATTGCATATTTCAATCCAGGAGATTAATTCTTAAGGTGCTTATAAATACTGTTCATTTACAATGTATTGCTGGAGGCTTTCAGAGTGAGTCAGAGTGGGTGTGGTCCCTTTCCAGTGCCTTCTAGAAGCTTTCCCTGCAGCATGCCTGGGTGTGGTTGTGGGCTGGGCCAAGACTCTATAAAAGGGAGTCAGCCCAGATCCACGTGCTCACTATTCAGAGGTCTCGGTGCAGAGCAGCAGCAACTTCCTGAGCTCCTGTTCCAGTGGCCTACCTTGACCTTCCAGGCCTCTGTGCTTCATACTACAGTGGTGATCCTTAGTCAGGGCGGTAAGGCGGAGGTTGGGCTGGGCCCCCGACCCCGTGATCGAAGACGCTCAAATTCCTGGGCCTAATTCTGTACGATATTAACATTTTACTCTTGCGTGTGTAATTGTGCATTTAGACTTTTCTTGGCATTTGTTTACACTCATTCGAATCAGCAAGACGCGTGATTCTTTCCTTGGGAATAATTTCTGTTATTCATTGTGCGCTACCATTCCTTGGCAGTTTCATGGTGGCATTCGAATCAGCAACATGCGCGATTCTTTCCTTGTGTGCAAGTCTTGATATTCACTGTACACTACCATTTTCTTGGCAGTTTCATGGTGACATTCAAATCGGCAGCGTGCGCGATTCTTTCCTTGAGTGAAATTCTTGATATTCATTGTACGCTACCATTTCCGAGGCATTTTCATGGTGACATTTGAATCGGCAAGACGCGCGATTCTTTCCTTGAGTGTGATTTCATGTTATTCATTGTATGCTACCATTTCTTAGGCATTTTCATGGTGGCATTCGAATCGGCAAGATGTGCGATTCCTTCCTCGAGTTTCAATTCATGATATTCATAGTGCACTACCTTTTTTTGACAGTTTCATGCTGACATTTGAATCGGCAATACGTGTGATTCTTTCCTTGTGTGCAATTCTTGATATTCATTGTACGTTACCATTTCCAAGGCATTTTTCATGGTGGCATTCGATTCGGCAAGACGTGCAAATCTTTCACTTGTGGTTAATTTATGATAATCATTGCACGCTACCATTTCTTGGCAATTTGATGGTGGCGTTTGAATCGGCAAGATGCGCGATTCTTTCCTCGTGGTAAATTCACGTTATTCATAGTGCGCTACCATTTTTTGGCAGTTCCATGGTTGCACTTGGATCGGCAAGACACGCGATTCTTTCATCGTGTATAAATAATGTAAATCACTGTGCGCTACCATTCTAAGGCATTTCCTTGGTAGCATTTTGAGTTAACCAGTCGCATGATTATTTCCTTGAATCTACGTTGTGTGATTTCATGGTGTACAATCCTTTATGGTGTTTAATACATATATAAAACCCTGCACTGTGTGCAATTCATTTTTTAATGTCTTGATTAGAACACAAGACCAGAGTTCTAGATGTAATGCTGTGTGTTCCTGATATGTATTCTCAAATGGAGATTCATATGATGGTTTAGAAATGACTCAGAGTGTTTCTTGATTCTTATTCTAAAGAAAGTAATTGAATATGAAAGTTCTATTTAACTTTTCTTGTTTCCTCCTCAGGTTTTTGGTCATCTAAAGCCTAGTCAGTTTTAGAACTATTCTAGGGTTGTTCATGTTTTCAGAATGACGAAGCTTAGAGTTATAGCATAGTACTGATTTCATGAGATGTAATTTTGATGTTGTGTGTTTTAACCTTTTGCTTCCTACAGGTCTCCTTCCCAGCTGTTCCCTTCCTAATCCCCTTTTCCCCACTTGGACTCTCTTAGACTCTGTGACAAATCTAATCAGAGTATTGGAGCTGTCTTGTGGTGGAAGTGTTGGGAACGTGCACAGACCCCGAGGATCTGGTGACTCTGACAAGGACACGACACTGCACACCCAGAATTCCTTCACCGTGCTGCACTTCGCTGCCCGGGAGCCAACGGATTCAGACTCTGGTGGATCTGACTCGACCATCACAGACGTGCTGAAGGAGCCGGAGATTACACCCAGGACTGGAGATGAGGTATGATGCTTGAAAAGTAACTCCTCCAGTTGGCGGAGTTTGAAAATGGCATTTGGAAAGTCCTTGAGGTGTCAGAATAATGAACCTAGGATCATATGGATAAAAAGACTTGAGGACACGAAAACAATGACCTCCTTTTGGGATGAAATCTCCAACAATGCGATGGTTCTGCCCACAGGTAGTAGCAAAGGCCTCCTTGTTGGCCCAAGGAAGGAGAGGATCCTTATTGCGATGTGGCTGGGGCTATCGGAGGTGCAGTCACAAATATCTTTTAATCTACAGTGGGGGCCCTAGAGACAGGCCTCCAGAGATAGCCATCACGCTCCCCCAGATGGTATCCAAATGGACACGGTACTTTTGCACTCAATGTGTGTTTTATTTTACATTATTGTTGGTGGTGCCCAAAGAGGTACATGTGCACCACCGTGGTTATTGGGGATGTTGGGTGCTGATGCGGGGTGGGAGGTTTTGTTCAGTATGTTTAAACGAGTCAGGATGCAGGTCTACACAATTACTTTATAAACACCTTATCCATGGTTATAGATACATACCCCCGCCAAGAATTGAACACGTAGAGGAGTGAACACACGCATATGGCTTACCAGACTGTAGGCTCACACATACCACATATTATGCAGTAATATAGAATCATAACATGGAATGTGCGTGGAATGGCTGCACTGGGTAAGAGACATTGCATAGACACTTATCTCAAGTGCCAGGGAGTACGCTTTGCCATATTGCAGGAAACACACTTGTTGAGTGGTGATCTGCAGGCTATACGGAAACGTTGGCAAGGATGGGTTTATGGCACATCTTTCTCGGCATATGCGAGAGGAGTACTTATGTGGATAGCGCCTGCGGTGCCATACGTACTGCACACAAATAAGGTAGATGAAGAGGGCAACTACATGGTGTTGGAAGGGCAGCTTGACGGTAGACCATTAACTATAGTAGGGGTTTACGCTCCCAATAGCGCGCTCAACGAATTCCTCCACATACTGACCCCTGCCTTGTTGACGAACCCTGATGCCCCTGTCATCTGGGGTGGGGACTTTAACTGTGTTCCAGATGTACTGATGGACCGTTCGATATTACCCCTACAGGGTACAGCGAGCAGGCGCAACTCTAACCTGCTGACGGTTTGGGCCGATGACTTGGGAATACATGATATGTGGCACATGAATCATTCGACACATAGAGAGTACTCCTTTTACTCCGTAATACACAAAATACACACTAGAATAGACCTGCTGTGGGGAACTCCAAATGTGTGCTCCTTAATTAAAGAGTCAGAGCATTTAGCACGGACCTTGTCCGATCACTCCCCATTGCTGCTGACCGTGAAATGGGAAAGAAAGCGCTCCACAATACCCACATGGCGTTTGGAAAGAGAGGCGCTGCTGGACCGTCCTTTCAGTGAGGAATTAAATACCTGGGTAAAACAGTATTGGGACTTAAATAATGGCTCCACAGACTCGAGGGCTACAGAATAGGACGCATATAAAGTGGTGAGGGGACATTGCCTTTCGGCCTCCTGGGGGGCGCGCCGCTCGCTGCACATTGACGTTACCACTCTGGAAAAGGAATTGCGGGTGCTGGAAATAGCAGTCGCACAAAATAGGGCATCACCCGAATCTCTTCACGATAAGCGAGTGCTATATGAAGAGGCGGATCAACGTCTCCGACATCATGATTATAACTATCATCTCATGTGATTGCAAGCGGATGGTGACCACTCAGGTAGACTGCTGGCATGGCTATTGCGAGAGGACCAACAACATACCCCGATTGGGGCTATATACCTGAATGATGGAACTCTGGTCACCTCGCAGGAGGCAATTAACAATGCCTTCAAGGACTATTATATGACATTATACCGCAGGCAAGTGAGCTGCAATGCTAGCCAACTGGAGGCTTTCCTGGGTGAGGCCCCCCTTCCGCGGTTATCGGCAACAAATATGGCAGCACTGGATGAACCCCTCCAAATAGAGGAAATAGGAGTAGCCATAACACAAATAGCTCGCAATAAGACACCGGGGGTGGACGGTTTTCCATTAGAGTACTATGCCACTTATGCACAACACCTATTGCTGTGACTGTTGTCGGTGTCTGAGACGACGTGGGCTAATGGGAAACTCCCACGGTCACAGAGAGAGGCATTGGTGGTGGTACTCCCCAAACCCGGTTGTGATCCCACGGACGTGAGATCCTACAGGCCGTTGTCTCTCCTTAATTTAGATTGCAAAATTCTGGGCAAGGTGTTGGCAAACAGACTCACCCCGTAATACACGATCTGATACATGAAGATCAAAATGGTTTTATACCACAGCGCAATACTTTTTTAAACATCCGCAGACTATTGGGCATCATTTGAGATACTCCCACAGATGCATATGGTAATGTAGCAATGTCTTTGGATTTAGAGAAGGCGTTTGATACACTAGGCTGGGATTTCTTGTTTGCCACCTTACACCGCATGGGGTTTGGCCATCGATTTGTACGATGGCTGCAGACATTATATGCTGACCCTACAGCTAGGGTTAAAACAGGAGGAGTGATATCGGACAGCTTTCCCATTGGTAGAGGGACCAGGCAGGGGTGCCCTCTATCACCTTTGTTGTTTGCCATCGAAATGGAGCCACTTGTGGCTCGATTGTGCACACTGGCCGATCAATGGGGGATTTACCGAATGGAGAAGCACCATAAAATCTCCTTATATGCGGATGATGCGCTGATTTACCTAGAAGGGGGTGGGACCACACTGCCCGCGGTGATGTCACTACTAGACGAATATGGAGAGATGTCGGGACTGAGAGTTAATTGGTCTAAGTCCTGCTTATTCCCTCTGGTTGATCTGCCTACAGAAATGAGGGAGGAACTCCCTGCGGGAAGGTTGAAGTGGTGTTTCGACTCATTCAAATATCTAGGAGTGCAGATCTACCATAGACTTGACGACCTGAAAGATGGTAATTTGGGCCGTGCGCTGTGCTCTGTGAAGGGCTCACTCCGGTTCTGGTGTTCGCTTCCCCTATCCCCCTTGGGAAGGGTGGCCATAGCAAATATGCTGGTGCTCCCGCGACTCCTTTATTACTTTGCTACATTGCCCATAGTTCTACCTAGGAGCTTCTTCCCTGAACTGAACGGACTACTGTTAGGACTTATATGGGGGAACGGTAGATCCCGAGTGGCGCTCACTAATTTGCAGCGGCCACTGTGCGCGGGGGTTGGGTGCTCCAAACTTTGAACGTTACTATGCTGCAGCACAACTATAGTGGATATTACACTGGATACGTAGACCTGAATCCTCAGAGGCAGCATGGATACACACAAAACTACAGAACGTCCCCATGAATACCTGGCTAATAGATCGCACAGTGAAACATAACACCGACAACTGCTTGTTGAGAGCGGCCCATACATGTTGGAAACAATATGTACAGAAAGGAAGAAGTAGTCCCCCATACTCACCCCTCATTCCCTTAGACCAGATACCGGGAGGCATGCAATTGCTCAAAACACACCCCATAACAATATGGGTGGAGGCAGGGATAGAGACAGTGGGGGACTGCTTTGACGATGGTATATTGATGCCATTTACGGCTTTTAGGGACCTCGCCTCGGTGGGAGCAGGTCAGTTTATATCATACTATACCATATGTCGCCTGATTAAAACAGCATGGGCTGGGGGAGATAGGGAGCCTGTACCATCTCCCACATTACACTTTATGCTTTCTAATGATGGCCTATCAAAAGTGATTACAAATTTGTATAAAGCCCTAATGGATGTAAACGGTAATGGACTCAAAGTGGCGAGACAGAGATGGAATACAGTTCTCCCCGTGCCTTTCATCCCCAAGACATGGTTGATGATCCTCCGACAAGTGCAGCGGGTATCGCGAAACCCTAGGTTCCGATATACCCAATTTAATTTTGTATATCAAACGTACCTGCCCCATCCCGTATTCACCGCATGTACTCTGCGGCTAATCCGGCATGCCCCCAGTGTGGGTCACACACAGCTCACTCTTATCACATGGTGTGGGATTGTGGGCCCCTTCAGAAAGTCTGGCACGAGGTAGTGGCAGTAGTTACTGACATCACGAAGCATGTGTTCTCACTAGAACCGAGATCTTGTTTGCTGGGGATTAGAACCAAAATTAAACAGGACATACATATTCACAGGTTCGCCGACCTGGCATTTATTATGTTCAAGCGATTGATTGCTATGAATTGGAAGGCACCAAGGGCACCAGAAATGCACCAATGGCGAGTCATGACACTACGGTGGGCACATGCGGAACTACGAGTGTTGCGAGTTTTGCAAGATGGAGGGCAGACACACACAGGCTATGAGGTTTGGGATACGCTTGTTGCACAGTTGGAAACCAAAAACGATGAACGCCCGCCATGAATGGGGAGATATGGCAGCAATGATTGTTATATAATGTTAATAAAACTGTTTTCTGTCTGGCTACTTGAGACTCAGTCTGCAACCAACATCAAATAAGTTTAAATAGATGGTATTGCCAGACTGCGACTTCGCTTGTCACTCTTCGATAGATGTATCTGTGTTACACCAAAAGAAAACAAATGATTTACTAACCCTTGGATGATGGAATGCATAGACCTAATTTCCGGTTACTGATCTTTGACCGTGTATTATGTTATTTGAAGATGTAATTAAATATATGTGTTTGAAATAATAAAACAGATATATATTAAAAAAAAAAAAAAGCATGCAAAGGTTGAGGAAGCAGGCGGAAGAGGCTGTGTTGATCTAGCTTTTCATGGTGACCTTTGTGTCCAGGAGGATGCCAAGGTTGCAAGCGTGGTCTATTTGAGTGGGGACGGGTCCTAGTTCAGTAGGCCACCAGGCGTCTTTCCAAAGGGTGGTGTTGTTCCTGAAGATCAGCACTTCAGTTTTTTATGTGTTGAATTTTAGGCTGTTGTTTTTCATTCAGTCGGCTATGTCTGTCATGCACTTGCTGATATTGACCGTTGTGGTGGTGGGGTCTTCTGACAGTGAGAGGATGAGCTTGTATCATCTGCGTAGGATCTGATGTTTTGCTGCATAGCACTAGGCTTGATGCGGTTCGCTGTTACAGTAAGAGGTCGCACAGCAGATGATTCATGCACAGAAGCTGCAGTGTGTGGTCCTTCGACCTTTAGGATTCAAAGCTGCATTACACACATATTCAGAAAATACATGCTGTCCGCTTGCCTCAAATAAGTTATTGTGTCATTTTATCAATATCATTGTGCACACCCATCCACTGTTTAATGAACATACAACAAACCACACACAAGCACCCACCACAAGCATTAATACCCATACATAAAACACATAAGCACACTAATGCTAAGCTCAAATGAATGCTGTACATAGAAACACCTGGATTGGATTGGACATGCCACACACGTGCAAAAACACTAAAGACACACACACACATACAAGTACTCACTCAAACCGCACATGTACACATGTAAATCTTAAATACTAGAGCTACACAAGCTCAAACTTTCACTATTCGCTAACACGGTTTCAGAAACTGCAAGCCCCCCAAGATCTCAGTGATTCTCTTCCCCTTAGCTGGATCTGCCTAGAACATATATATCACAATAACTTATGAATGATGGATGAAGTCCAACTGCCTGAAATTGAACACTGAGAAGAATTAAGTTGTGATCTTTAATAGAGCTCGCCTCCATGTGACTACTCTGGTGGCAAACAGAACAAGGACCTATTTCTACCCGCATCACTCATGCTCGAAACCTCAGGATCATCACCGTCTGCAAACTCGACATGACAGCCTAAGTCACTGCTGTCACCATCTCATGCTTCCACACCCTGAAAACACATATCTCACCTCACCTCAAGGAGTTACACTGGTGTAAATATTGCCATTTGTAAACTGGTGCATGATTATGCTGAAACGTTTCCACTACTTCATGAAATGTGTGTCTCTGTAGTGTTAAAGGGATTACAACTTCAGCCTATGAGAGCACCTTTTCAACACTATCTCCTGTCCCCGCACCATTCCATCGCACAATGAGTAGAAACAGAATTTGATCAGTTTAGTGCATGAGATGGAGCTTACCCCAAATGTATCTATGGGCAAGTTTGAAAGAGAGTTTTCAAAGAAAAACAGGGCCTATATTACATAAAGGGAGCACTTTTCCTGCTTGCATCACTGCCCATCTTGAAACAGGTGTGCTGGGTGCAAATTGCTGGAAACCTGTGCCTGCCCTGGGGGCAGCACTCTCAGTGAAATGCGGAACAGCTGTTTATAAGTATACAAATTGTGTTTCACAATGCAGGTGTGATGCTGCCTGCAATTTAAAGAAGGAAGCGAGATCCCCATGCAGGTAGGTGCAGTTAGTGCCTGCACCTGCCTGCAAGATGATGTAGGGGGAGTCCATGGTAGCTCTTTAGCACCCTTCAGAAGGCTGGCTTAAGAAAACACACGTTTTTGTTGTGTTTTGTCAGTGCATATCACAAGGGACTATTTGCCCCTGTGCCCACATCCATGATATGGGGTGGGGACAGTGGCAAAGTCATTCCCTCATTTGCATGGGGCCATGCTCCCATGAAAATGAGGGAATGCCCTCTGAAGATAGCGCTGGCTCCACATGTGCGTCAGCACTATCAGTATTACAGAAGGGGCTGCACCAAACAGCCCCGTCTGTAATACCCGAGTATCTCAATGCACCCTCAAGGCTCTCTGTGTGATACACCCAGAAGTTTACCTCTTTGACCAATTACCAGTAATTAAAACTGCCATCAGATATCAGGAATATTGCTTTCTTTTGTTGCAAATGTGTTGCTGATTTTTAAAAACTTTTTTTAATCAATAAAAGCAAATGAATGACATGAAAATAAACAGTTACAAAGATCACAGTGTGCAAAAAGAAAGTGTTGGGCAAATGGAAAGGAGTTAAAAGCCATTCTCCCTAGTGCAAAGATGCAAAGGGTCTAACAAGAACTACTATTACAATCTGCTTGGTATCCAGGTGTATTTTTGAAGCCTGCCCTGCTGGAAAATGTGAGGGTTGAGCCTGAGGAGTATAGACATAGCTTTTACTCTCAAATAACTCTCCACATGTTGTGTATCACTGTTTGGAAGAAAACATAATGTAAATCTAGCAATTGTAGGCTCCTTCCAGAATTGACCACAAATTGGGCACACATTGGCCCCACCCAAACACACTTGGCCCATCCAGATCACAATTCCTGGAACCGGTCCTGGCGGGACTTCTAACACAGAACCTGCAAGGGGCAGGAAAGCAGAAGCAAAGGGGGGTGATGTAGCAACGGTTCCACAAGCCTTCTTTTAAGCAAGGAAAAGGCCTTGCCCTTTAGTAGAGTAGCAAAGGACAAACCATAATTGGGTTGTGGTGTCCCCTTCATATGCCTGGTACTACTGCACTAATGTCCACTTCTTTTAATTCTATCTTGGTCCAAGTCTGTATCGTATCACATTATTGTAATTTGATTACGGAGTGTTTGAAGTCGCTATCACTTCCTTATGACGATGGTTCAATTAAGTACCCGATCCACTCCTCTGTGTTGCATCAGTAATTCTAATTGCTTGAGTCCCACTTGCTCTACACAGGGTTCAAGTACAGGCATTTGTGCTGGTTTAGGAATCACAGGTGTTGTGAGTCTGGATTACCCAGATACCTCTTCAATCATGCCTAAACAAAACCACTGTTCAGGGCCATGGTTAGGTGTCTATCACAGGACTTGCTCAGGCAGCGCTCTCTCTCTTGAATCAGATCTTCAACAGGGGCTCTGGCAGCGAAATAAGGTACACTTAATTTGAGCCGGAGATTGAAGAGGGATGGTGTCACCATCACTTAATGTTGGGGGCCAGCCCTTAATTTTCATTATCATACATCCACAAGTGCAAGGGAGGGAAAAATAGATCAGAAGGATGGAGGAAGAAAAAGATGGCAGAACTGTCAAAAACAGAAATCAGGAACCTAGTGTGAGATAAGCCGAGGACGGGTCATGTCTGGTAGTGGATTAAAGACTACTGGCCTTGCTTTTAGGTGTGCAGACTTTTAATAGTACAGGTTGATGGCTTCTGAGCAGAGCTTTGGGCAGCTGCACACTTTCTTTCACAAATTAGGCACTGGAGGTGCCACAGGAGGCACTGGCGGCTGCTGACAATTAAAAACTGCCCCATATCTTACTGCATTAATGTGTTCAACAGTTACTTTAATGTGCAAATTGTCAGCACAGCAACTCCAGGCCCTTTAAAGTGTGTGCTTGCTCACTATCTTGCCCTGCATGCAGCATTACATTTGGAAGAAAATGCTCTAACCAGGCATCAGGAAGCACCCACTCTGCTGGTGGCAATCAAACACACAGAAATATGTGCAGACAGGTCTTTAGGTGGGCTAAAAAAAAGTGGGGGCTCTCTAAATGGGAACCTGTAAAATAAATTTATGTGATTCCTATAGTGCGCCATCCGGCCTGCATTTTTATTTCTCCCTGAGATGTTATTGTAACCAGAAAGATAACATAACTGACATACACCTAAAACCTGTCAGTACTATTCGCTTTGCCAATGATAGCTAGATGTTTAAGATAAATGAGTAACAACAATGATTAGTTATAAATTATTAACATAAAAAATGTTTCAATTCTGAAAATTGTGAGACTGTGATTTAAATATTATTGAGGTCTATGGAAGAAGTATGGTCTTCAGGTATGTGTGCTTTACGTTAGATATGTATGCCCTTTTTCTCTTCCCTTGTCATCCATCTGCACATTTTCATCCTTCTCTTTTTCCTCTTGAGCACCCTCTTTTCACTCTCCCCTGAATGCACTCCCTCGCATCTCCTTCATTTTACCACCTGAAACATATACTGCACTCATTCACATTTAAGCACTTTATTTAATTTTGCTTTTGCCTTCGAAATAGTTTGACCCCTGTGCACCCCTTCACACACATTTACACTGAATTTCATTTACAACTGGAATACATGACCATTGTTCTGTGTGCTCTGCAGAGAGACCAACCCATTGACAGGCACTTTGCTTTGCCTTCAGCCTCAGTACCAGCAAACTCAATCAACACCCTTCATAAACACCTTGCATGAGTCAAAGTATTCACTATGCAAGAGTAATACAATGCAGAGAAACACAGCATGATGAAACAGCTAACTCTCTTGGAGAATGCAACATTAAGTAAAACGTGAAATAAGAGGAACTAAATGGCTGACACACATGCCATACATTTTAACATTCATTGTTCGCATATCAATCCATGTCTGAAGTCTTAGAGATTACTTTTGCTTGACGAAACACTTGTTGGCTGGAACAGTTGCTGGAACTGTGATTGGCTGCAACTGTAACTGTATGCACAGAAACATCTAAAGAACGCTCCTCAAGCACGAAATAAAGTAAGATGGAACTGGAAAATTTATAAAAGGATGACATTGACTTTATTTTACTTTGGGCGTGTGCCTTGGATTTCTAATCGTTAAAAGGAGATTATATTTTTGGTGGTCCTCTGGATATACATAACCAAGAAACTGAAATAGGCTAATGGTAAATGTATTTGCTATACCCTGCCTTGGTGCGGTGGGCTCTTATGGTGCTTGCTGTGTGTGTACTGGGGCGATGAGGGGCTAGCTAACGTGTCTTGAAGCCGACATTAGGTGGTAGATGAGAAGGGAAGGCCTAAGCCCTGAAACTATTTCCATTGTAGAGCCTCAAGGTTTGTTGATGTTGCCACTGTACCTATCATTCTGATGGGTGGTCGGGGTGAAATTCCTATTGTTTGAGAGGTGAAGTTGCAAGAGCACCTAGTCCAATTAAGGAGGTGCATATTAAAACCAGGCGGCATTCCGCTGCACACAGAACTCCACAGAATTTCACTGAGTTTTTCGATAACTCAGCTGAATTCTGCGGAGTAGAACTTCATGAGCTCCACCCACCACTATTTCAAACAAAGGAAAACCACCAGCACCAACCTGTTTCCAAACCTCCCCTCCAAGAGTAAGCCACCCTAGCCTCTGCAATCCGCCAAACAAACATCAGAAAGTGAATTTATGGACTGGTCATATCAAGCAGGCTTCTGGATGCCGTTCTGACCCTTGTCTACCACACATCTTCAAGAACATTTTTATCTACCGCACACCATGAAGAAGAATCATCAATAATTCATTAACTATGGGAATCTTTCCTGAAGACCTTAAAAAGGCATACATTTGGCCATTATTAAAGAAAACAAACCTGAACCTGCATGACCCCAACAACTACAGACCAATTGCAAATTGACCGTTCCTGGGCAAACTGATAGAAAGAGCTGCTTGTACCCAGAAGTCACAATTCGTTCAAGATAACTCCATACTTTCAGACTACCAAACTGGATTCCTTCCAGGAAGAGGCACTGACTCTGCCCTTATCACCTCGGTGGATGATCTTAAAAACAGAACAGACCATAATGGAGTTGCTGCACTACTTCTCCTGGACCTCTCAGCTGCCTTTGACACAGTTGACCATGACACACTAATACAAAGACTCTACGAAGCCGGCATACAGGGGACTGTTCTAGACTGGTTTACATCCTACCTTCAAAACAGAACTTATATCACCCATACTCCCCCCTTCTCATCTAAACCCTACTTCACAAAAGCAGGGGTCCCTCAAGGCTCAATCCTCTCACCCATGCTTTTCAACATCTACATTGTGCCATTATTTGCAATGACCAATGAATTTCAACTCACAAGCTACAACTATGCAGATGACACACAATACTCCTTAAACTGGAATGCCCCACAGACATTGAAAACTCACAAATCTTCAGTTGCCACATTGCCTTTGATCAATGGATGACATTGAGCCATCTCAAACTGAATGCTTCCAAAACAGAAATATTCACATGTGGCAACTGGAAAAATTATGACCCACTCTACCCCTGGCCTGATGATCTGGGACCACCTTTTAAAGGGCCTAAGGAAGTAAGAAACCTTAGAATTACCATGGACTCAAAGTTAAGAATGAATGCTCAATTGGACCAATTAGAAAGATCAAGCTTCATCACCATGAAAAGTCTGCAACGAATCTTCCACCACCTCAGATTTTCACACACAGTGCAGGCTACTATCTTTCTTGTGTTATCTAAACTGGATTACCATGGATCATCCCTGTATACTATGAAAAAACTACCGCACATTTAAAGCTCGGCTGCCAGACTGCTCCAACATGTAAAGCCACAAGCCCCCATCTCCCCTGCTTTGAGGGCCCTACATTGATTACCGGTTGCCAAAAGATCCACCTTCAAGCTGCTTTGTGTCACCCACCAGACAATACATGGGATAGGACCACTTTTCACCAGGAATAAAATCACCAAATACATTCAACAAAGAAACAGTCACTCAAGACTGAGACCCCCACCTCAAATCACCACCATGCAAGAAAAAGACACTAGGTGGTACATCTTTCTCTGTTCAAGCAGCAAAACTATGGAATTAATTACCCCCAAATATAAGCTCTATAGATAACTATCTTATTTTCAGAAGACTACTTAAGAGTTGTTCTTTCCTAAATAACCACCATACTCTACGACAATCGACTGCATATCCCTATGTATGTAAACATTTTATAATCTGATTATATGTATATATCAAGATATGTGTATTTCTTTGTACAAATATTTATAATAACTGTTTTATCTTAAAATATATACATGTTGTTTAGGCCTGTTTAACAAGTGTGTATTTTACCTACAGTTAAATGTATATATATGTATGTGTAGGTGTATGTGTATGTATATATATATATATATATATATATATATATATATATATATATATATGTGGCCTACTTCAAAGCAAAGTCTCTCCTGAATGTGAAATCCTGCCTTGCCCAGGCCAGGCCCCAGACACTCACCAGGAGTTTGGAGTCTGCATTGTGTGAGGGCAGGCGCAGCCCTTTCAGGTGTGAGTGACCACTCCTCCCCTCCCTCCTAGCACAGATGGCTCATCAGGATATGCAGGCTACTCCCCAGCTCCCTTTGTGTCTAAGTCTAGTGTGAGGTGCAACCAGCCCAGCTGTCAAACTGACCCAGATAAGGAATCCACAAACAGGCAAAGTCACAGAAATGGTATAAGCAAGAAAATTCTCACTTTCTAAAAGTGGACTTTTCAAAACACAATTTGAAAATCAACTTTACTAAAATATGTGTTTCCAAATTGTGAGCTCAGAGACCCCAAACTCCACATGTCCATCCGCTCCCAAAGGGCATCTACACTTTAATCAGATTTAAAGGTAGTCCACATGTTAACCTATGAGAGGGACGGGCCTTGCAACAGTGAAAAACGAATGTATCAAATATTTCACTGTCAGGACATATAAAACACATTACTATATGTCCTACTTGAACCATACACTGCACCTTGCCCTTGGGGATACCTAGGGCCTACCTTAGGGGTGTCTGACATGTAAGAAAAGGAAAGGTTTAGGCCTGGCAAGTGGGTACACTTGCCAAGTCGAATTTACAGTTAAAACTGCACACACAGACACTGCAGTGGCAGGTCTGAGACATGATTACAGAGCTACTTGTGTGAGTGGCACAACCAGTGCTGCAGGCCCACTAGTAGCACATAAATATATCAAAGATTTCCTCTTGGCTTCAAGGAAAGCCAGGACTCCTCCTCCTCAAGTGCTTGGTCAAGGCTACGGCCGAAACCTGTTAGAGGGGAGTCTTTTCTCCATAAATACATGTTGTTTATACTGACAGCACTCTGGAGGAGTCCTGGCTTTCCTTGAAGACAGGAGGACATGTTTGATAATAATGTATATGTGTATGGATATATATGTGTGTGTGGGTATTATTTTATGCTTGACATATTCATTTGTAATTGTATAGTTTCTATATAAGGTGTTTGATTAGATGCTTACTAGTCTTGTTTTTATTTTATCTATCACAATAGATCATTATTATCTTAACTATTTATCTACAAGCATTTGTCTATTGAAATACTGAGGAAAGATAACATAATATTATAAAAGTACACAGATAAATTATCTTCAAATACTGTAACTCTTTAAAGTCTGTGTTTATACAATACAACTTTAAATCTCAATATATTAAATTCCTTACACATATTTCCTTACTATGTAATCATGTATTTATATATTTACTACTTTAGTTCTACTGTACAAGAAGGAAAAAAAATACTTTCTTGAAAGCCTTACTCTGTCTCATCATCACCCTTTACCTCTATCAACCTGTCCTCGATCTTCACCCTCTGACTCATCCCAAAAACTTTCTATTAATATGATCTCCAAAATAACTCTCCTAAACTTTCCCTCCTCTACCCCTCCTGGCTCAACCCAAACCTCAGTTTACTACTATAATAATCTCCCAAACAACCCTACTAAATCCTCCCTCATTTATCTCTCCTTTGACTCATCCCAAACCCCATTTTACTACTATAATCTTCCTAATCCATTTCTACAGACTCTTCCATCCTCCACCTCTTCTTTACTCATCCCAAACCTCATCTCACTACTATGATCTCCCAATTAACACTCATGGATTCTTCCCTCCTCTATTCCTTCATTGTTCTATTCAGTCCAACTAACAGACTCATATGTCCTCCGCTCAAATGAACTCATACCTTCCTATACTAATACTAATACTGTACTCATATTTTCCTATACTAATCCACCACTAATCCTTTTGGGTTCCAGGGTAGCGTGCTACTCATGGAAAAGTGATTCAATGCCTCATCAGGGATAGTAAGCACTTTATAAACACAATTACAATTACAATAAAACACACTAATAAGATAGCAAATCATGTATATAAAAAAATCAATAAAATCAAGACAACCGATAAATGCTCTCAGGTCAAGACCCCCACAGCTCTTCCTATTTACCAGGGAATAGCATATAAAATTAACATCAGCATAGCATATTTGAGCAGATCCAGGTTGCTGCAAGAAGGCAAGAGAGACATATAGGAGCATATTGACAAGAAAGTGGAACATCGGTTCCGAAGCGCTACTTTTCTTGCGTCGCCCCTGCCCCACCTAAAGACACCATGGTTGCACCGTATTTACCATACAGTGCACCATAGCGGTCACTAGGACAATAGCGTCAACATTTTTGATGCTATTGTGCCATTTTGCTGCACTATCATCAAAAATTGGGATGCAGCAAAGCACAGGGAGGCCCACTGATTACAAAGGGTGCATCATTTTAAGGCCTGCTCTGAGCAGCCTTAAAAAAAATGACAGAAAAAATGGCGCAGTGATATGTTGCAAATTTCACAGTGTCATTTTTGTTAGGCCTCCCTGTGTCTGAAAGCCCCCCTTGAACACATTATGCTTGGCGCAGGCATAATGTGGAGCAAGAGTTAACAAGCATTGCAACACTTTTTAAATATGGCACTGGAGAAGGGCCTCCTTAACTCCACCTTAGCGTAAAAAAATGATGCGAGGGTGGTGTAAGGTGGCACTAGGGGCTTATAAATATGCCCCTCAATATTTAATTTTAGCTGGCTTGTCTTTTCTTGTGGATGGGCTTACTGTGGTGTTCAGGAATCAAGCTGAAGGAAAGGACAAACAGCAGTCATGTAATGGTGTACACTTCTTTCAATGCTTAATTTTTCTAATAGTAAGTGATGGGGCCCAAGCTGTTGCTTAGCTGATGCTGAATATCAAGGCTGCATAGTCTTAATTCCCACTCATGCACTTGTGATCCATCACTACACAATACCTGGCCCTCAAACTCACTCATGTGCAGTCTTTTTTGCCCATGATCTTTCTGTTTGTCACTTTTTGTATGTCTTTTTCTTTCTCATTGTTTTTCCCTTTTGTGTTTTTCTCTCCTTTTGTGTGGATCAATGTCTGATGGAAAAAAGTGCCAGTGCCTAAAAATAAGTGCCCGGAGGGACACACTTGCAACCGCTGGCTCAAATTAAGCACTGACTTCTTTATTCTTTGTTGTACCTCGACAGGGGGGAACATGTTTGCGTGTCCTTTGCTAGCCTACCTCTGATTTCCCTCCCCTTTGCCCCAGTCTCTTTCCTGTCCCCTCCCAGTACCCCACCTCCTTGTGTCACCCCTGGGTACATCCCTTTTTCTCACCTGTCCATAGGGCATTTCAAACCCTGGGTGCAGCTTCCTGTGGTCAGATGGAACAATGGCCTTCATGCTTGCAGGGTAACCTTCTCTTTCTTTTCTCCATTGCAATTGCCAGTCTCAACCTGCCGTGGATGATCAATCCTTTGAGATTCCACATATGTCTTGGTGAAATTAAAGAATATTCTTCCAGCTCCTACATAGTAACATCCCTTGCCTCCCTAACACTTTTGTTTGTTCTGGGCACCAACTGACAACCAAGAGATCTTGGCCACAGGGCTTGTAACAAGTCCCCCATACCATGCGTTAGAGAAGTTGCACAGGCTTTGCCGTTTTGGAGTGGGCCATCATACAGGATAGCAGTGTGTGAGATGGCTGGACAGAAACAACTGGCAGATAACCTGACTGCGTCTTCCCCATGCAAAAATGACAAAGTTGCAAAACTATTAACTGTTGTGGGTGGAGAGGGGTCTCAATTTGATGTGCATGATGCTGAGTAATATCAGGATATCCCTGCTGAGAGGAAGTTTGTGAAATGTGTGACATCCAGGCAAACAAGGACTATGATACTGGGTCGTTCAGACAAGTCAAGTGCCGTCAGTAGATGGGTGACATCTTTGTTTCTCTTGCCAGTCCTTGCTAGTTTTCCAGTGCTGATAAACTCTATCAAAGTCAACTTTCCCATTCAGGACGTAAGCCTTTGCCCTCAACAGCATATCCATGTGCTTCTCCTCTAGTCTATTTCTCAATTTACTCTTAGTGTTCATGATTCTGATACTTTATCTGCACTTGATACTTGAAATGTTGCACAGACATCGACAAGCTGTGACACCGCACTACACTTAGCAGAATTGGGCATAGTGAAATTCACCATGTCTCCAAGGTCATGAACAGCCCATCTTTTACATGTTCTGTCTCCACATATTTATATTCTCTGTATTGCCAAACAACATCATCTGGAGTTTCACAACTGTCCAGAACTAAGACCTTCTTTGCAACTTTCAAAATGTCTTTGTACTTTCTCGGTCCCAAAATCAAAATGCTATTGTGTTGCTATTGCCTTGTATTCAAAACTTGACCATTCTTTCAAGTCATAATCAATGAACCATTTTCACATATGCTCACAAAGAAGGGAAACAAAAGACAATATGGGCCCACTGACAAAATTGTAATCTTCCCTGTACAACATTATCAGATCTCTTACTGTGCTGCTCCGAAAGACAGTGTTGCCCATGTACTGTTCCTTAATTTGGCCAATCTTTCCTCTTGTATATGGTATAGCTTCAACCGTTGTCAAAAAACGTTTTTGGAACAGTTTACACAAAGATGCTCATTCACCCAAAATGTCATTAAGTACTGCAAGGGTAATATGGTAGTGTGAATCCAATTGCGTTTTGTAACAATATTTAGCAATTGGATCATTCTCCTCAACTTTCTCATGCTCAAAGTACTTAAGAACAGCCTTATAATTATGCATTCGTGCACCAACTGCAAAATGCCATGAAAGCCAATGAACCTCATGCAGTAGCCGAAAGGAGACCACTTCACTTTCAGGGCCACATGTACAAAGGATTTTTGCGTTTGCACCTGGCCCAATTTGCAGAATTGCACTGTTTGCAAATATAAAAATGCTTTTTACATATACAAAGGCCTATTTGTGATTCAATAACCTATAACTGAATCACAACTTGGGACAATTCGGTACTATGTAGGGGTGTGTTTAGGGTGTCCCTTTCTAATACTGAATTGCAGTGGCATGTGTAAATGTTTTGCAACAGAAATTTGGTTGCAAAACATTCACATTTCACCATGTACTTCAAGTAGGTGGTAACCCATTCATGAATTGGAAAAGGGACCCCTTACCCTTTGTGAATGTTTGTAAAAACATTTTTAACTGCAGCCGTGGTTCCACAGATCACTGTATACTCTTAAAATATTAAAAGAAAACTTTTCTTGCTTTTAAAACACACTCTGTTTTCCTTTAAAGAAAACAGGCTGTATTTTTGTTTAAAAACATTGCTTTATATAAAAGCAAACACAGACATGGTGGTCTGCTGACCTCATCAGGCCACCACCCCTGTTATTTTAGAGATTTCTAATGGACTGCAACCTGAGATCTACCTCATTAATATTCATTAGGTAAGTCTATTCAAGAACCACGCCTGTACTTACAGCGGCTGGCAGCTCATCCCTTCCATCCAAAATATGTCCTAAACCAGCGAACAGCAGAGACTAAAAGCACACAACCCCAAAAATTACCTTTTATCTGAAACAAGAGAGGATAGCCAGATCTTTCCTGCACCACTATATCAGCAAGACAGGCTAAGATCTAAGCCAATGGCTTGTCCATTCCTCCTTCTCCATGCACATCCTGAAGACAGCCAGGCAACCGACCTGGGTCAGTTTTGTCAGCCCACCCCAACAGTCCAGTTCGACCTGTTCATCGTAATGAACAGCAACATTGTATTGACCCTTCTTGGCGATCACCATTTACAGGGGTCTCCCAGCCCAATGTGGAGATCTGCAGAGCTAATCAGGGGGATGAGTCTACATGCACTTTGTACCTAAGATGCTTTGAGGTGGCAGAGAAGACAATGAATTGTTACTAATTAAAGCAATCCACTGGCTACCCAATGTCCACAGGTGTTCTTCAATAATTTGTTAAGACATTGTGAGAGCTAATCACTACATAGTGCCAGGTGAGGATTGTATAGAAATCCACCTAGTATCTCAGGCCATGGCCAATTATCAGATTGCTCTGGAGGTTCATTTTCCCTGCCCTATTCCAACAGAAATTTGTCTCAAGTACAACTCTCCCGCTAAGAGCACTAACGTTCAGTTGACTTCCCAAGCCCTCCCTCCCATGTCCATTGATAGGTGCGAGCATGTTGAGCCAACTAGAAATTGACTCTCCCTCTCGGAATATTCCCAGACAATTTTGCCTTCTTCTCTTGACCACACTTGGAATATTCTTTCATGGGGCATTACCAGCCTAAAGACCAAACTCACTGATCCTGCATGGAGAACATTTAGACTAGTTTGATATTTGTTTGCTTCCAGAAACATGGTGTGAAGAGCCATTTTTCAGAACTGGTTTTATGAACTTCAGCCGTCCCACTGTAAATCAAGGGAGAAGTCCATGCTGGTGGCGTAACTATCTGGGTTAAGAATGTGTTAAACTGTAGAGTCAGAAATCAGTGTGTGGATTCACTTGATCTGTTAGGCCTCTAATTTGGCAATGTTAATCAACATGTCATATTATAAACATATAAAATAGGTCTTCTGGCTCGAATAAGGAATCCTCCATTCTATCCAAACTCAAGCATGCTGCAGATAACTTATCCTCTGACATCCCATTGATTGTTGCTGGAGACTTCAACGTCACATTCAAGCCCTTAGATAACTCAGACATGGATCGGACTCTGGAAGAAGACATGGCATGGGGCATCCCAATGTTAGATCTTCCTTCTATAAAAAGAGGCTCAGCTCTGTCCAACCAGCTCTTAGGCCTAACCTTGAGTTTGGGCCTCAGAGCTTGTAACAGTAGATCCTCATCAGATCCCAAGGACGCATGTACATTTAAAAGGATGTCGGAATTGAGTAAGTTCAACTATATATAGATCTCTCTGCAGCTTTGGCCTTATATGGGGGACATGGTTTTTATCAAATGAAAGGACAGTGACCATAATGCTCTCAAGATCACAAAGAAAGAGCTTTTGAACTCCATTCACAGGCCTACTAAGTCATGTCTTCCAGGAGACTTTATGCTTACTAACAACAGGGAGGCGTTAAAGTGGGAGTATGTTTTGGGGCAGCCCAACATCTTGAAGCAAGTGTACACCAAGGTAGGAGATGCACTGGAGATTATGAGTAACTAGACGGGATGAAATCCCCTGGGCCTGGAAAAAGAACAGACACACACTGGCAGTCCAAAATCTAAGTGGGAGAATGAGGTATGGAGGATTTGTTGGCGGTGGCTAAATGAGGAAACCCTCTCTGCGGTATGGTAGTAGATAGTAGCAGGCAGCGTATAACTCCAGTTGATTACCATATCCCACCAAAGATATGGATTTTAAGAGTCTCTATTCTGAAAAGGTGTTATTACCAGTGAGGCTTTGATCTCACGTCTCTGTCTTTCTAGAACTCATTCAGAACCCCTTGAACTGTCTATTAGGGAGTCACTTGGCACTTTAAAGTCAATCTAACCCGGAAAGGCCCCTGGATCAGCTTGTGTCCGGGATGACTTATTTGCAGCCGAACCACAGGTATGGGATCTGTCTCTAAATCTGCCTTCACTTGGCATCTTGGATGGTGCCCCAATTCCCAAGTCTTGGCTATGTGCTGAATTTGTTCCGATCTTAGAAAAAGGCAGCCAGGAGTACCCGTGCAATTAAAGATCCATTAGCCTCATTGATGGCCTGCAGACATTGTTCTGCCATCACATTCGAGCTAAACTTTCAGAGTGGGTCACAGAGAATCATATCTTATCAGAGCTCCAAGCGGGGTTTAGACAAAAAATCTGCACGCTAGACCAGATTTTTCATTTCGCTACCATCTATTGGGAAAATGCTGTCCTGTAAAAGGGACATCTAAACATGGGCTTTGTGGATTTGAAATGAGCATTTGACTCGACCCCCTGCCAAAAACTACGGCAGGTCCTGTGTTGGATGGGGGTTACAGGAAATATTATAGTGGTTCTAGTTAAATTACACAAAACCACCAGTGCACGTGTGAGTTACCAGCCCAGGTACAGCTAACTGATACCTGTGAGGTGGGGAAGGGTATTCACAAGGGCTCCTTTTCTCTTCATGTTATATATTAATGATTTAGTTAAGTTCTTGGATTTCTCAGGCAATGGCACTCCTAAAATAGGCGCCTCTAATGTCCCCATGCTCCTATTTGCAGATGACACTCTTTTAATTTCAAAAACACCCTCTTGGCTCCAGGCCCACCTAGATCAGTTTCTAGTTTTCTGTGAACACAGTAGATGATGCTAAACACATTAAAGCAGTGAAAACCTCCATCCTAGAGCAGAATGCCAGCTGAAGCAAGTTCAGGGCTGTGTATACCGAGGAGTGGGAGTCTCTCAAAAGTTCAGTTGGATGCCACACATAACTAAATTGGTACATAAATTACAGCAGGAGACTGAGGCTGTTCTTAAATTAGCAAAAATAATCAAGTCTAGAACCATAGCTCCTGCAGTTGAAATTTATAATAAAAAAGCCAGCCCTCGATATTTCCGAATTGTGGCAATATATTAAAGGATCAGAACCCACCATGGAAGAAAATAGTTTTTTTGGCTCCCTCTCAAACCTTTTGTAGAGCACCCCCCATTTACCTTTGGACCAAGGAGTGTACCCGATCTCCTCCTCTTTGAGGCTAATACCGTTACTCTATTGGCATAGACTTTGGACCACTGAGGAGCTAGAAGCCTAAAGGCCTAGTTGAAGGAACTGTTAGGAGCCCAGGATCATTTGAAAATACCATGGCTAGCCTGCATCAAGAGCATGCTTTAAAAACTAGATCTGCAGGGCCGGCTTTAGGGTGGTGAGACTGGTGCACACACATGGTGCTGACTTTGGTGGTGGGCACTGTGTTTAAAAATAGCTTATGGGTTTTGTGAACTTCATTCTGGTCCAGCAGTTTCCAGGTAAAAATAAAAATGTCAAGATAACTCTGGTGATTAAAGTTCCTGGTGGTGAAAGGTCTGAATTATGTCGAGTGGCAGTTTTGACTCATCATAGTAGTGCAGAGAGTTATTGTGCCTGCTGCAAAGAACATGTACCAAGCAGTTCACAGAACTGAATGTGAGTGAACTATGAGTAGCGCTCTAAAAAATTGAATGTCAGAGGGGGGCTATGGAGAGATGAGGTGCACTGCCGAAGGGTGGTAGTGAGGGAATTTCTGGAGAAGGAGGTCAGAGCTCGAAAAAAGACTGTTGCACCGGGCACCACCAGTTCTAAAGCTTGCCCTGTAGATCTACATTCTCTATGGGGCTCCGCAGCTGCAGCCTGCTTAACATCCAAACAGGTGATGAAAGAAAGGTTAAGGGAGTATCTATGGAGAGACGATCTTGCAAGCTGCAAGTTGGTCAGCCTGATTGATAAATTCTAGATCATAAAAATATTCTTGCACTTGAGTTGTCCTTTGACTCTATCTCAAGCTACTTACCCAAGCAACAGTATTTAAAATTTAGACACAGGACATTGGCAATTCTCACCTTCGCAGCGACCTGGGGAAGCTTTAATATTCCATGACCTTCATGTCCATCATGCTCGCTGGAGCCTGCAATGGTGCACCATCTTTTCTTTTTCTGCGGGGAGTACCTAGTGCCTCACAAGAAATGGGTAATATCTGTAAATTTGCAAACACTGTATCTCAAGAAGTGCAAAAAAAACACCAAGCAACAACTAGTCTGTTGCCGCTTTCATCAACAAGTTCTATTGCAATTGGGAAACCATTCTCATATTAGCGGTATTCTACATTGAAATGTATCAGGTACCGCACCTAATGTGGACTATAATTTTAGTGCCCAAATTCTTTAGACATTTTATGCGCACTATTTACTTGCTTTTAGCATTTTAATATAGATCTTATTGCTCCTTTCTGAATGAATTATTTGACTGACTGTATCTTTTAGATGTTGTCAGTTAGTCACTATACCATGAGTTTTTTTTTTTGCTTTTTGCTTATGACACATATATTATTTAGAGCTATGAAATGTATGATATATTTTGCATGTTTCTGATTGTTTTAACTGTTTTATCAATCGACTATCTGAAATAAACAATTTGAGGACAATGAGACCCACTGGGACTCTCAAAAGGTGACAAAGACATAGTTGTACATTGGTGTTAGCGATTACCAAAAAGCGAGTTGTAAAAATGTGCTATTTGGCAATTGCAATCTATTACCTTTGTACATGTGGCCATCCGTGACCAAATCAATTTCATCCAACTCAGACTTCCTCATAGGAAATTTAGAGAACAGAGTGTAGAGAGTCCTCAATAATGTCTCCATCTCTTTGTTCATTGCAACCGTCTTCCAGGCATCATCAACTCCCAAATCATCTTAGTGGGCAACACAATGCTGCTCAACTAAATGTGGGATGGATTGTTTAAGGCAAGTAGAAACACCATGTTCTTGCCCGGCATCATAGATGGCCCATCTGATGTCAACATGACCATTTTCATAAGGTCAGTTCATTGGCAGCATAGTATTCTTTCACAGCTGTAGTGATGCCTTCAACATTACAACTAGTTAGCTTCCCTATTCTCCCAAACAGTGCTTTGTGCATTGCTGATGTTACTGATAAGAACATGAAGTACAGAATCAACATTTTTGTAACAGAATTAAAAGTGATCTCATCAGTTATCAATGTGTGATACAGAGCACTGTAAAGTTCTGCCATAGCTTCAGATTGTATCACACTGTTGATGGCCTCAATGAACTCAGTAATAGTTCTTGCTCCTCCAGCTGCCTCGTATTATCACAAATAATGGTAGGTGGTCATGGATGCCTTGGACATCCAGCATTGCACTGTTCATTTTGACTGTCAGAAACATGTAGTTGATGATAATCCTTATTTCCTCAGGCAGGGATCTTTGCAGTTCAACCATTCTAGTCCTCTCACTTTCTCAGTGGCAGTTTCTCTCAGCAGTGTTGCACTCCAAAACCAAACCTAACAATGGCAATCATGTTTCTTGGTATAACCAAAGCAGATTTATGAACTATGCTATTTAGATGGCATTTCTGGTAATCCACTTTCAAACGATCACTCCATTTCTTCCCTGTAGAAAAGTCCTCAACACTCTTTGCTATGGCACTTGCTTTGTAAATAGCTCCCCGAATTTCATGAGGACATTGGTATGTGATTTCTGCTTCCCAGCCTCCATAATTTCTTTCATCTACTCTTCGTTAAATACAAGGCAACATTTTTCCTTTGTGGTAAAGCACTGCCCTCTGCAGAAGATATAACTTTGCGCTTCAACATTTTGGTGCAGTGTAATTATCTTAACGTTTCTGTTCTCACACCTGCCCGTCCAAATTTGTATGTAGCACTGTCTGGAAAGTCTTCAAAGAAGTAAAGATTGTTAAAGCACATTGTTATATTGCAATAGACTATGTGCGCCACAGTGGAACTCTACCAAATAACTATCTATTTTTTCTGTTTGCACTCATGTCTGGACTTTCAAATTTGTATGTGTGGTATTATCTGTAACGCCTGCAAAAGAACAAAAGATGGTCAAAGCAAGTTGTTATTTTACAACATACTGAGTGCACCACAATTGCACTCTGTCAATTACCTGTTGTGCTTGTGCTCATGTATACTTGTTCACGTGTGTGTGTGTGATATTGTCTGTAAAGTCTGCAGTAGAAGAAAAGATGGTTAAACAAGTTGTTATATTGCAATGTAACAGGTGCTCCACAATTGAACTCCACTAATTAATGTTGTTGTGCTTGTACTCACGTATACCTGTTCAAATGTGTGTGTGAGTGATGCTATCTGCGAAACCTACAATAGAAGAAAACAGGGTAAAATGTTTTGGTAAATCAGAGTGCACCAGGTGCACCACAGTTGAACTCTACAAAACAACTACCTGTTGTGCTTTTACTCACATATGCTCATACAACTGTGTGTTTGTGGTACTGTTCTACGAAACCTGCATTATAAGAAAAGATGGTTAAGGCATATTGCAATATTACAATGTACCATGTGCACCACAGTTGAACTGTACCAAGCAATTACCTGTTGTGCTGGTACTCACATATGTCTTTTCAAATGTGGGTGCAGTACTGTCTACCAAACCTACAAGTTGCTGTATTGCAATGTACCAGATTGACCACAATTGAACTCTACCAATTATCCGTTGTTGTGCTTATACTCACGTATGTCTGTTCAAATATGTATGTCGTACTGTCTGAGAAATCTACAACAGAAGAAAAGAAAGCTAAAGCACATTGTTATATTGCAATGTACCACGTGCACCAGTTTACCTCTACCAATTACCTGTAGTTTTCTAACTGTATTCACATCTGCCTATTCAAATGTATGCTTAGAACTGTCTCAGAAACCTGGAAAAAGAAAAAAGGTGCAGACTGTGAGTCTTTTTGCCCAGTAGGCCCCAAAATCCAACCAGGAAAATAAACAGAATTACCTTGTCTATATGGGTAATCACACCAGCTCATTCAAATCAAAATACCTTAAAGACTCCAAAGCTGCAATTGAAGAGAAGTTATTTAGCAAAGTCTGTATGTGTGGTAAACACAATGTACATATGTGACTGTTCCGGTGACTCCAGTAGGAAAAGTAATCAAGTAGTTACCCGAGATTCCAGTTTAGGAAAAACAGACATGTAGTCATGTGTTCCTTTATTATCATCCATTATGCTAAGCTGGTTTACAAATTTGCATTGTGTGTTGCACCTTCTATGATGCAGCTTTTCCCTGGCATTAATACTCCACAAGTGGCTGAGAGCTGGGCGAGGTAAGAAATTCACAGGGAGGGCTGAACTACATACGAGTCTTCTGAAGATCCCACCTGGAAATGATGTAGCAAGTGGCATGCAAAAATATGATGAAAACCTTCTAAATAAAAACAAGTTATTACTCTAAAACTCGTATTTTCTTGCATCGCCTTCAGTTCACTAAGCAACCAACCCACTCAATGCACCCACACACCTGTATGCATTGCATTCTCTTTAACATTTGCCACATCAATGTTCTGGTAACTCTGTAACCCCTTCACACATTTTCACATATAATCACAATTGACACACCTCACCGTTGCTTTGTGTGCTCTGCTGAGAAGCCAAGGATTGGATGAACGTGTATTCTGAACTCCTTATGACCCACAAACAAGAACTAAGAGGAATCATGCAGTGCAGTGTCACAAAAAAATGGTGATTCTCAGTTAAAAATTATACACGTACACTGCATGCATGCTTGTGTTTTAATAAACTTGTAAGGAAGCTCAGATGGCTAACGCACTCGCTGCAGAAATCTGCAGATTGCAGGTCACAAACGTAAAGACTGACAGTGTTATGATCTCTTTTAAAATGCAAAACAGCCCGAACCTTCTTTTTGTAAAACTCTCCTCTTCCAATGGGTATTTCCACAGCACAGCTTGTACTGCTCGGTATTTTTAAATCATGCAGACTAAGATCTACTAGTACTGCTACATTTATAAAGCAACCTGCATTAGTAAATACAGCAAATGCATAACGTTTCCATTTTAGGTAAAAGTGAAGTCTGCATTGACCAAGAAGTAGGCAAAAGGTTCACCCTTGCTTAGGCAGTGGGGCTGCAGTGACTCATAATATTGATCAATTTAATGGTGGGAGTTGCTGAGCAAATCCACTTTCATAACGAAAACCACAATGCTAACACTGACACTTTGAGTTTATGCATCTTTTCGGAAAGGCCAGGAATCAGAATGGTAATGAAAATATAGCATCAGTTAGTGTTGTGTATGAAAATGCATTTCTTGGGCATTCAACGATAATGCTAGTGACAAAATTAACATAGATAACATCAACCTGAGGTATTTAATGGTTACCTCTTAATACAAACTGGGAAGAACGAGTTGGCACAAGTGAAGTACACAGTTAAAACCTTTGCTCCAATTAGCAATGTAGATAGTATTGTTAAGGGCTGCCTGCCATGCCAGGATTACAGTACTGGAATTGGGGTTGCCGCCTGGCCGGCTTTCTACTGGCAAGGAGTGCATTTTAATGCACTGGCTGCTACAAAAAAAAAGAAATCATGAAAGAGTGGTATTTTCTCCATTATCAGTACACACTTCAGACAGCAAATATAAACAGAAAATACTTCCCTAGATACCTAATGAGCCCAGACCAATAAGTAACCAAAAGCAGAAAAGTCATGATACAAATGAACACAAATTATTTTAAATGCAGTTATATTTCAGCAACCCATAAAGCCCTTTGAATAGTTGTAAACATGATCAAATGCATGGTATGTTTCCTTTGAAAAGGCTATCGAAGTCTCTTCAGGAATTGCCAAGCCAGCCTTATAGTGTGGGCCTGTGCACTGAAGCAGGAAGACTAAAGCTGCCTGATTTTTATTATCTCTTTATATCACAGCCATGAGTGGAACACCAGATGCCCTCGCTGCAGGACCATCTGCTGTCTGCTTGTAAATCACATGCCATGCCCAGAGTACAAACTTTAAAACTAGTTTTGGCAAGGCCAATAGGTCGAGCCTATGCAAGAGCTACTGTCTTTACTAAGCCATGTTGTTCACCAGCTTGGCTGCCTTTCAGCATGGCTAAAGGTTTGTGGTATAGAGGACAGTGGTGAATAGTAGCGTGGATTAGCATAGAGTGGCATAAGGTGGCATAGAGTGTTGTTGAGTGAAGTGACCCAGAATGGAGTGGTGTAGAGTGGAGTGTTGCAGGGTCGTAAAATGCAGTGGCATAGATTAGAATGATGCAGAGTAGACTAGAGTGGTAGAGAGTACAGTGTTGTAGAGTGCAGTGGCATAGAGTGCAGTGGTGCAGAGTAGAGGGGCATAAAGTGCAGCAGTGTAGACCAGTGGAATAGAGTGCAGTGGTGTAGAGTACAATGGCATAGAGTGGTGCAGAATAGACTGTTGTAGCGTGCAGTGGCATAGAGTAGAGTGGTGCAGAGTAGGTTGCAGTGGTGTAGGGTGGAGTGCTGCAGGGTGCAGTGACATAGAGTGATGCAGAGTGGAATGGCCTAGAGTGGAGTGACTCAGTGTACACTGGTTTAGAGTGGTGTAGAGTAGAGTGGTGCAGAATAGAGTGCAGTGGCGTAGAGTGCAGTTGCATAGAATGCAGTGGCACAGAGTAGAGTGTCATAGTGTGGAGTTGTGAAGAGGGGAGTGGCATAGAGTGCAGTGATGCAGAGTGCAATGGTATAGAGAAGAGTGGCATAAAGTACAGTGTTGCAGTGTAGAGTGTTGCAGAGTACAGTATAGTGGAATAGAGTGCAGTAGTGTAGAGTAAAGTAGAGTTAGAGTACAGAGCATTGGTGTACAGTATAGTGCAGTGACATAGGATGGTGGAGATTGCAGTGTTGTAGAGTGCAGAGTTATAGAGTACAGTGTTTTAGAGTGCAGTGACGTAGAGTGGCGTAGAGTAGAGTGGAGTGCTGCAGAGTGCAGTGGTGTAGAGTGCCGTGGGGTAGATTTTGCAAAGTAGAGAAACATAGAGTGTAGTGGCGCAGAGTGCATCGACATAGAGTGGGGTAGAGTGGTACACAGTAGAATGCAGTGGCATATAGTGCAGTGGCACAAAGTAGCATATTTCAGAGCTGAGTATAGTGGAATAGAGTGCAGTGGTGCAGAGTAGATCGGCATACAGTGCAGTAGCGTAGATTGCATTGGTTTTGAGTAGAGTGGTATGGAGTGCATTGGCATAGAGTGCAGTGGTTTAGAATATGGTAGCATAGAATGAAGTGGCGTAGAGCGGAGTGGCACAGAGTGGAGTACTACAGTGTAGAGTGCAGTGGCATAGAATAGAGTGGGTTGTTTCAGAGTAGAGAGAAGTGGCATAGAGTGGAGTGGTGCAGGGTAGGGTGCACTGCTGCAGGGTCCAGTGCAGTGGTGTATAGTACAGCAGAATAGAGTAAAGTGAAATAGAGAGCAGTGGTGCACAGTAGATTAGATTGGCGTTGAGTGGACTGCATAGAGTGCAGTGGTTTAAAGTGGGATGGTACAGAGATCAGTGCAGTGGCATAGAGTGCAGTGGCATTGAGTTCATTGGTGCAGAGTAGAGTGCAGTGGCATAGTGTAGAGTGGTGCAGAGTGGAATAGAGTGGCGTAGAGCACAGTGGCATAAAGTAGCGTATTACAGAGTTGAGTATAGTGGAATAGAGTACAGTGGTGCAGAGTAGACCAGCATGCAGTGCAGTAGTGTAGTGTAGATTGCATTGGTTTTGAGTAGACTGGTATGGAGTGCATTGGCATAGAGTTAAGTGGTTTAGAATACAGTAGCATAGAGTGCAGTGGCATAGATCGGAGTGGCACAGAGTGGAGTACTACAGTGTAGAGTGCAGTGGCACAGAACAGAATGGGTTGTCTCAGAGTACAGTGAAGTGGCATAGAGTGGAGTGGTGCAGGGTAGGGTGGATTGCTGCAGGGTCCAGTGAAGTGGTGCGTAGTACAGCAGAATAGAGTAAAGTGGCATAGAGTGCAGTGGTGTAGAGTAGATTAGAGTGGCGTTGAGTGGACTGGCGTAGAGTGCATTGGTGTAGAGTGGGGTGGTACAGAGAATACAGAGAACAGTGCAGTGTCACAGACTGCTGTGACATGGAGTGGCTTAGAGCAGAGTAGAGTGGCATGGCGTAGCATGGTGTGGTTAAAAAAAGAGTGGAGTGGCCTAGGCTGGAGTGGTGCAGAGTGGCATAGAGTGTGTTGGTATAAAGTAGAGCAGTGGACAGTAGAGATAGATAAATAGATAGATAGATAGATAGATAGATAGATAGATAGATAGATAGATAGATAGATTTTATTGTTTTTAGTTATTTAAAACCATAACAATTAGCAAAGCAATTAAAAATTTATTAAAACAATTTGTAACACAATTAATCTTAAAGTAATTTGTTTCACATTTATTCAGTTCAAGACCTACACCTGCCCATTCAGTACATCAGACAGGTGATTAGTCTTCACGTCTTTTCCAGTACATACAAAATAATGATACGTTGCAGTTCTGCCAAATGATCCACTGACACATTCAAACTGAGGCATAAAACTCAATGTGCTTTAAAATGATCTCAAAGGCTAATAAAATTGCTGATTTAAAAAGCACACAAAAGAAAGAGAGTTGGACAAGTGGGATGATAGGAATTAAGACTTTTGAGTTAGCCCATTCCTCTAGTTCATTACTCAGGATTTTTGCGAAGCATTTACCATCAATGTTGAGGAAGGAAATAAACCTGAAGTTGGCTGGTTGCACCTTTTTTTTATAAATTGGAGTTAATATAGAGCATCTCCAACTGTCCAGCACATCACTTAATGTAATACAGTTCTTGAAAACGGCTTAGTAGAGAGGCCCATTCCTCAATTGCAGATTTAAATATTCAGGTAAAGAGGCCATTAGGTCCTTGGGCCTCTGCTGTTCTGAAAAGATGCTAATATTCATTTAGGGCCAGATGTACAAAGCTATTTTGGGGTTGCAAAATGCAAAAATCACCTTTTGCGACCTCAAAATGGCCTTGAAGGATGTACCATCCCTATTTCGCGAGTTGGTATCCATAGAGTGCAGTGGTTACCGACTCACAAAATAGAGATTGTGACTTGCAATTAGGAAGCACCGTTCCAAGGGCGTTCCAAGTTTCTAACTGCAACTAGCAGGCCCTTGTACGATTGTTTTGTGACCGTGAATGAGGTCGCAAAACAATTGCAGTTACCACCAATTTCAAATTGGTGATAACTTATTCACAAAGGAGAAGGGGTCCTTTGTGAATAAGGGACCCCTTCCCCTTTGTGAAAGGTGGCGCCAACATTTTTTCAGAGCAGGCAGTGGTTCCACGGACCACTGCCTGCTCTGAAAAAATGAAACTGAAACGTTTCTTTTTTATTTTTGTATTGCAGCTGGTTTTCCTTTAATTCTGAAACATTTCCATGGGGGCCCTTAGGAACAGTTGCAGCTTTTCACGAATATGCACAAGAGTCAGTATTAATGTGTAAATGTTTAACACAAGTGCACTGGGAAAATGCTTTCCGGGTTAGGAATGGGCCATGAACATATGTGTGAATACCCAATAGCAGTGGCCAGAAAATGGTGCAGTTGCAGAGGGCTGTTCCACGGAGACATTCACCAGAGAGATGAGCGCCAGCACTGAGGAAGCGTGTGGAAGTGACACACGTGGCTCAAACTACAGTTTGCAAATGCTGTCTGAGACATCCCACCAGACTTGTGCAGGTTCCCAAGAGCCTTGTCATGCAGGTGTCTATTAAAATACTCTCTAACCTCATCCCTGGAGAAAAAAAACACACAACTCTGGGAGCAGATAACAAATGCAGAAAAGGCACTGGCAAAGCCAATAGGTCGTGTCTTTGGGTGAGCTATTGGCTTGGGCAATTTGTGGGGTGTGGAAATCGGGGGCTCAGGAGAGATAAACAAGATGGGGTGGGTATGAAGAAAAGAAACAGAATGGGATGGGCGGGGGAAGGTTAAACAAAAGCCCTATGATGCGCCGAGTGTTTACAGCGTGTAGGTCATTATGTGGTGTGGGGGGGTTTAGTCCTCATCATGTAATACTCTCACAATACCCCAGAGATGGTTCTTGGATTTAGACTAGTTAAATCCTTAGATAAGTCCTGATAGTGTGGCAAGTGTGGCAAAGAGCAGTCAGGCTTTACTTAGAGGAATATGTGTCAAGCATTTCACAGCACAAACATAGACAATGAGTAATTGACATGATTCTAAAGAAATCTGACACCAATTTATAAAAATAGAGCATATTTTTATTTAAATTTAAACATCAAAACAACCAGTAGTGAATCATGGAAACTGTAGCTAGCAATTTTAGAAGCGATAGAACATCACTGCAGAAATAGCATTTAACGTTGCATTGAAGTCAATGGGGAAAATGCCATATATAGCAAAAATGCATTTAACGAATAAGTTGGATGTAACCCTTGGGGCTTAAGTTAGTGCAGTCCCTTGGACCTGATCACAAGAGTCAGAGCAGTTTTACCTGGCCTGTGGAGTCCAGGTGCAGAGGGGTTCTGGCTGTCCATGGTGCTGAACGGGACTTGCATTGAAGTCAGTGGTAGGGCCGACACTGCTGAAAAATGGGGTCAAGCTGCTGGGAACCCTTGCAGGAATTAAGCTAGTCAGTTCACTTTGAGCACGACCGCGGAGTCTGGTTGCAGAGGT
This sequence comes from Pleurodeles waltl, assembly GCF_031143425.1. Taxonomy (NCBI): domain Eukaryota; kingdom Metazoa; phylum Chordata; class Amphibia; order Caudata; family Salamandridae; genus Pleurodeles; species Pleurodeles waltl. The sequence goes on from NC_090450.1 coordinate 686,409,789, forward strand.
GTCTTGGCTGTCCATGGTGTTGCACAAGGCTCACGTCAAAGCAGTTTTACCACTGGCACGGAGTTGCTGACAAGGAGATGCAAAATCTCAGCTGGGGCTCTGTTGCCAATGTTGGATACAGGTTGCATGCTGTGCCCTGCACCTGCAGCATTGAGGTGTCAGTCAACGGGATGGCGACCAACAAGCTTTAGTAGCAGTAAGGGTGCTGGAATCGTTTGAGAAGGAGCAGGGGTCTAAGGGAGTGAGGTAGCAGCCTGGAACTTGGTGGAAGTCTGGACTACAACTCCCAGAAGAAAGCGGACCACTTGGTTTTCAAAAATCCCACAGTGGGCCTGATAGCCGGTACAACTTCGGATTTGGCAATCACTTTTACCTGCAATTTGCAGATGACTAGTGCCACTAGTCCAAAGCGTACTAACAGTGCTTCTGGCTTTGGCAGGTGTCTCTCTGGTCTGGAGTGATGAGTTTCATCCAACAATGAAGGTCAATCACACAGTTTCCAGGCTGTTGCCTTAGGAACAGTTTCCCTCTTTTGCTTTGAAATGGTGGGCAAAGTCCAGCTGCTGGTGAGGCAGAGTTTCTTCTGGTCCTTCTTTGAAGTAAATTGGTCAAATCTGAGGGTCAGGGGTGTCCCTTAAATCCTGGATTTAGGGGAATTAGGGGTATGGAGACTAGTGACCAATGGGCAGCTAGCTCCTACAGCTAATCCACCCCTGAGGTGACCACATCCAGTGGGACAGGTCCTCTAAAGCTACCCAGAACGCTCTATTCTGCCACTCCTAAGGTGGCAGAATTCAAATGTGTGCACAGGTCTGCGTATCTAATTTCCCACCTGACCATGTGCAAATGTGCCTGGGGTCAGGGAGAGGGTTTCCTCACTGGAGGCCATTACTGATGGCTATCAGGGGCGGTGTAGCCTTTGAAGCTCACCTCCCTGATGGACCTATTCTCTAGCCCAGCTAAGAGGCGGGAGGTGTGGCCTCCTGCTTGGCTCAGCCCATTGTTCTGAACTTTGGGAGCACCCACGCTGCCTGGCAGGAGGTCAGAACAATGTCTTGGTGGCTGCAAGAGAAGGAAAAAGCAGAGGCTGCTCAACAAGAGCACGAAGAAGAGTGGGAAACAGGTGGCTAAGCACTAGCGTTCCACCTGGGTGCATGCCATCCGTCCCTCAACACAAGAATCATGTTTGGGGAGGCATGTTGTTTGACACCACACTTTGCATATCTAGGCGGTACCATCATGGAGCCAGCAACCCTGGCAAACTAGGACTTAAGTCCTATGTTATCCTATGGACCGGCCTGCACTTATAGTGAACCTTAATGAAAAATACGCTATTGAGACATGAAGCTTGTATCTACATGTCTGCACCGTAAATATAATGCACTGTGCCTCCTGGGTTGCAGAGGCCTACCTTAGGGGTGCCTGACATACATATAAGACACTGCATAGGACTGTGCCACGCTTGATGAGGGCATAGTCAAATTCGAGCAGTGTACACTGCCCTGGCAGTCTACAATGGCAGGCCTGCCATCAGTACTTTAGGTCGGTCAATCACGGTGGCACAAGCCCGTGCTGCAGCCTTGGGAACCTCCTTACCGCCTATGCCCTGGGTACCCTGGCCTTATAAGGGGGTAAAGTCTTTCCAATCACGTAATTGCCAAGTCGACATTACAATTTAGGGAAAGAACACAACCACTGAGGCCTGGTCAGCCGGTCTCAGTGTCAGAAAAACAGCATTCATGGGTCCAAATAGGGGCAAAACGTGTGGAGCATCTGCAAAGAGCCCAGTTTTCTTACACCGCATCGTAGCTTTTTTTTAATTAAACAAAGAAATAGTGCCTGAATCACAATGTGAGCAGCAGAGAGACACTAATTACATGCGCTGCTGGCAGAGAAGGAAGTGACATATGGGAAGCACTGCCCAGTTAGAAGGCAGAAAAGTGTGACAACACTGAAAACAAATGATAAGCAATAGGCTGGTTCCAAGTCCATTATAGAATACAAGAGTTTCACAAGCGAGAGTGCATGTCCTAGTGCATGCTCACACAGACAAGACCTAAAAAGAGACAGAGGAGGGAAAATCATTCTCCCAGATAGGAGACAGACAGAGAAGACGAGATAAATAAGAGCAAAGGAAAATATTATGAGATATAGGATGAGAGTGTTATGACAGACAATATCATGAGAGAGTAAAGAGTCAGGATAAAGAAAACATGATGGACATATGAGATAAAAGTTCATAACCGAGTGAGAGATGGGAGAGATGAGAGCCACTGGGGAAAAAGAAAGAAGAAAGTGAGACATAAAAGAGAGGAGAGACAAGGGGGAGTAATTAAGAATGATCTGCAGAAAATGGCACCATAGTAAGAAAGTATTCTTCTCTATCATGTGAATATGTATGGGATGAAGCACCCCCTGCCATACATTATAAAAATTTAGCAAGTCACCCAGGAGTTTCATGACCATATATAGGAATGAGGCCGAAGGCTACTCTGATGTTAATGGGTAACATAATTAATTTAACTTCTCCTGGGTTTTTCACCAAACATGTATAAGCAATATTTACCACACCACTTACTATATACATTTTGCATGTATGTCTTAGCATTCTATACTGACAGATGTTCTCACGTTTTTTTCTGATGAAATGTATCAGGAGAAAATTGCTGAGGGTGATAATTAACTCAGAATTCAGATCCGCGGGCAAACATCCATTTGTTCGTGGGTAAGAATTTAAAACACAACTTAGAATTATTGTCTTAGTAAAGTCTGTACATTTATAGAAGGGAGGAAAAGGTTATGCCAATAGACATTTGCCTAACACTGTAGTGCCATTATTATGTCCTTACTATGTTGTGGGTTTCATGTATGTTGTATTGTGTTGTAGTTGTATTTATACAGTGTGTCATACTTCTATACTTCTTTTAAGGTTGCAAAGCTCATTTGTGGATGGATAACACACTGCTCCTTGGAGTGCCATAGTTAAAAAAGTGCAGGTTTGCCATGCAGCCTACTTGGAGAGTTTTTTAAGTTATGCATCGGGACCAGAGTTATGCTTTTAATACGTTTTGTTGCTATGCTTTTGCATGAATTTGAAGAGAACATGAGTGAGAATTGGGTTAGTTAAGCATTCAGTGCTAAGAGGTGGACAGAAAAACATAAGTACAGTCTGGCATATGTCTGAAGTGTTTAGTACATGGATATGGCTGACGTATGAAAACAAGAATGTAGTTGAGCTTCCTCATGGGTGTAGGGGAGATGTTTGTGGATAGGCAAGCTATGAACTTCACTGTAAAACAGAACCTACCTACAGATCCCCCAATACAGTTTCCATAAACAGTCAGGATTTGGGGGCCTCGGGCATTAATTAGAATCATTGTTAAAACCTGATGACAAATATATAATGTTTGTGTTCAGTTTCTGTTTAAATAGCGCCTGGCATTATGAATGTGCTAAGAACATTATCAGAAATGAAACAAAAGAGCTTACATACATCTCTGCTCTTTTGGGCTCTCAAGGATTAAAAAAGAGCTACATCACTGCGTCTCTCTATGACATTCTCATGAAAATTTGCGTTCTGTGTCTTTTGTTGAAGATAAAGTATGGTGACTTCCACTTGCTTTGTTATTTGTAGATGTGGTTGGTATGATAACTGGGCATTTCATCCTTGTGATTCTGTCCTGAAGCTCATTAAGTAGCCTACAGTGGCCCTGATTAAATCTTGAACAGTACTGGCAGGGTGCTTATTCAGAATCCATAATTACCAGTGCCGCCATGCTGTAACAATCCAACACTACAAGGCAATTCCAAGTTATATCCCATGGAATGGGGAATTACTATGTGCCCCTGGTTTTCCCTGGCAGACTTCCACGTGGTATTCCCATCTCTGTGGGGTTTCATGGACACATTTACTACCTGATGTGAGCAGGTGGTAAACGTGTTCAGGGGACTCTAGTAAAAATGTGCAAGGGCCAGTTGCAAGGTTGAGATAGGAGTGGGTGATATAGAGGGTGAAAGTAAGAGGGGAGAATGTTGGCTGCCAGGGGGGAATGCAATGTTCCCTATGCCTTGACTAAAGGTCTAGCAGGAGTTATGGAAGGGGTCTGGGTTACAATCTAGCCTTTTCTCACAGTAATTTTGCTAGCTAGATTTTCCGGCCACTATATTTGGGTTAGTTGATCTCATGCTTAGTACATCCAGGTAACCTAGACATCTTTTAATTGTGTGGAATGAAAATCCAGACTCGAATTCCATTCTACACAATTACCGGTGAGGGGGGCTGTCTTTCATGGGTACCCTGCAAGAGGATTGATTAGGCAAAGAAAGCAGGGTACCATGAGGCACAACAAGCTTGAAAAAACAAATAAAGCCTCTTTCGCCTGTAAATGACTTTTGGGTGACCTAAGTAGTTAATGTGGGCAAGATCTACTGCGAATACATTTCTAATCAGTTTTAGTTTTACAAGAACAGTTCCCCTACTTTTTGTTTAAAAAAACACAAGTGTCCCGGAACAGGTTTTGCTAACCCTTGGGTGCCTTTCACTGAAGGGGAAGTGGAGAGGTTCTCCTGTCCTGGGAAACCAAGGTAGAGGCAGACAGAAAAGAAAGAAACAAGCCTTTTCACTAGAGTGCTTGTTACCTGAAAGAAATATAAGTATATGAGCTGGTTAATCAAAAAATCTTAAGGTTATTTGGAAATCAGTATATGGATTTAATTGATGGAGTCATTTGAGGCTTCAGTGTGACAAAGATGTATTGTTTTGGAAGGTAATGCAAGGGTGATTCAGCTAATTTCTGGATTGTGTACTCCTAATAGAAACATATAAAAATGTTTTCACTAGGCACAGCATGACTGCATATTACTAAAAAACTATGGGCCAGATTTACAAGGACCTAGCGCCTCCTTGCGCCACACTAGAGCCATTTTGTTACGCCAATGTGCTCCAAGAGGCAATTTTCACCTCGCCATATTTACAAAGTGGCGCAATGCATGCATTGTGCCACTTTGCGACCCCTTGCGCCACATTATGCCTGTTTCAAGTATAATGTATGCAAGGGGGCATTCCGGAATTAGGAGGCTCACAAAAATGGGGCAGTGAAATCTACAAGATTTCAATGCACCATTTTTTGCGTCAGTTATAATGCCTCCTCATTACAGGCATTCAAATGACTCACCCATATTAACCTATGGACCTCCTTACACTTTGCTCCACTAGCTTCAACATTTTTGACGCTAGTGCAGCAAAGCTCCATAATATCGTCAAAAATTCTGACATTATTGGCCTAACATGCGCCGTGGTGCGCAGTATTAAAAATACAGCCCACACATGGTGTCGTTAGGTGGGGCAGGGCCGATGAAAGAAAACTGTTGCATTCGTACTAATGCACCAGTTTATTGTAAATCTGGCTGGCCCTATATTTTTAAAACACTTACGTTAAACTCTAAAAGAGAGATTTACTACTTTTCATACAATGCAGCACTGCAAAGTTGCTGCAAGGCATTGGGAGAAAGATAAAGCAGAACAGCACCAAATCTACTAAGATATGACATTGCTTCCCTCTCTCCCTGCACTGGAGTCTGCCTTGTGCCATGCACATACCCTTGCACCATAAGGATTTGTGAAGTAAGTCAATCATAGGTTTTGTACTAGAAGGTCACCTTCCAGTACAAAAACTATGTTTTGATATTTTCACCACTTTGCATATGTGCTGTCCACTGCTGCACACATGCAAAGTTTGGAAAAATGTGGTGACTTTTTAAAGTTGGTCCGCAGATACGCCTGCCTCAAAGACTTGTACATTTTTGGCACAAACCATGTGTACCAATGCTATAAAATAGAAGTTTGCGACAACACCCATTAGTGGTTGCATCAGAATACCCATGTATTTCCAAAGGTATGTCCCTTGATGCAAAGTAGAGTAAAATAGTGCATAGAGCTACTTTAGATTGCGTTGGAAAATTATCAAAACCACAACCTTTTGCACAGGATTTGTGATGTAAATCCGACACAAGCTGTTAGTAAATCTGGGCCTAAATCTCTTTGTATGCATTTCTCAATCTGGGGATGAACGCTCACATAAGGGTTCAGTCCAGCACACATCAGCTAAATAATTGAGGGTGTCCTGGAAGCTACAGTAGAATGGCATAAGAGACACGATGGCGGGGAGTGGCACTGAAATCCTTTTAGCACTATAGGTGCTGCGTGCCTGTCTAAAATTCCTATGAAATCATGACCTGATTTTGCATTGGAAATTCAGCAGATTTTCATCGATTTAAATGTATGAATCGGTGATGACACGTAAAATTCTGCTTTTTTAGGCCATTGTGATGCATTCAACTGTGGTAGGCGGCTCTATAACTCCTGTGTGCATTATTGCAACTCAGGCTGTGAGCAAAATAACCTTAAAGTGCTTCAAAGAATACAGAACTTGGTAGTCCACCCAGCTAAAAAACGTGACAAACAAGACATCATGTTTCAGTGCACTGCACAGGATACAATGGCCCCTCTTCAGAAAAAAATCTGGCTTCAGGTAATTTTGTTTAAAGGTTCAAGCTACAGCCCATCGAAATACTTACGGGCATATTTATTCTTTTTAACGCACAACTGCGCCAATGCAGTTGTACGTCAAAAATTTCACCGCCAGCTAACGCCATTCCAACGCGCCATGCGGGCGCCTTATTTATGGAATGACGTTAGCCGGCGCTGCGGACTGGTCTGAGTAAAAAAAAATTACTCACACCAGGCAGCGCCGGCGTATGGGAAAATGGGGGTTGTGCGTAAAAAAATGGTGCAAGTCAGGTCTGAGGCTAAAATCAGGACTCAAACCGGACTTGTGCCATTTGTTTTGACGCACAATCCCCATTGACATGACTCCTCTCTTTGCAAAGACAGGTGTCATGCCCCCTTGCCCAATGGCCATGCCCAAGGGACTTATGTCCCCTGGGCATGGTCATTGGGCATAGTGGCATGTAGGGGGGTCCAAATCAGGCCCTCCTATGCCACTTAAATAAAACGTTAAAAAATACATACCTGAACTTACCTTTACTTCCCTGGGATGGGTCCCCCCATCCATGGGGGTCCTCAAGGGGTGGGCAAGGGTGGCAGGGGTTGTCCCTGGGGGCGGGGGGCACCTCTGGACTCCTTCCAAGCCCACAGGTCCCTTAACGCCTGCCCTGACCCAGGCGTTAAAAAACTGCGCCCATCAGGCTGTGCGCCATTTTTTAAGGCCCATCCCCTCCTCTGCGTCAAAATGACGCTGGGGGATAAATAAGGCGCATAGGCCTTAAAGTCATTTTTTGGAAGGGAACGCCTACCTTGCATATCATTAAGGCAAGGCAGTTTCCCGCTTCCAAAAAATTACGTACATGGTGGAATTTTGACGTCCGTGGGGTCAGGCGTCAAAGTTTAAATATGGGGCAGTGTTTGCGCTGAATGTGCTGAGTTGAGCAGTCTTTATCCCACATTACAGAGTTCCTTCCCTCCTAAATTGAAAAAGATACAAAGTAATCATATTTTTGTGGGGAAATTAACAACTCACCTCTATTGTTAAGGCATCTACTCAATTACAGTGGGACACAATAAATATTCAGAAACATTCGTTTACCTACCCTGGCTGCCACACCAGTAAAAAGAATCATCAATAATCCTTTAAATACGTGAATCTTTCCTGAAGACCTAAAAAAGTCATACATACACCCATTATTAAAGAAAACACCCCTGGACCCACATGACCTCAACTATTACAGAATGATTACAAATGGCCGTTTTCTGTGCAAACTGACAGAAGCAGCATTCGCCCAGACATCACAGTTCATTGACAATAAAACAATACTGTCAGACTACCAAACAGGATGACGCCCAGGAAGAGGCACAGAATCTGCCCTCATAACCATCTGGGATGACCTTAAAAATGCAGTAGACTGGATCAGGATTGCCGCACTACTTCTCTTGTACCTCTCAGCTGCCTTCAACACAGTTGACAAAGACACTCTAATACAAAGACTTTGTGAAGCAGGCATAGACATCCTACCTTCAAAACAGAACAAATGGCATCTATACTTCAACTTTCTCATCCAAACCATATTTCCTGAAATCAGGGGTCCTTCAAGGCTCTATCATGGCACCCATGCTTTTCAACATCTACACGAAGTCATTACATACAATAATCAATGAATTTCAGCTCACATGCCATGACCGAAGTGGAAACACAAAACCTCCTTAAACTGGAAAGCCACAAAGACATTTGTAGGAAAGTACCATCTTGCCTGGCATGTTACCCCCATATTTCACTGTATATATGTTGTTTTAGTGTATGTGTCACTGGGACCCTGCCAGCCAGGGCCCCAGTGCTCATAAGTGTGCCCTGTATGTGTTCCCTGTGTGATGACTAACTGTCTCACTGAGGCTCTGCTAACCAGAACCTCAGTGGTTATGCTCTCTCTGCTTTCCAAATTGTCAGTAACAGGCTAGGCACCAATTTCACCAATTCACATTGGCATACTGGAACACCCTTATAATTCCCTAGTATATGGTACTAAGGTACCCAGGGTATTGGGGTTCCAGGAGATCCCTATGGGCTGCAGCATTTCTTTTGCCACCCATAGGGAGCTCTGACAATTCTTACACAGGCCTGCCACTGCAGCCTGAGAGAAATAACGTCCACGTTATTTCACAGCCATTTACCACTGCACTTAAGTAACTTATAAGTCACCTATATGCCTGGTGAAGGTTGGGTGCTAAGTTACTTAGTGTGTGGGCACCCTGGCACTAGCCAAGGTGCCCCCACATTGTTCAGGGCAAATTCCCCAGACTTTGTGAGTGCGGGGACACCATTACACGCGTGCACTATACATAGGTCACTACCTATGTATAGCGTCACAATGGTAACTCCGAACATGGCCATGTAACATGTCTAAGGTCATGGAATCGTCACCCCAATGCCATTCTGGCATTGGGGAGACAATTCCATGATCCCCCGAGTCTCTAGCACAGACCCGGGTACTGCCAAACTACCTTTCCCGGGGTTTCACTGCAGCTGCTGCTGCTGCCAACCGCTCAGACAGGTTTCTGCCCTCCTGGGGTCCAGCCAGGCCAGGCCCAGGAAGGCAGAACAAAGGAATTCCTCAGAGAGAGGGTGTTACACCCTCTCCCTTTGGAAAAAGGAGTCAGGGCTGGGGAGGAGTATCCTCCCCCAGCCTCTGGAAATGCTTTGATGGGCACAGATGGTGCCCATATCTGCATAAGCCAGTCTACACCGGTTCAGGGATCCTCCAGCCCTGCTCTGGCGCGAAACTGGACAAAGGAAAGGGGAGTGACCACTCCCCTGACCTGCACCTCAAAGAGGAGGCGCCCAGAGTTCCTCCAGTGTGCTCCAGACCTTTGCCATCTTGGAAACAGAGGTGCTGCTTGCACACTGGACTGCTCTGAGTGGCCAGTGCCAGCAGGTGACGTCAGAGACTCCTTCTGATAGGCTCTTACCTGTGTTGCTAGCCTACCCTCCTTCCTAGGTAGCCAAACTTCCTTTTCTGGCTATTTAGGGTGTCTGCTTTGGTGAATTCTTTAGATAACGAATGCAAGAGCTCATCAGAGTTCCTCTGCATCTCTCTCTTCACCTTCTGCCACAGAATCGACAGCTGACTGCTCAGGACGCCTTCAAAACCGCAACAAAGTAGCAAAGACGACTACTGCAACCTTGTATCGCTGATCCTGCTGCCTTCTCGACTGTTTTCCTGGTGGTGCATGCTCTGGGGGTATCCTGCCTCCTTCTTGCACCAGGAGCTCTGAAGAAATCCCCCGTGGGTCGACGGAATCTTCCCCCTGCAACCTCAGGCAACAAAAGACTGCATCACCGGTCCTCTGGGTCCCCTCTCAGCACGACGAGTGTGGTCCCTGGAACTCAGCAACTCTGTTCAAGTGACTCCCACAGTCCAGTGACTCTTCAGTCCAAGTTTGGTGGAGGTAAGTCCTTGCCTCCCCACGCTAGACTGCCTTGCTGGGTACTGCGTGATTTGCAGCTGCTCCGGCTCCTGTGCACTCTTCCAGGATTTCCTTTGTGCACAGCCAAACCTGGGTCCCCGACACTCTAATCTGCAGTGCACACCCTCCTGAGTTGTCCTCCGGTGTCGTGGGACTCCCATTTGTGTCTTCGGGTGAGCTCCAGTTCACTCCTCTTCCAAGTGCCTGTTCCGGTACTTCTGTGAGGGCTCCCTGACTTGCTGGGTGCCCCCTCTGTCTCCTCATCCAAGTGCCGACATCCTGGTCCCTCCTGGGCCACAGCAGCATCCAAAAACTCTAACTGCGACCCTTGCAGCTAGCAAGGCTTGTTTGCGGTCTTTCTGCATGGGAACACCTCTGCAAGCTTCTTCACGACGTGGGACATCCATCCTCCAAAGGGGAAGTTCCTAGTCCTCTTCGTTCTTGCAGAATCCACAGCTTCTACCATCCGGTGGCAGCTTCTTTGCACCCTCAGCTGGCATTTCCTGGGCATTTGCCCACTGTCTACTTTTTCGCGACTCTTGGACTTGGTCCCCTTGTTCCACAGGTACTCTCGTCCGGAAATCCACTTTGGTTGCAGTGCTGGTGTTGGTCTTCATTGCAGAATTTCCCTATCACGACTTCTGTGCTCTCTGGGGAATATAGGTGCACTTTACACCTACTTTTCAGGGTCTTGGGGTGGGCTATTTTTCTAACCCTCACTGTTTTCTTACAGTCCCAGCGACCCTCTACAAGCTCACATAGGTTTGGGGTCCATTCGTGGTTGGCATTCCACTTTTGGAGTATATGGTTTGTGTTGCCCCTATACCTATGTGCTCCTATTGCAATCTACTGTAATTCTACATTGCTTGCATTACTTCCTTTTGCTATTACTGCATATTTTTGGTATTGTGTACATATATCTTGTGTATATCTGGCATCCTCATACTGAGGGTACTCACTGAGATACTTTTGGCATATTGTCATAAAAATAAAGTACCTTTATTTTGAGTATATCTGTGTATTGTGTTTTCTTATGATATTGTGCATATGACACCAGTGGTATAGTAGGAGCTTTGCCTGTCTCCTAGTTCAGCCTAAGCTGCTGTGCTATAGCTACCTTCTATCAGCCTAAGCTGCTAGAAACACCTCTTCTACACTAATAAGGGATAACTGGACCTGGTACAGAGTGTAAGTACCCCTTGGTACCCACTACAAGCCAGGCCAGCCTCCTACAACATTTGAAACTCAAAAATCTTCTGTTGCCTCAGTGCCACTGATCAGTGGATGACATGGAGCCATCTCAAACTGAATGGTTCCAAAACTGAAATACTGACATGTGGGGACTGGAAAAATGATGACCCACTCTGTGCCTGGCCTGTCAATCTGGGACCACCCATGGATAGCTTTCCTATCTCCAGAAGACTATGCAAGAGTTGGCTCTTTCCCACACAACCAACATACTCAAAACCTAACGTGCAGCATACTCCGTGTATTTAAACATTTACAATTTGATTAAATGTACATAACTAGATGTGTGTATTTCTTTTTACAAATATGTACGATAATTTTGGTTTTTAGAATATATAGATATTCTTTAGGTCTGCTTAGTAAATGTACATATTACTTATGGTTAAATATATTTTTTTATGCTTAACAGGTCACTGCATAGTTTTCATATAAGTTTTTTTATTGATGCGTATGGGTCTCTGTTTTATTTATCTATCACAGTATGTAAATACTATCACAACTGGTTTATCTACAAGTGCTTCACTATTAAAAGATTGAGGAAAATAAAAAAAACTAAAATGAGCATTAAAACACAAATAAATTAGCTTAAAGTACAGTAACAATTGAAAGTCTTATAAAATGCAACTTTAAATCTTGATATATTATCTTCCATATGCATGTATACCCTCTCTATGTACCTGTGTATCTATCTATATATGTATTACTTTACTCCTAGTATAGAGGGAAAACAAAACTTTGACTCTCTCCAATGCACTATTCTGTGTCTTACCCTATACCTGTCTCAATTTATACTCTACTTCCACTTTCTGACTCATCCCAAACCTCATTCTACTACTGTGATCTCCAAAGCAACCCTTTCTAGACTCTTCTCTCCTTTAGCCTTCCTTGCATCAACCCAAACCTCATTTTACTACTATGATCTCCCAAACAGCCATTTCTAAATTCTTGCCTCATGTTTCCATCCTTTGACTCATCCCAAACCTTATTTTCCTACTATGATCTCCCTAATATATCTCTAGAGACCCTTCTCGTCTCCATCTCTCATTTTACTCATCCCAAACCTAATCTTACTACTATGATCTCCCACTAACTTTTTCTAGATGGTTTCCTCTTCTATCCCTCCATTATCCTATTTCAATCCAACTAACAGACTTGCATGTCTACTGCTTTACTTAACTCATATTTACCTACTCCCTTCCACCTCTAATCGTTTTGGGTTCCGGAGTAGCACGCCAGTCACCAAAAAGGGCTTTAGCACCTTGCCTGGGGTAGAAAGCGCTATATATAAATACATTTACAATTACAACCGGGAAGCCAATAGAAATCACTTTTGAAAACAAAAATAACTAATGATATAAGGTAGGCTAACTCAGCTTCTACTCATTCATTCATTCTCGTAGGTTGTCACTTTGTCAGAGTCATGATCTAGTGCATCTCTCATAAGCCTGCAACAACCACAGACAGTCAGAGACATCAACATTGTACGTATAACTGATGATTTACGTAACAAGGTTTCTCAAAATAATGTCTTTTTACATTCAAGGGTTTAGCATCTCAAACCAATAAGTCTCAAATAAAATAGAAACACAACCTACCTTGTCAGAGTCAAAATTGTGGGAATTAAGCTGATTTTTAGGACAGAATTAGTGAAAAATGCACCGTTTCAGGCGTACTGCAGGTAAATAAGAGTTGCAATTACTGCACACATCTTTATGTAAAATACATAAAACCAGACACACACAAACCAAATATTAGTGCCTGCTAGAACACAGACAAACTAAAAACAATGAGTAGGGGAAGGAATTATTTATATGAAATGCTAGTGAAATAATTCTTTTTTTAAAAAAAATCTTTTTATTAATCATTCTGCACACATGACAGCACATTGTGTTATTGATAATTTTGCAATCTATTTACACACATGTATAAGCTTGTACAGCGCAATAGCGCAGTGAAGTGTAAAGAAAAACAAACAAAAAATAAATAAACAATACAACTTGAAACTGAGCTACAAATAATAAAAGTCACAGCTAATCAACACTAATATCGCGGCTGATACTGGCTACACCGATTAGAGGGTTGGGAGGAGAAAGGGTGATACAACTACTGTGTGTGGGGGAGGCAATGGGGACATAATTGAGGTATGAGTTATGGGGTAGAGAAAGGCGTGGACACGTACGAATAGTGAGCTAGGCTAGATGTGGATTACAGGAGAACATATTCGAAGGTGAAGCACCATGAGATGTTACGTTATTGCATTGTGGAAAATTAATAAATCAATAATACATATACCGTTGTTAGTTTAGGGGGTTATGTGTCATCTCTAGCTTCCATGGCTACCACAAAAGTGTCCCAGACTTCGGGTCCGTCTTTTAGAAGGCCTCTTTGTTGTAATAAGCGTAGTGTCTGTGCTTCGGCTTGTGAGTGACTGTGTAAGTCGCGAAGCCAAGCAGAATGGGATGGAACGTGTGGGGCCTTCCAGTGCGTAGCTATTAGGCGTTTAAAGATGACGAATGCTAAGTCAATGAATCTGTGTGTGTGTTTATCGCTTTTGGTACGGTGCCGTATGCCAAGTAAACAAGAGTCTGGTGTGGGCAACAGAGCATGGGATGTAATATCTGCTGTGACGTCCGTGACTCGGTGACAAGCCGAGTTTATGGAGTGACAGCTCCAGACCATGTGGTAAAAGTCTGCCGCCGGAGTGGCGCATCTGGGGCATGTCGGGTTTGTGCTTGGGTATATTCTTTGGATGCAGGCCTGGGATAGATATGAATGGTGGATATAGTTGAATTGGGTATAACGCAGTCTGGGATTGCAGGATATTGACTTAATCTTTGTGAGAGCGGCGATCCAAGTTTTTTGTGATAATGGTGAAGGGAGGACGGAGTCCCAGCGTGCTTTAGCGAGAGGCAAGGGGGATGATATTCCATCTAACAGTATTTTATATAGTTTAGTTATGATGCCTTTTGTGTTACCTATAGTAAGAATAGTGGTAAGTAATTGGGACTCGGGTGGTACGTTGTTGCCAAAGCCCCAGCGGCTACTAAGTAGCCGTTTAATGGCGCTATACGTCAAAAAGGCTCCAGTGTGCATAACCCCAGCGTCCACTAGTTCCGCAAAGGTGCGCACCGTGGAGCTAGAGTAGCAATCGCCTACATTCAGTGTGCTTATGTCACGTGTATCATGGTGTGATGAGAGTATTTGGGTGCTCGGCAATTGAAGTAGTGGTAGCAGAGGAGAGTAAGGCGGCGAAAGAGACTTGCTTTGAACGTATCTACGCCAGCAGAAACGAACTGCTTCCAACAATATGGGTTTTGGCGATAGGCTGTTAGAGCCGGATAAAAGTGAAGATAATATCGTTTGTGGGGCTATATATGCTTGCAGCATTATGCATTCGGGAGGAGGGGTTTCCCTGAGCCATGTGGTTCACCACAGCAGCTGGGCAGCTGCATAGTATAATTCAAAGTTAGGCATGCCCAGTCCTCCCGCTTCTAGCGGGTATTGTGTTATAGCTAACGCCACTCTGCGCCTGTCTTTGTCCCAGAGCAGGTCAGTTAACAGGGAGTGCAATTTACGAAAGAACGAACGTGGTAAACATAGTGGAAGGGCAGTGAAATAATATAGGAATCTGGGGAGGATAATCATTTTGGCTATTGCTACTCGACCCATGGGGGATAGGGGAAGTGAACTCCAGAACGACAATGAGTTGCGGGTGGTGCTAAGTGCCCTGTCGATATTGCCCTCTTTCAGATCGGCAATGGAGTGATAAATTTGTATCCTTAGGTATTTAAAGGTGGTGTGTGACCATGGCAGCTGATACTGCGGTAATACCGTATGAAGGACGGTTGGTATGGGGGTAAGGGGGAAAATACTTGACTTGGACTAGTTGACACGGAGACCAGAGGCAAGGGCAAAGGAGTCAAGCATTAATAACACCCCTGCTATAGAGGTGGAGTGATTGCGCAGGTATATCAGGGCATCATCTGCATATAAGGATACAATATGATGTGTGCTAGATTCGGAGATGCCCCATATGTGTGCATAGCTGCGCAGCTGAATTGCTAATGGTTCCATGGCTATAGCGAATAATAAAGGGGATAATGGACAACCCTGTCTGGTGCCTCTGCCTATAGGGAATGCTTCTGAGATAGCCCGACCATTTTTAACTCGAGCTGTGGGTTTGGAGTAGAGCGTTTTGATCCAACTAATGAACCCAGGGCCGAATCCAAACGCTTTGAGTATGCGTAGAAGATAGTCCCAGCTCAGCGTATCGAACGCTTTTTCAATGTCTAGGGAGAGGGCTACCGCTTCTGATTCTGTGTTGTTGTGTATTATGTGGATTAATCTTCTAATATTTAAAAAGGTGCCTCTCCCTGGAATAAAGCCAGATTGATCAGAGTGTATTAAGCTTGATAAGTAAGGGAGTAGTCTGTTTGCCAGAATTTTCCCCAATAATTTGCAGTCTTTGTTGAGGAGAGAAAGTGGTCTGTATGATTTGAAATCACGAGGGTCTCGGCCAGCTTTTGGAAGGACAACTATTAGGGCTTCACACATGGAATACGGTAATTGCAATTTATTGCGCGCTTCGTTGAATACCTCTATGAGTGGTTGTAGGAGGTGGGTAGCATGGGAGTTAAAATACTCTACCGGAAGGCCATCTGAGCCAGGGGTTTTGCTACGTGCCATTTGCGCCAGAGCTGAACGCAATTCTTCTATAGTAATAGGACCCTCTAAAGCGGGTGCATTAGCGATAATATGTTGGTTTTGGGAGACTATTGATAATATGTCAGCCAGTTGCTGCTCCGGAGGTGGGGGAGGAGGCATACATAGGGTACGGTAGTATGTAGAAAAGGCATCATTAATTCCTGCTTGGGTGTTGGTAATAACATTGGAGTTCAAGCGTATCGCGCCGATAGGTGATGATTGCGAGGGTTGGCGGGTCAGCCACGCTAGCAGTTTCCCTGACCTGTCCCCCTCAGCATGTTGTCGTTGCATGTAGTGTCTGTAGTCATGCTTACATAGTCTGGTGTCTACTTCTTTATGGGCTGCTCTGAGCGAATTCAGTGCTGCTATTGTGGACTCATTTCTGGAGACCTCAACCTCTACTTTACGGAGTTCAGCCTCAAGGACTTGTAGTTCTTTGGTGAGTGTCCTTCTTACCCCCACTGTGGCCGCGAGGCAGTGTCCTCGTATTACCGCTTTGTGGGCATCCCATTCTATGGCGCGGGATGATGTTGTATTTATATTCAGTGAGAAGTAATCAGCCAGACGCTTAGACGTTTCTGCGTGAAAGGGGGGGTCTAAAAGAGCTTCTGTCTGTAGTCGCCATGTTGGTATGCGAGTGTGGATGTGGCCCCCGGTGATTATTGCGCAGAGCGGGTTATGATCTGATATGGTGCGTGCTAGGTATTCTGTCAAGCACACTTTCTGAATTATGGTTGCGGATGCAAAAATCATGTCTATTCTGGTATGTAACTTATGCACAGAGGAGTAATAAGAATATTCGCGGTGGGAGGGGTGGCTGATCCTCCAAATGTCCCTCAGTCCTTTATTGGAGGCCCAGTTTATTAGTGCTT
The DNA here is from genome assembly GCF_031143425.1 of Pleurodeles waltl. NCBI lineage: Eukaryota > Metazoa > Chordata > Amphibia > Caudata > Salamandridae > Pleurodeles > Pleurodeles waltl. The sequence continues at coordinate 686,426,589 of NC_090450.1, forward strand.
GTGAGGCACGGTTGGATGAAGCCGCTGCGAGTGGGGGAAATGGACGGTCTATGTGAGTATCTAGGACGCTGTTAAAGTCACCCCCCCATATGCACTCTAATGTGGGGTCACTAAGGTTACCAGTGGTAAGCGTACTCAGGAATTCGCGTTGATTTGAATTTCGGGAGTATAGTGCTACTAGCGCTAAGGGGGATCCGTCTAGGGCACCCTCTAGTATTACATATCTACCGTTTGGGTCGCATTGTGTACGAGATGTGTTAAATGGGACCCCGGGAGCAATCCAGATCGCCACCCCTCGAGCAATGGACGAGGAAGTGGTACCGTGCAATGGTCCTTTCCATTTTGAGCGTGTGCTTTCCAACGTGGATTTAGAAAGGTGTGTCTCTTGTAGTAAGGCTATGTGTACTTGATGTCTTTTAAGGAATGCATGAACCTTTTGCCTCTTGCGAGGTGTTGCCATACCTTTGATATTCAATGTTAGTATCTTATATTTCAAGATACTTTGTTGTGTTTGGGAGGCCATGAGATAATTTTAGGTTTAACAAGATCCGAGAGATGAGTGCCCTCCGTCCCCATTGCGGAAATATTGTGTTGATTACCCTCCAAGGCTAGCCAGTAAATAAGCTTAGTGTTGTCAAGTGCAAGCCTATTACTAAGGTGGATGTGATATGCACATCTGTCACTGTGTTTACGATTAATTAGCATGTGACAAAACCTACAACTAAGAAAAAAACACCCAAAAGCAACATATAACATCAACTGGAATAATGAAAAATCGAAAAAAATACCAGCGATAGCCGGCATGGAAGAACAGTCCTTATGGAGCAGGGGGGTGCCGAGGGGCATTAGGTCAAAGTCACGGAATTGCCCTGCCCTAATTACTCACGGTACAGGGTTCACCGCCCGGGACCGCAGGCGGCAGCTCGCTGCAGCGAAGGATCAGTGGTGTCGCAGGGCCGTTTCTGAGCATCTTGGGGGGGGGCCATATTATTGTGTGGAAGGAACAGAAATAGGGGGTGCTTGGTTGTCCTAGCAGATATCGTCTGCTGTGCGCGGCGTGAGGGTAGGTCCGCGTGTAGACTCCGCCGAGTCGGAGTTTATGTCGTGGTCTAGTTCCACGTCAGTGAGAGGAGGCAGGGCTGTTGGCGACATGTTGACGAATCTGGATGTGGCCTGCAAGAGAAGAGAGCGTTCCGTTTGTGACTGTTCAGGTGAAGGTTTAGTGCCTTGTTTTTTGCGTTGCCTACGCCTTGACTTAGTAGAGGACCAATTTTCATCCGGGGTGCCTGTGTCCAACGGATCGGCGAGACCCTTGGCATGTAGCCAGGTCCAGGCGTCTTCTGGTGTAGTGAAGGAAAGTACTTGTGCGTCATCTTGCACCCGGAGTCTGGCTGGGAACATCAGCGCGTACTTAATGTTGTGTTTGCGAAGGCATTCTTTGACGCGATAAAAAGAACTCCGCTTCTTCTGAACTTCTGCTGTAAAGTCTGGGTAAGCTGTGATCGTTGCGTTTTAGAAGTGTATCGGACCAGACTTGCGAAATAACTGTAGGATGAGGTCTCTGTCCCGGTAGTTGAGGAGTCTTGCTATCAACGGGCGAGGCTGTGCACCAGGTTGGGGCGGTCTGCCAGGGACCCTATGGGAACGTTCGACAGAGAAGAACTTCGGGATATTGTCTTTAAGAATCGTGTCCGTGAGCCATTGTTCTATGAATAATTCTGTGCTGGGTCCTTCAACACGTTCAGGGAACCCCACAAAACGAATGTTGTTACGCCGAGATCTGCCCTCTGAATCTTCAGCTCTTCGTTTTAAGAGATCCACTTCAGTTGTTAAGTGAGACAATTGTGATTGAATTTCTTTCACGGTCCGAGGGAGGGTTGCAGAGTCTTTTTCTAATTCAGACACCCTGTCGGCCAGTGCGTGTTGATCCGTACGGAGTATATTAAGGTCTTCTGCCACCGAGTCTATCTTGGCTTCCAGGGTAGACTTGGTGTCGAGAATGGCTTGCAATATCTTTTCAAATTGTGACGTGTGTGATTGTAAGGTGAGTCCCATTTTCTGCAAAGCCCGTTGCATGGTAACGTGGGTCTCCAAGGAGGGGGGAGCGGCGGGGTCCATTTTGCCCAGAGGAGCACGTGGGGTTTTTGGTTTGACCATTTGACAAGTACAGATCCAAGTGGGCACTGACGGAGCAGGATCAGTTGGATGTGGTGCAGGCGGGGGGAACAGAGAAGCAAGCCGCGACGTGGTGCAAATTCAGTTCCAGAGGGTTGTGGATAACTGTTGAAAACCAGAATCAATATACCAGAGTCGGCGAAGCACTTAGTGGAGTTTGGGAGATGTCACAGCCAATACCAGCACAATTGTACTGCAGCCGGGCTAGTGCTCAGTGGTTTGTAGGATACTTTAGTGCTTCGACGTATGCCTAACGCGCCACTAGGTTCCAGACAGCGAAGGGGTCAAGTGCCTGCGACTCAGTAAGTGTCGCCGAAAGGCTCACCTCGCTTTTCCCTTCACCTTAGCACCCTTCCGCGTCCCTGTCTTCAGTCGGCATTTCTGTCGCTACACCGCTCCTGCGGTGCAGCACAGGCTGGTATTAGGCGGGACTACGAGTTTGTAGACTCTTTGGTGAAGATTTAGGCCCAGGTATTGGGCTGCGGGCCTGCTTCCCAGCTGCACCAGGGTCTTTACACTGGTGGGCCTCCACCGGGCTGGTAGCAGCTCCCCCAATCTTCGGGGCACAGCATGATATCTAGCGTGCCCTCTCCCAGTGAACACCGTGGGCAGAGCCTTCTAAAGAGTCCTGTAGAAGTCTAGTTAGCTTGCTGTCCCTATAAGGAGTCCTGGGTAATCTCTGATTTAGGGCATCAGCACCTTTATTGAGAGCAGAGAGAAAGGGGTAGATAGCACCTCTCTCCTTGAAGCAGATGCCCTGGTTTTCAGTACGCCGGTTATCCACTTCAGGTCAAGTAAGGTCAGACATGTGCAGCTGCACTGGAGCCTGTGCGCGAAGTCCTGTAGCCCTCCCTTTAGCGCGATGGGATTTAAAGATTGTAGCCTGCTCCAGCAGGCATCCACGGGCGGGGCGCAGTGCCGCGGCGGGTCCGCTCTGCCTCAGCGCCGCCACCCCGCAGAGCAGCAAAGGGTGCGGCGCCCGTCACCAGCGCCGTGTTCAGGGCCGGAGTTCCTGTTTCACGGCCTCCGGCTGAGGCGCGGGTCTGGTCTCCGGCATCAAGCCCCCGAAGGCGTCGCACCGCTCAGAGCGGTGAATGCGTGGGCCGCAGACGCGGCCGAGGAACCAGCTGCGCGGCGGGTCACTTCGCCACTCAATCGGCGGCCGCGAGCTCCGATATATGGGCGCGGCTGCCAGAGCAAGTCCCGGGCGGTTGGGTGTGCGGCGTCCGGCACCCTCGGAAGAGGTAATGGCGCCGCAAGCAGGATGTTTAAAGGGCCAGGGATCGGAGCTGCAGTTTATGCTGTCGCTCCGGTCGCCATGTTGGCCACGCCCCCTGCTAGTGAAATAATTCTAATAATTCTGTTAATCATCTCACAATAGAACTGTTAGATGTAGCACGAATAAAAATGATTATATGGTCGCATCACAGGTAGACATTGTACTTTTGATTTTGACAACAAACTAAATACACGGAGAAACCAAAGCATGTGTATTAATAAGATTGGGTCATTGCTGAAACTAGGTGTGGAACTGAGAGCTGCAAGGCATTCATTTTGGATAAACTTCAGAACTGAATAATATATATAGTTCCTTATGGAAATTGAGATGCTTTACAAAAAACTGGGAGAAAATAAATGCGCAGTTTCTTTTTTCAATGTGTGTTGTGAAGAAATGTAAAGAAATGGTCTATAAACCCTTTGAAATCTGATAAGGCAATTTTCAAAAGATCTGTAGAGCATTTCTTCCCATTTCCGTGGCTCAGCTTGTCATTTAGCGCAATCTATGATCTCTGACCTCGAGCCTATTGTGAACTCTGACGTAAAGCATAGTATGACCTAGGTGCTATAACCAATAGCATTGTATGGCAAAGTACTGTGATTTCCCTTTACTGTTGTGTTATGTTATGAAACATTGCTGAATCATGACGTCTGTAAATGTTTTATGATAATTACATAGATGATCATGACAGTAATGTCTCTGTGTCGCACACACTTCGGTAACATATATGAGTATAGAGTCCTTATTGATGCTGTTGCATTCTATGTCCGTATACTTCCCTTGACTTGTTTTTACCAACAGCACGAGGATAGTGATAGAAAAATCTATCTTCGCGCGTATTTTAGCCAATGGAACTCTCAGTAAAGTCCGTGTTTTTGGCTAACGAGTAGAGAGGTACACCTTAACCCCAGAAGCCGTTCTGAAGGGCATTTAGCCGATATGACTGAGAAGCCCGTGGACATTCTGTCTGACTACAAAGGCAAGTGCTGCCTGCAGCCTAGAAAAGGTATGTGGAACTACGGCGGTATTTCTCATCATGACACGAATGAGCAGAGGGGTAGATTCCACATTGACCCCGGCGGTTGTCTTGCGGAGGGTGGAGGGCGGGATTGTAGGTTTCAGATTTTCCAACAAACACGTTGACATATAATGTTAAAATACATAATGGAGAATTCCCTCTGGCCAACCCGAGACCGCATGGTGAGCTGTAGGGGTCAGACTGAACCACTTCCAAAGCTGAGCAGTCAGAAGCACCACAAAAGTGGGTTTGCTCAATAAACCTTTGAAGGGTGATGACGCAGAAAATGAAGGTTTTACATTTATTAGCGCATAAACGTAGTGCTGCAATAATCAAGTGTGACTTTAGCCGAACTAATAAAGATTGTACGGGGACAAATGTGCCCTCAGAGTAGTTTGCCAACCTTTATAAGCGTGCTTTATATAACGTGATGTATTAGAATTGTACCAATCTGACATAATCGTAAACGTGTGCCATGATTTGCTTGTTTGAAATGTTTTAACTTAGCACAACTTTAGTGGAGGCTTCGGCCTAGTTGCTTGTCTCACGGTTTAGATGCTCGTGTTTTTCCAATGTGCTAATAAACGTGTATTCTTGCTTGAAGCTGTACTTTTCCAGTGAGATCGGTTCACATGCTTATCTTTAAGGTTTCGTGCCAGCCTGGCATCTTCTTCTTTGCTCCAAGGTCAATCTGCAGGTGCAGACAATGGACGCTCTGAAAGTGAGTTAATTGGTAAAATATGTTGCAACTTACGTTCCCGACTCCAAGGATAATGTATGCCTAGGTAGAAGCTTGTGAACTGTTGTTTTTGATTGGACAATTTGAAGCCAACCTATGAACCCTCCAATGGAAGACCCTACTGGATTTGAACTGTTGTGTATTTAAACCTGGTGCACAAGAAGAAAGCGGCCATTAGCCATTGCGGACATTATAGCCATTAGCCATTGCGGACATTACAGCCATTAGCCATTGCGGACATTATGGCCATTACCCATTGCACCCATTGACATTGCAGTCATTATGGCCCATCTTGCCGCGATGCCATTTTGAATGAGACTTTGATGCTTTCTCTAATCGAGGGAAAGAGACTTTAAATAATTCTCGCCCTAGAGACTTTAACTTTGATTCGTCCCTTTGCATGAAGTAGTAGTTTATCTTGCCGCCGTGAGGCAATTGCCCCGTCCACCCTGCCCCTTTGCCCCGTCCCATGCTGATCGAATCCGGTACCTGTGAGACGAAGACTTCCTTGAATGCTGATTGAATTTGGTAAATATGAAAGGAAATTGTACAATTGCATTGTGTTTTCTTTTAGGTAACCAACTGCTGATTTTTGATAAGAGCCCTAGTTAGGAGTTTTCCAAATTAATGTTGCTAAATTGTTTTGCATGAAGTCCCACATGCTGATGCTAATTTGAGGTTAGATGAGGATTCATTTGTTGCACGATGCAATTTGAGACCTTGTTATGCTGACTAATGTATGCAATTAGCCCATTACAGATTATAGTTTTAGTGGTTTGCGTTGCTATTATCGAATGCATTGTTATTCAAATGCTGCATAGATTGCATCTTTTTCGCCGATATGGACAGCTATTAATGTTCATTTACATATATCATTTGGTGTTGAGGCACATTTATATTGTGCTAGCTTTGTTAATATAGGGAAATAAATTCATTAACTTTGAATAAACTGGTGTGGTTATTCATGGCCGAAAGGTCATGGTTCGCCGAAATGTTTTCTGGATTAATTGTGAAGTGTTATGTTGATCAGGGCATTGCTTATGTTCGTTATTGATTATTGATTGATTGATTACTCTCGGGTGAAGAGAGCCCCACTTGGTCAAAAGATTCATCGACCCAAGAGCGTCCAAACACAGGTAATTTATTAGTACGGAACGCTCTATCAGTAGATGGTAGCAGAGGACGGTTTCGCCCTTTGGGACCCCACTCGGGAGGTAACGGTTTCGCCCTTTGGGACCCCACTCGGGAGGTAACGGTTTCGCCCTTTGGGACCCCACTCAAGAGGTATATGGTGTCGAATTGACGGTTTCGCCCTTTGGGACCCCACTCGAGAGGTGTTTGGTGTTGAATTAAATTTTTCTTGGGTAAAACAGATTGAGAGAATGATGATGCCCTAAGTCCCCCGCGACTTTCCCGGGATCTCGGAGCTTGCGAATGGAGAGAATGGAGGTGTGAAATCGGCGTTGGCGGTACTAGTGACGGTATGAGTGAAGTTAGGGTTTTGCGCTTGCACAGCTTATTGCCGCAGATTGTATGAAAAGGTTGCGAGGATTTTAGAGAATAGCGGAGGTGCGACTCCGAGTGTAAGAGTAGGGAAGTCGTCGAACTTCATAAAGAATAGCGGAGGTGCGACTCCGAGTGTGAGAGTAGGGAAGTCGTCGAACTTCATGTGCATGTGGCGCTTTGTGCAGGAAAAAGGTCCACGTGGTTGTTGTTGTTGAGACGGGCCCTGCGAGGTCAAGAGACTCCGGAGTATGTTGAAAAGTGTATGAGACACTTGTTTTATGTTGTGGTCTGGTCGGTTTAATAGGTTGACCGGGCGTGGTCAACGAGTCGGTACGTGTGTTAAGGGAGTGAAAGAAAACTTCGACTTCGGGCTTTGACAAATTCTAAGTGCACTAGAATAGATCATTGACAAGTTGAGAGCAGACTCTGCGGGTCAGAATTTGCTTGCGAAAGTGGGGACCGAGAAAGATGGAATAACTGCCGAGGCTAGTGAAAAATCCCTAAGGTCCTGAAGCGATTGTGTTACCCTTCCTGTAGTAAACCGACAGATCTGTTTTATTATTATTTGGTTGCTCGCGATACATGCCAGAAGTTGTTACGAGAGGAGCTGAGTGAAGGAGGACAAGCCGCGAGGCTTTGTCAGCCGCAGTGTGTGTGAGTGTGACGTCACTAGGAGCCGCGCTGGGATAGGTTGGTTGCAGAGAAGGGTCGCGCACGGATTGGACGCAGTCCGTGGGGCTCGATTGGAAGGGGAAAGGCAAGCAAAGAGTATTCCGGGAATTAAAGTCACTCATTGATTACAAACTCTGTGAAAATAAAAGACGAGAAAATGAAATTTTTTAAAGCATTAAAGAGTGCGATGAAGGGGGAGTCTTACATTAAAGCGAGCGTAGGAGAGGAGACGCCACCCGAAGGTACACCAGCTTACATTGTAATGGAGGAAAAGGGGGTAGCTCCGTGCCTTTGGCTAAAGCAATGGCACAAGCTGACAGAGAAGCATGGGAGTGTGGCGTTCCCGATCCATGGGACATTCAATATAAGGATCCTAGAGAATTTGAGATTCGCGATGTACGACATGAAAGTACCTCCAAGGCCAGCACAGTTTGAGGCTCTAGCGGTTTGGGAACTAATGGCTAGACAGCAACAGCAAAAGAAGTTCGAGACCAGAATAAGAAAGGTAGAAAAGACACTAGCGGACGCTAGGTGGGATAATGCACAGAAGGTGTGGAGGTCAGATATATTGCAGGGGATAAAATTGTTTCCCGCAATTGCTAAGGAAGAAGAGGCGACAGGCAAAAAAGCTACCTGTAAGACAAACAGGAGGTGTTCCAAAGATAGAGAGGAAGACGAGTTAGAGGATGAGGAGCTTATCATGCAATTGCTGAACGACCGTCCACCACCTTATGCAGCGAGTGAACAAGGTCCAAGTACCAGTTCTGCCCCTCCGGCACCGGTACAGAATAATGAAACTCCGAATTCAGAAACGCCATCGGGATCTAAGGACCCGAGTTTACTGTTCACCCCGCAGATACCGCAGGTTAGGAGAATATATCCAGATGTGCCTATGTTGAAAACCGCAGAAAATTATCAGCCGCAGGTCCCAAGGTACTACAGCAGTGACAACAGTACGGGAATGATTCTAGATCCAACCGTAATGGGAGTACAGAATGGTCGCAACCCAACATTGGCACAAGCTGAGTCAACCCAGTTTTTGATGCCTCAAAAGCAGATGCAGGGGGGAACCGCACATGCTCAGATGACGGGGAGTCAGACGGGCATGCCAGCAATGATGACCCATAGTGTGGGAATGAACATGCCTCAGAACCTGGGGAATGGACAGAACCCAGATGCGATATCCCTACCCATTACTGTAGGTCCACCGGTACCTTTGTACATTCGGCCTAACTCAGGTATGAGCGGTCAAGGATCAGTGGTGCAGAGTGGGATGGAAAGGAGGTGCATAGAAAACACTCCAGAGACAACTCCGATAGCGGCTCAGCCAACTGGATCTGGGTCCTTGATGGAGTTTAGTCCCATATGTGCTCAGTCAACAGTGGTGAGGTCGAGTCCCCCACTGATGATACCGCTATCATCGAACACTGAAAAGTTGCCGCAACCATCAATGGCAGTCGATGTGAATGCTACACTGATGAGGTTGAATGCGCAACAGCTGACACAGTGGTTCAACAGTCTGAATTCCACACAAAGCTCAGACAGTGGGAAGGAAGAAGACTATCTGAATAGGGTCAGGTTGAACATGGAAGCAGAAGAATTGGTGGAAGGGACTATGGGTTTGAATAGGTTAGAGTCCTACTCGGAAGAAGAGCTGAGGTATCTATGTCCCAGGATTACGAGAGAAGTGAACAAGGTACATAAAAGGTTGCAAGAAATAGCTGACAAAAACGGGGTTGAGATAGACAAGACAAAACACTTGAGCAGGAGCTATAGATTGGATTTCGGGACCACAGACTTTGAACACATGAGGTCAGCAGGCATGAAAACGCACCTTAGAGAATTGCTGCAGAGTGCACAAGTGTGGAGGTGCTTAGACAAATGGGAAAGCAGATGGGCAAAGAAAAAGGAAAAGAAGAAAGACAGTGTCCCAGAGCACAAGGAGAAAAGACCACAGAGTAGTGATGCAATAACCATGTTACCAATGAGGGAGACAGCAGGGGGAAAATTAATACATGTACCGTGGCACAGAAGTGACATTCAGTCTTTTACGGATGATTTTCCCAAACTGAGAGAGAAACTGATTGAATGGTATCAACAGACTGATAGGTTTGTGAAGCTTGCAAAATGTCTTTGGGAAGACCTGAACACCCTCTTTGAGATTGTGGTTCCGGCAGATTTGTGGGAAGACTGTAAAAGGGCTGTAGGTTGGCCGACAAGTGAACCAGAGAGAGATAGGGATACGGGTGCACCATCACCTATGGTAATGAGCTTGTACTATAAGGTGATTGAGCATTTGAAGACGAAGGTTGCCGCAAAAAATGTGGATTGGCAGAAGATTGATCGAACTGCCCAAGAGGCTAAAGAGTCAATTCATGGTTACTATGAGAGGTTGTTGAAGGCGTTCAAGAACTACAGTGGCACGGAAACAATAGAGGCGAAGGATATGCTTCATTTTGTGTTTAGATTTGTGGAAGGGCTGAGACCAGAGATAAGTCAGATGATAAAGACGCATTTGATTTGTTGGCAGTCGAAACCGATTGATGAGGTGTTGAATTATGCGAAATAGTGTAGTGATGAAATTGAAGTGAAACAGAAAAGGTTGAAAGAGAAAGTGATGATGATGCAACTTAAAGCAGCTCAGACAGGTTTGCAAGGGTTGCAAGGGTTCCAACAGCAGATACCGCAGCCGCAGGGAAACATGGTGTTTCAGCCACAGGTGAGAGGCAGAGGCAGAGGAGGCTTTGGGAGTAATGGTCCGGATTTGAACACTGTTGCGATTCCGAATGGTGTGCAGGCAATGAAAAGGGTGATGCTGTGTCACGTGTGCGGAATCGTCGGACATTGGAAACGCGAGTGCCCGATGGTGGTGCAGGAAGGTGCAGGTGTTGGTCAGCAAAACAATGATGTCAATGCATTCCAAACAATGAGGGGACCGAAAATGAGAGGTCCAAACCCAAATTTCCAGACCATAAATCAGCTGCAGGGATTACAGCCCATGCAGCCGCAGCAGATGCAGAGGCCCCGTATGCAGATGACGCAAATGCAGCCAATGCAACAGCAGTTTCCCATGGTACCTAATCAGCAAATGCAAATACCTTTGGCACCAATGAATCAGCAGCAAGTGATGGTTCCTCCACAGGTCTCGAGTCAGGTGATGAGTACAAATGACACAGTGCAACAGTTCCCATTACACAGTGAGAATGGAATAAACAATGTATGGGAGAGTGAAAGTTCAGATGAGGAGGGAAATTGTGTGCTTGCAGCATCCTTGGAAGTTGATCAAAAGGGTCCGTATGTGGAGGGAAGAGTCATGGGTCATCCTGTTTCATTCTTGGTTGACACAGGAGCCACACGCTCAACTGTTAGGAGCATTGAAGTACCAAATTTGCCACTCTCAGGGAGAACAGTTCAAGTAGTGGGAGTAGCAAACAGGCACCTGACGAACCCAATCACAGATCCAGTACCAGTCAGAATTGGTAACTATCAAGGGTCACATAATTTTGTGGTATGTGACTCAAGCCCGATAGCACTGTTAGGGAGAGACCTATTGTGCAAATTGGGATGTTCGATTATGTGTTCGAACGATGAAATTAGAATTCAGACGAGCAGTGATGGGGAAGAAGAGGACAGTGTAGAAGGGGATGAAATGGAAACTGTCGATGAAGAATATCCTCTGATTAACCTTTTTCCGATGATAACAGAAGAAGATATTCCAGCTGAATTACGGGATACAGTCGGAAAAGAAGTGTGGGATATGACAGGAAAGGAGGTGGGATTGGTAAAAGGAGTGGAACCAGTGAAAGTGACCGTAAAACCCAATGTAACCTTTCCCCAGACCCCACAATACCATATGGCACAAGACACCCTCATGAAAGTCGCCCAACTCATTGACGAGTTTGTAAAACAGGGAGTACTGAAAGAAGTGTTAAGCAGTCCATGTAATTCACCAATCATGGGACTAATAAAGCCGAGTGGAAAGGTCCGAATTGTGCAGGACTTGAGGAAAATAAATGACATCGTAATTAAATGCTGCCCTGTAGTACCGAATCCAGCTGTGATAATATTTCAAGTCCCTTGCGATGCCGAGTGGTTCTCAGTCATCGACTTGTCACAAGCATTCTTTTCGGTGCCTCTTCATGAGGACAGCCAGTTTCTCTTTTGTTTCAAATTCTTAGACAGAGTTTACAGTTGGTGTCGAATTCCTCAAGGGTTTTCGGAGTCACCGTCAATTTTCAATCAGATTCTAAAGAAAGATTTGGAAGCGTTAGAATTGCCATTCGAGTCAACCCTAGTACAGTACATTGATGACTTACTGATTGCATCTAAGACAGAAAGTGGCTGCACAGCCGACACCATTGCTCTACTGAACCATTTGGGAAGGAATGGACACAAGGTGTCTCCTTCAAAGTTGCAGTTCTGTCAGAAGAAAGTGAAATACTTGGGTCATCAAATAGAGAAAGGGTCACGGAGAATATTGAAGGAAAGAATAACAAGTGTACTTCAAATGAGTCCACCAAAGACAAGGAGGGAGGTGAGGAAGTTTTTGGGGATGGTGAGCTACTGTCGCCAGTGGATTCCCAACTTCTCAACTCTAGCAAAGCCTTTACTGAAACTGACCCAGAAGGATGCCTTGGATGAAATTGAGCTGAAAAGAGATGAGATGGATGCTTTTATTGAATTGAAAGAATGCATGTGCAGGGCTCCAGCTTTAGGTATGCCTGACTACACAAAGCCTTTCACATTGTTTTGTCATGAACGTGATGCATGTTCTTTGTCTGTCTTGACCCAAGCCCATGGTGGCATAAACAGACCAGTAGCGTATTTTTCAGCTACTTTGGATCCGGTCGCAGCAGCACTGCCAGGGTGTTTGCGCGCCGTAGCAGCAGTTGGTATCAGCCTCACTCAGAGTGAAGGAATAGTGATGGGACATCCATTAACAGTCATGGTCCCTCACTCAGTTGAGATACTTTTGACCCGCTCCCGAACGCAACACATGACTGGAGCAAGACTCACAAGGTATGAAACAATAATTCTGGGCTCACCGAATGTGCAGCTGAAAAGGTGCACTACGTTGAATCCAGCAACCTTGCTTCCCGGTGACAATGCTGAAATTGAGAACGCTGAAGACGTCGAGCATGACTGCCTTCAGGTGACTGAATTTTGCACAAAACCCCGACCTGATATTAAGGATACTAAGCTTGATGAAAATGACCAAATTGTTTTTGTTGATGGGTCATGTTTAAGAGATGCATTGGGAATATTGAAAGCAGGATATGCTGTATGTACTGTAACAGGTGTCTTGGAAGCGTCCTGGCTTCAAGGAGTCTATTCCGCACAAGTAGCAGAGGTTGTAGCCCTTACAAGAGCATGCCAACTGTCTACATTGATGAAGGTTACCATTTACACTGACAGTCAGTACGGGTTTGGAATTGTGCACGACTTTGGGCAACTATGGTCACAGAGAGGTTTCCTGACCTCTTCAGGGTCCCCAGTGAAAAACGGGGAGAGAATAAGGGAATTGTTACACGCCATTCAGATGCCAGCCGAAATTGCAGTGGTAAAGTGTAGTGCTCATACAAAAGGACAGGACTATGTTTCCCTGGGAAATGCATATGCGGATCAGGTCGCAAGATTTTGTGAACTGTATATTGCTCAGGGATGAATGGAATTTGATAAGTGAGCCAGAGCTCGAACCAGCTGAAGCATTTGCCTTGAAGGTCGTGGATACAATGGATGAACTAAAAGCATTACAGAATAGCGTCAGGGAGGATGAAAGGGTTTCCTGGATTAAGTCACAATGTACAAAGAGACCAGATGAGTTATGGGTTTCAAATGAGGGAAAATTTGTCTTACCAAATAGTCTCTTATGGCAGCTAGCGCGGTTCTATCATGGGCAGGCTCACCTAGGGAGAGATGCCATGATAAGATTGTTCAAAACTGATTAGTTTAACCCCAGATTCCGTCAAGTTGCAGAAGCAGTTTGCCATCGTTGTGTCATTTGTCAGCAGATGAACCCAGGAAAGGGAACAGTTGTGAACATGGGCCACATTGGCAGGGCGGGAGGCCCGTTCAGCAGAATGCAGATGGACTTTATTGAGATGCCTGTGCATGGAGGTCTGAAGTATGTGTTGGTGATCGTGTGCATTTTTAGTCACTGGATTGAAGCATACCCCACACGTAGAAATGACAGCCTTACAGTTGCAAAACTTTTGTTGAGGGAGTTAATACCACGTTTCGGATTCCCGATCTCTTTAGAATCAGATAGAGGAAGTCACTTCAATAACGAGGTGATAAAGTTACTTTGCGCAGCGCTGAACATTGAGCAAAAACTGCATTGTAGCTATCGCCCAGAGGCCTCAGGACTGGTGGAACAAATGAATGGTACACTGAAATCAAGAATGGCGAAAATATGTGCATCGACAAATTTGAAATGGCCTGACGCATTGCCTTTGGTGTTAATGTCAATGAGAAACACCCCTGACAGAAAGACTGGATTGTCCCCGCACAAAATTCTCATGGGCAGGGCCATGAGACTTCCTGCAGTTCCCGCAAATGCGCTTTTGAATATTACAGATGATATGGTGTTAGACTACTGCAAAGGTCTGGCTGAAGTGGTTCGCTCTTTCTCTCACCAGGTGGAAGCAACCACCTTGCCACCGATCCAAGGTCCAGGACACACACTGAAAGCAGGTGACTGGGTCGTGATAAAGAAGCACGTGAGGAAGTCGTGTCTGGAACCCCGTTGGAAAGGCCCTTTCCAAGTGATCCTGACGACCACTACCGCTGTGAAGTGTGCGGGAGTTCCCAACTGGATCCACGCCAGTCATACAAAGAAAGTGTTGTGTCCCACAGATGAGGAAGTTGAAGCGCTGAAACTGCCAGTACCTGATAACAAAGTGCCGAGCGCTGAGACTGAGCAAAACAGAACTAGAAGCGAACAGGCAGAAATAGAGGAGAGAGAAATATTCTCTGAGGACGAAATAACTGATTCACTTGGGGAAGACCAAGGAGAAACCTCAGACAGCGACGAAGCAGCTGAAGGTAACAAAGAGCCTGAAGCAGCTGAAAGTGACACAGAGCCTGAAGAAAGTAACGGTGACAAAGGGCTCGAAAGAGGTGAAGAAGCAGGAGAGCCTGATCAGAGGAGGGCTTTCCCAGAAGCAGACGGTACAGAAAAAGAAAAGGAAAACCTGATTGACTCCCCAGAAGGAGGGGACAAGGCAGAACAGAACGAAACTGTTCAAACTTCTTCCGAAGAGATCGCAGGTCCATCAAGTGGACACAGTGCAAAGAGAAGACCAAGTATATCACCAGTAAAAGTAAGAACTAGAGAAAAGTTGAATGACAGTGAAGGGCCAAGAGTGAAAGAGAAAAGAAAGGAAGTGTCTGTCGTGGTACCAACATCAAGTGAAGGAAAAGACTTGGCCAAAGAGGAAAGTACCAGTGAGGCAGAATCAAAGAGAGATGCAAAATTAAAAAGGAAAAGGATACCAAACAGGAGATATTCCGGTCCAGAATGGGCATATGTAGTCAATGACGATTGGACCGACGAATTTGTATCTCTTAGCCTCGAGAACGAAGAAGAAGAGATACCAATAGAAAAGAAAAGTTTTATGGACACTATTGACTGAAAAACTGATAAATGACATTGCTTGCTATAATCTAACGTGATACAACCAGCTGAGACATTGCTAAACCGGATGGGACATTTGCTAACTTGATAAGACTTTGATAACCTGATTGACTCTTAAACCCGATTTGAGACAACGTTGCTAACTGAAAAAAAAAAAAAAAGACTGAGTTATTGCCGAATTGAGTTATTGCCGAATTGAGACTTTGCTGCTAACCGATAAGTGACTGGGCTTCTGAAGAAAACTGTGTGAACATTGCGCTCGTTCCGCTTTGTAACAAATTGCTAAATCGTTTTTTTTTTTATAGGTGCTTCTAGCTCTCTGATTCTATACAGATCATGACTAGGTACGCTACACAAAACAGTAGAGTGAAATATTGTAAATATGCGTGTATAGGCTTGATAACTGCATGTGTACTAATAATAATGGCAATAGTGCTTGGAATGCATGGTAAGGGTGAGAATGAGAAAATTGATGCTTCTACTTTTGCTCCTGTTACTGTCACTGAACTAACTGCATTGAAAAGACTAGAATTAGATGAGAGACACTTGCATGATAAGAAGGAACTTTCGTATAATGTTTTCTATCGCTTGCTAACAGAATATGTTGAGACTATGGATGCGAAAGATTGTTATGTGTGTACACAGATACCGACATCGGTAACGGAAGGGGTGACTTATCACCACATGCCTCTTACATATGGGATTACATGTAGTATAGTAACTTCTAGATTTTATGGTCAAACCAACATACAGTATTTTTATTCAAATTATGATGTTACCTTTGCATATGTTCCTATAATAACGCAAATAAGCCAGATTGCTAAAGATTGGGATGCTAAAATAATGAGGGAATTTTTCGAGCCAATACAACCTTTTGAAACAGCTCACGCTCATAGGGAAAACCTTACCTGCTCGCTCTCTACAGTAGAAATAAGCTTTTTAGATCGCACAGATGATAGAAGGGCACAAATGAATGCGAAATTAGAAAAGGAGCTACATAAGAGGACTTCAGTAGATAATTATGCCTTTGCTGCAATAAAAACACAAGGGAGAATAGCTTTAGATGATTGGCATGTAGGGAAATTTTGTATATATCGTGGTGAATCTTATTATGATAATATTTTTGTGGGTGCGAGTGAATGTAAACATACGTTTATCTTTAAGGCCAAATGGACATTCATGCTGAACGGACTTGACCCTTTCATACCTGGTGTATATGACAGTTGTGGGCATAATGCCTATTATCGTCTTCCAAAGGGATGGTGGGGGAGATGTTATTTGGGTATAGTGTTCCCAAAGGTTTATCAACTGGATGACCTATCGGTGATTCCAAAGACGTCTGGATCTCATCATATCCAGAAAAGAGAGACAGCAGCTGCTGTGGTAGGAGATATATTTGGAGCCATGATTCCTTCATTGGGAGTTGTGTTGAATTCCATCAAAATAAGAAAGTTGTCTACTATAGTGGATAACATGTTGACAAAGTTTTCAGGTGCTATAATCCTGATGGATGCTGAACTTGCAGCGGAAAGAGCTATGACTCTTCAAAACAGGCTTGCCCTAGACATTCTTTTAGCAAAGGATGGCGGCGTTTGCAAAATGCTTGGTGCGCGTCACTGTTGCACGTATATTCCAGACAACAGTGTGAAGATTAAAACAATGCTTGCAAATTTGACAAAAGAGAGTGCAGACTTGAAGGAATTGAAAGAACCAGGAGTTTGGGAGAAGGTTGGAAAGGGAATTGCTTCAGTGGGAAATTGGCTTGGTGGAATTTGGAATGGAATACTACTCAAAATAATACAGGGAATTCTAATAGTTCTAATTTGCATCTTTGGGATTTGGGGAATAAAGAGGGGAATATTAATGATCATGGAAAGAATTAAGAGAAGGAAGGAAGAGAAAATGATGAAAAGAATGGCAGAAGAATACAAAGCAAGAACAAGGGGAACTAAAAGGCAAAGAGAACTGACAGAATTTTAATGGAATAAAATTTGTGGGAATGGTTTTGTGTGATGACAAGTAGTCATCAGAGGAGGGATTGATGACGCAGAAAATGAAGGTTTTACATTTATTAGCGCATAAACGTAGTGCTGCAATAATCAAGTGTGACTTTAGCCGAACTAATAAAGATTGTACGGGGACAAATGTGCCCTCAGAGTAGTTTGCCAACCTTTATAAGCGTGCTTTATATAACGTGATGTATTAGAATTGTACCAATCTGACATAATCGTAAACGTGTGCCATGATTTGCTTGTTTGAAATGTTTTAACTTAGCACAACTTTAGTGGAGGCTTCGGCCTAGTTGCTTGTCTCACGGTTTAGATGCTCGTGTTTTTCCAATGTGCTAATAAACGTGTATTCTTGCTTGAAGCTGTACTTTTCCAGTGAGATCGGTTCACATGCTTATCTTTAAGGTTTCGTGCCAGCCTGGCATCTTCTTCTTTGCTCCAAGGTCAATCTGCAGGTGCAGACAATGGACGCTCTGAAAGTGAGTTAATTGGTAAAATATGTTGCAACTTACGTTCCCGACTCCAAGGATAATGTATGCCTAGGTAGAAGCTTGTGAACTGTTGTTTTTGATTGGACAATTTGAAGCCAACCTATGAACCCTCCAATGGAAGACCCTACTGGATTTGAACTGTTGTGTATTTAAACCTGGTGCACAAGAAGAAAGCGGCCATTAGCCATTGCGGACATTATAGCCATTAGCCATTGCGGACATTACAGCCATTAGCCATTGCGGACATTATGGCCATTACCCATTGCACCCATTGACATTGCAGTCATTATGGCCCATCTTGCCGCGACGCCATTTTGAATGAGACTTTGATGCTTTCTCTAATCGAGGGAAAGAGACTTTAAATAATTCTCGCCCTAGAGACTTTAACTTTGATTCGTCCCTTTGCATGAAGTAGTAGTTTATCTTGCCGCCGTGAGGCAATTGCCCCATCCACCCTGCCCCTTTGCCCCGTCCCATGCTGATCGAATCCGGTACCTGTGAGACGAAGACTTCCTTGAATGCTGATTGAATTTGGTAAATATGAAAGGAAATTGTACAATTGCATTGTGTTTTCTTTTAGGTAACCAACTGCTGATTTTTGATAAGAGCCCTAGTTAGGAGTTTTCCAAATTAATGTTGCTAAATTGTTTTGCATGAAGTCCCACATGCTGATGCTAATTTGAGGTTAGATGAGGATTCATTTGTTGCACGATGCAATTTGAGACCTTGTTGTGCTGACTAATGTATGCAATTAGCCCATTACAGATTATAGTTTTAGTGGTTTGCGTTGCTATTATCGAATGCATTGTTATTCAAATGCTGCATAGATTGCATCTTTTTCGCCGATATGGACAGCTATTAATGTTCATTTACATATATCATTTGGTGTTGAGGCACATTTATATTGTGCTAGCTTTGTTAATATAGGGAAATAAAATCATTAACTTTGAATAAACTGGTGTGGTTATTCATGGCCGAAAGGTCATGGTTCGCCGAAATGTTTTCTGGATTAATTGTGAAGTGTTATGTTGATCAGGGCATTGCTTATGTTCGTTATTGATTATTGATTGATTGATTACTCTCGGGTGAAGAGAGCCCCACTTGGTCAAAAGATTCATCGACCCAAGAGCGTCCAAACACAGGTAATTTATTAGTACGGAACGCTCTATCAAGGGCAATGCTTTGTGCGTTGGTCCTGGCCTCTCCTTCCCACGAGTTAGCCTCCTGACTCAGTTCTCCCGTGTGTAAGCTCCCTAGTCGTCATTTGCTTTGTTGTTTGCCTTTCCCTGCGGTGTTTTCTCGACCTTCCTTCTCCGTGGCAATACATCACGTTTCATGTTTTCCTATAATCTCCATCTGTATCCTGGTGGTGTTTAGAGCTGGTTATAGGGTAGCACTGCCCGGAGACAGTTGAGCATTCCTTCATATTTATCCGCTAAAAAGCTAAAAATCAATGTGCTTTGGTTTATTTTTCTCAAACAATGTTTTGTGAGTTGCTCCAGGTTTCTCGCTTCCATTAGCTGTTGGCCTAGTTTTTGCGTAAATGATCCTTGTTTTTTCCCCTCATTTTTCAGTTCTCTTGTCTGTAGGCTCTCTGTAGGTTATTTGATTTGATGTTTGCTTTTATCATATTGTTTTCTCCGCTTTCCTCCTCAGTTGCAGTACATCCAGTCTCAAGGCTTCCTGTGTTCCATAGCTGTGTCCTAGTTGGGTTTGGGGCTTGTTGCAGCATGGCCACTGGAATTAAGCTGCAGCGGAGTAAATTATGCAGAGTAATGAGGCCTATTTTGTGACAGTATTTATTACTTAATCCTTTTGTCATTTATACACCTTAAGACTGTCTGAACGTTGGTTGCACCACATTAGTGTCAGTGTAGTACCCAAGTGTAGTAAGCAGCAGAAAGGTGGCCAGTCAATCTTTGCAAAATGCTTTCCACTGAGCAGCAACAGGTATTGCTGAGATTTAGTAACTTTTGAAGAGTATGAGACAATTTTTTGTAAATCTGAAAAGTATGCAGCAGACGATGGATTATGTGGCAAATGCGGTAAATGTATAACAATGCAAACAAATGCCACACACAATCGCATAATTTCAGTGGCCCTAAGGATACCTTTTCCAAGAGGTTGGTAAAATATTCCATCATAGTACCTGCTAAAAATCAATGTGCACTGCTTTGTTTTCTCAAACCCTAAAACTCGTTTCTATGTGTGTGAAGTGTAATTTGTACCAAACGCTGAGGAGATAGAGATAGACTGGAGATGGACTCCAGTCTATCTCTATCAATTTCTCACTTCTCCTGTTCACTCCAAATTCCAGCACCCGAGTGTTGTAATTTCACTCTGGGTGGGGTTATGGGACTATGAGGACTATCAGGACTAGCTCAGGTCCTCGCCATAATTTCATAATACTAACAAATGAGTACTACGTGACTAGTAGCTACCAGCTCTCCCCTAGTTCCTGAGAAAGGTTTATTTTATTCGGCTTTAACTTTCCTTCACTTTCCTACGGAGGCCTCTAAGCCATAGTAACTACTAGACTCATCTGACAGTAGTTGTGCTTTACTGGGCAGCAGCCCTGGGAGACATTTGCTTGTTTCTTTTACCCTTTATTGCCCGGGCCAGTCTTAAAATACCAGAACGAAGCTCTGCAGCTTTGCCTGGAGTAAGACAGAACTGAGCTGTTCAGTGTGGAAAAGAGCAGCCTCCTGACTAGAAAGATCTAAAGATTGGAGAAGCTGATTGAAGCCTGCATGCACAAAGTTTCAGGGGATTAAACCAACAGTGGAATCGACAAGACCTTTAAGCCCAGCTGACCACAATGATTCAAGAGCACCTGCATCGAGGCTGAACCTATATCATCTTTGATCCACCTCTACCACCAGTGGCATTCTTGGAGAGCTTCATTCTGTAGGTGCTCCTGGTATTAAAGATGCATGCGCTTGGCAATCAATCCTGACCACTACTGAACACCCTCACGATAAGTGCCCTTGAAGTGCCGATACCCCGGGAATATACTTTCAGTGCTCTCTCGATACCAGCACCCATGGTGCCCCTGGACTTATCTTTAGCATTGAGGCCAGTTCAATCCCCGTGTTTCTTAATTGAACTTGCGCTATACTATGTATAGTGGTTGCAGAAAACCAAGTAACAGGACATTAAAGCTCTGAATCATTTGGAAATAGACATAATCACCCAAAATCAATCATCTTGAACATTAGGTTGTCACCTGTTTGTCTCGAGTAGTAGTTGTTTCTAAAACATTGCATATTGAGATGGGCTTGTAGATAGTCAGCCAGTTGGGCTCTCAACCTCTGAATTGACATATCATGACCAAGTTGATAGATTGTAGGATTGTGTCTGAAACATTTGCCCCATTGGCTGCTACTTTACAACCAGAGCACTTGAGACCCCAAAGTTCACAATGGCAACCAAGGCCACTCATACCTCTTTTCAATGGGAAAACATAGGTCAAAAGACTCCATGTTATTTGATTTAAAGCTCATAAGCAAAATACGATTTTGGTCCATAAGGAACAAGAATGGTTTAATTCCTGTGTGTGTTCTTGTTTTAACTCTTACCTTCCTGCATGTAAATAAAAAAATCCGTTTATCAGGCCTGTAGCTCTGAGCATTGAGTTTATGGGCGGTAGTTGCTTGTTTTATGCTGCATCTGAGTTCCAAAACCCCTACCAACCACCTTTTGGAGAAAGCGTGAACAACTCATCCTCACGGCCTGTGAAGATTTAAATGTACAAAAAGAAGTACCTTGGGTTTTGCGGGGAGAACATGGCGGCTGCCTTCTGCACAGCACGCTGAAGCACTTACTGGCCTCCTCAGCTTCGGGCATATCGGACAACGTCTCCGCCGTTTTTTTCGACGAGGCAATTCTTGGGGAAAGACTCCGCTGGCTCCCACGCTTGTGAATGGGAGCGCCGCGGCAGCATAGTGAGGGCCTCGTTGGGGGTCCCGGTGCTTCTCCTGGGCTGTCCTGGGCTCCAGGCGTGTAGCAGCCAGACTCCCCTTCCGGGTCAGGGTAGGCAGAGTAGGCACTGACACTGACAGGCTGCAGAACGAAGACAGGATAGCTGCAAGCTTGAAGCAAGTGGCGAAACAGTGTAGTAACAGCAGTAACAGCTCCAGTATTCGTCTCTCCTCTGGTAAAACAGCACTCCATGAGAAGGTAGGAGGCGGGGGGAGCAAGGAGAGGGAGGAGAGCCAGCCGGGCATGGTACATTATAAGTTGGACTCTATGAGGTGCCATACCCCTCTTGATAGGCAAAGTTTGCCACAAGCTAAATTGGACATTGGGGAAGGAAGTGGAAATGGTGGTTTTAAGCCCCTAAAAAATATAAAAACTAGGAAGAAAACAGCAAGCTCCAAATTGACTCCATCCGCAAAATCCTTTTTTAAAGTTAAGTCTCCTGATAAATTGGTGATTTTTGAAGGCGAGATGGACGGGAGTGCTTCAAGGGGTTTGGAGATGGAGCCAGAAGGGGAAGATAGTTGCCAAGGAGGGAGACAATCTCCTGATAGCCAACAGCAACCCTCGATGTTCCAAGGGACTCTAGTTGGTCAGCAGAAGGCTGGAGAAGTTATGATTAATGAGGAGATAGTCTCTCAATCTGTATCATCGTTGGTTGATATGTTGCAGGGAAGTGGGGTTCCTGTTCCCCCCTCGACCTCCAGCCTTGGCTCAGTAGTCCTTGATAGTAACCCTGGCTCCCCTATTGAGGCAGTGCTCTCAACCTTATCGAAGGACATTAAAAAAGTTTTGCCATTTCTGAGATTAATCAAGGGGAAATAAGAGAGGCTTGTGGAGCTTTGGAGAAAAAAATTGATCTTTTGGTATTGAGAAGACAAGCTCTGGAAGAGGCAGTGGGAGAAATGAAAGTGGAAATTAGAGACCACAAAAAAGAAATCGATTTGTTAAAGGGAAATGAGCAGGCCCTTCAGAGTAAGCTGGAACAACTGGAGAACAACTCTAGGAGAAATAATCTGAAAGTGTTGAATGTCCCGGATGGCGTGGAAGGTGGAAACTTAAAAATGTTTCTGAGCACTCTTCTTAAAAGTTTGCTTTCATTGGAAGAGTCTCCTGAGGAAATAGCAGGGGATATTCAGTGAATTCATAGAGACCCCTTCAAGAAGAGGCCAAATAGTCTCATACCTCGGAAGATTTTGATACATTTTCAAACTTATTCTTTGAAAGAGAAAATCCTGGCCTTGGCTCTTAGACAGAAAACTTTAAAGGGAGATCACTTTACGTTTGAGGTCAGGTCTGACTTATCTAGTGCGACTATAAACATGCAGTGGGAGCTAGGGAGGCAGATGGAAGATTTTAGGAAACAAGGCGCCTCGGTCCAGATGATGTTTCCTGCTACCCTCAAGATTGTGCACAATAACAAAATGTATAATGTAAGAGAGGTGACAGCAGCGGATGAGCTGCTGGAGACTATTAAAGATAGAGGCATTGAGAAGTAATCTGTGCCCGCCGAGGGATGGACAAATGGTGCTTCAAAATTGGGTCATGGACCTGAATAAAGGGGGGGTTCTCCTGGGAGGGGAAGGAGGGGCACAAGAGGGGGGTGAGGGGAGCACAGGGTAAGGAAATGGGGTCTTCCTGGGAGGGGAAGGAGGGGCATGAGAGGGGGGTAAGGGGAGCACAGGGTGGAGAGCAGATGGGGGGAATATTGGCAAAAAGAAAAAAGTCCTGTACAACTCAGCTTATTAGTCAATCCGTAAGGGATGTATAAGGAAGGGTCAGCCCAAGGTGTTTGCTTTCAGGGGAAACTTCAAATACTTTCTTGGAATATGAATGGTTTGAGGGCGAGTGGCAGGAGAGACAGGATTTTACAGTATCTGAGAGATTCTTCTGCCCAGGTTTTGATACTGCAAGAAACGCATTTAACTAGTGAAGAATGTAAAGCCTTGTTTAGAAAACAGAAATGGATTCGCTGTTGTGTAAGTATTGAACAGGGCTCTCATATTAGGGGGGTGGCAATAGTGTTTAAACATCAGTGCGATCCAGTAATATTAAAGGCTAGTGTAGATACCACAGGGAGATGGGTAATAATCAAAGTTAAGTTACTGGGCAGACCTGCTACTCTGGTTGGGTTTTATGGTCCTAATAGCAACGATACAGAGCCTCTCAAGAAGCTGTTTTGTCAGTTGTTGGACTTCTCAGACCCAGTGTTAATGGCAGGAGATTTTAACATAACATTAGACAATAAGTTGGACAGATCAACTAAAGATAGATCAGTAGTTAATTCAAATTCTCAGCAGTTTTTGAAAAGGATGATGAAGGAAAGGGCACTGGAGGATTGGTGGGGAGATAGAGTGGGACCTCAACAGGCTTTTTCATATAATAATAATAAGTATAACCACTCTTCGCATATTGATTATTTCTTGGTGGATCAGTTATGGCATGGTGTGATAGTTAATATTGAGTATCTCCCCCCTCATTTATCGGATCATGGAGCAGTCGTATTAAAAATGAATCTATTAAAAGAGAGGGAGATGAGTCGGTGGACATTGGATCAGTCCTTGTTATTAGACGTCGAAGTCGGAATCAGGCTGCGTGTAGAAACGGAGGAGTTTTTTAAGGTGAATCTGGGTTCAGTCCCATTTTATGTGGTTTGGGACACTTATAAGGCGTGATACGAGGGATTCTTATTAACATTGCCAGTTCTAAGAATAAGCTGTATAGGGAGGAGTTGGAGCATTTGGAGGGAGAAATGAGGATTTGCAGAGAACAGTTATTGAAGAGTACAGACGAAGATGAGAAGCGGGCAAGGCAGCAAAAATTGGACGTTTTGAAACATCAAGTGGAAGCTCTTTTGCAAGCAAGACTTATGAAGCGATGGGAGGCAAGTAAGTTGGCACATTTTGAATATGGGGAATTTTTGCTTTCCAAGCCAGGGAAATTACTGGCTTGGAAAGCAAAAAGGGATCAAGTAAGAAATTCTATTAAGGAAATTGAGGTAGAGCAAGGGCAGAGGACCAGAGAGAGTGGGGAAATAAATAGGGCTTTTGTAAAAAAAAATTCTCAACTTTATACAGAAGAGGTCGAGGTTACTGAACAGGCTGTTCAAACTTGGCTGGGGAAGATATTCTCCCCTGCCAATCCTCGGAGCAGCAGCTTTGGTTGAATAGGCCCATTACCCCAGATGAAATCATGGCTGCTTTGAGGGGAAGTAAGGGGGGTAAGGCCCCAGGCCCAGATGGTCTCCCGGGTGAAGTGTATAAGGTCTTGGAGCAGGTATTAATGCCCTTTCTGTTAAAATTGTTCTCCGAGGTATTTGTGAATGACTCCCCCATTACGGCATCTTGGAATGAGGCAGTCATTTAGTTGATTCTGAAACCAGGTAAAAACCCAACTAGGTGTGAGTCATATAGACCCATTTCGTTGTTGAATTCAGACTACAAGTTGTTTGCAAAGGTTCTTTCAGGAAGATTAAATCTGCTGGTAAAGGATGTAATTAACACGGATCAGAAGGGGTTTGCTAAGGGCAGGTATCTACATGAGTTGACGCACACCTTAATTGGTGCGATAGATCTGGCAACTACTTATAGGACCCCCTTGGGGGTTATAGCCTTGGACGCTACCAAGGCTTTTGATAGGGTCAATTGGAGTTATTTAGCTCACATTTTGAATAGTTATAATCTGGGGAATAATTTTTGTAAAGCTATAAATGATAAAGATTTACCCTGACCCCTCTGCTAGAATTTTAGTTAATAGGAAATTAACAACTTCTTTTAGGATATCAAGGGGAACTAGGCAGGGGTGTCCGCTGTCTCCACTCTTGTTTGATTTGTATATCGAACCCCTTGCCAGGAGAATAAGACAGTGTTCTGAAATAGCTCCTTTTAAATGGGAGCAGTGGGAGAGGAAAGTTGCACTTTATGCAGATGATTTCATGGTATTCACCGCTGACTTATTGACCGCTCTCCCAGCCCTACGAAGATTAGCTGAGGATTTTGGTTCTGTCTCTGGCTACCAGGTTAACTCAGAGAAGTCCGAAATTATGGCATGGAACCAGGATTGGCAAGGGAAGGCTAAAATACATTATTTAGGGTTATTAATTACACATGATATTGAGAAGCTAGTGGTGAAAAACCAAGAAGCACTGTTTGTAGAGTGCATTAATTTAATGAAGGGCTGGGCTTATCTGCCGCTGACAGTATTGGGAAGGGTAACCCTGGTTAAAATATTTCTTCTTCCAGAAATTAACTTCATTCAGAATGCCATTCCGCTACCAATGGATGGTAGATATCTTAATAAACTTCAACAGGCTATTACTTCTTTTATTTGGGCATGCAAGGGTCCCAGGATTGCGTGGAAAAAGCTGCGGAGGAGGAGAGAGAAGGGATGTTTTCATTGCCGGACCTACAGTTATACGCCTGGGCCTTTCTGCTGAGAAACTCGAGACTGTTATTTACTTCCCTGGATGATTCAGCCATAGGTGTAATGTTTAAAGCAATGACACGTAATATTCTTGGGCGGAAAAACAGTTTCTTTTTAAGTTTGGAGACCCACAATTCTTTAAAAAAATAAGATTAAAAGTTCTGACGGAGGCAGCAATGTGTTGGTATCAGGTGAAATCCACTATGAAGATCGATTATTATAATCAGCTAGCCCCTATTTGGGATTCTCCAGGCATTTCAGAATGTTTGAAAGACGCTTTGGCTAAACCGTTAAGTGATGCTGGTCTAGAATATTGGGGTGATCTTATACAGGATGCAACGTTACTTTCCTGGGAAGAACTGAGGGGTGTGACAGGAGGCACTTTGTCTAGATTTAAATATTTCCAACTGGCTGTCTGGGTACAGTCTACTCGACGAAGCTGGGGGAGAATCCTCTTTCAAAAGATCTTTTTAATGGCTCCCGCAATGGCTGTAAGATTGCAAGGTGGTATTGGGAGATTTTGGAGTTGATGGACGGAGATTTTAAGTTGCCGGAGCAGCTGTGGCAAGGCACTATGACAAAAGAAATGGCGCAGTTGGGGTGGCAAGAATCCATGAGAATGCGTTTTGAGGTAGTTAAGGCCGCCCCGTTGAGGAAGAACCATCTATATATGATACATAGAGCCTATATCACCCCAGCGAAACTTACGAAGATAAAGAAAGAGGAAGTGGTGAAATGTCTCAACTGTGGAGCTCCAAAGGCCGCAGATGTTCTTATGTTCATGGAGTGCCCGGGAGTTATTTCCTTTTGGTCGGAAGTGGTGGGTGCGCTATCACAGATTATAGGAAAGGAACTGACTGTAAGTCTCCCCCTAATTATTTTTGGCAAACCCCGCGATTCAGTAGGGTGGTCTAGAAATAATAGGAATTTTGTGTTTTTTGCTATTTTGCTAGCTAGAAGGGAGATATGTTTAAAGTGGATGATGGCTGTCCCTCCACTGTATAGGAGCTGGTTGGATATGTTTGTGAAAACAGCTAAACAAGATCTTAAGGTGGGCAGTCCTGATCTGAGGAGGAAAAAAAAGGAAATTATGGGCTCTGCTTTTGGAATGGGCCCCCTCCTCTGTAGGGACATATTGTCCGATGATTTAAATCCTCTCCCCTTCTTACATCTTGGCCAGCCACTGGGGGTACCCCTGGTGGGCTGAGCAGGTGATACAGGGTCCTCCTTGGACGGTATGTCAACCTTTGGTTTCGGATACATGTAAGAATTTGCTGGAAATAAAGTGTGACTTATTGGTGAGGTGTATGAGGACAAAACAAAAAAAAAGAAGTACCTTGGTTTTCCAGTTGGAGTATAATTCTACCAGAAGCCCTGGCACATCTGGGATAAACAATAGTGGCACCCAGAGATGTTGCACAGTTACAAAAGACCACAGAAACCAAATAAAAGCCCAAATACTTTCAGTTTAGAAGTGGGGTGTCTAAGGCTATTTTGTCTAAGGCACCTGACAGGCTACCATGGTGAATTGTTTAACAAACATCAATCTCAACTGAACTATAATAGTACCACCACTAGTCAACATACCCACTTTGTCGGTGCTTGAGTACCATAATTTTTCAGTAGAACTGCCGTATTTTTACTGGGATAGTATTGCCACTTGTCAGCAGGGATGTCATTCTAATAATGAGACTGACTAACACTTTTCAGTAGGTATTCTGTACGTATGTATGTTGGCATGTATATATTTATAGCTATATGGTATTTCTATTGAATGCACCTAGCTAAACAGCAATGGAGCTTTGCAGAAAGTTAAAAAAAAGAATAAAGTCAGTGAGTCATTGGAAAGGTGGCTGGGTTTGAGAAGGTTAATGTCTTGTGATGTACTGGTCTCTAAAGAGGTGGTTATTCAACACTTTCCTAAATTGGAGCAACATTGAGGAGGTTGTGATAGATACAGGTATGTTGTTCCAGGTCCTGGGTGTGAAGATGGAAAAAGCCTGCTGCCTTGATTTGACCTTTTTTACACTTCTTAGTCTGCAGTCTGAGGTTGTTCTGGCTAAGGGTCTGCAGTGAACCTCCAGTGATGGTCAGCTTGTCTGCATGATAAACAATTGTCCTGGTTTTGAATGATGGCTTTGGAATTGATGCAGCCAGTTTAAATATGTGTGGACTGGAAAGGAGAGGCAATGGAGGTCCATCAGGTGGAGATGGTGTGGTCATATTTCTTCAGGCCCTGGATGAGACTTGCTGCGGCTTTTGGATGCCTTTAAGTGGTACCAGAGCGGAGGCTAGGACGCCATATAGGAGGGCGTTACCACCATTTAGATGCCTGAGTATAGGGGCTTTAACAGCAGTTCTGAACTCGTTGTCTGGAGGAAATGGTTTTACTTTCTTTAGAATAGAGATCTGTTACCAGGCAGTCTTTGTATTTTTTTCCAATCTGTTCCTTGAGGGTGAGGTTTGTGTCCAAGGTGAATACAATTATTTTGGCTTTCAGAGAAAGGTAGTGTTTGAAGTTACCTAGATTTGTGTCTTTGAGCAAGGTTTATACTGTTTATTATTTTATGCCATGGGAAAATAACAGGAATTTAGTCTTGGTTGGGCTGAGCTTCAGGTGGGCACTGGACATCCAGATCTGGGTGATATACATGCAGTGTTTGAGGCGTTGAATGGCTGAAGCAGAGGAGATTTTCATGTAGAGTCGAATACCATTGCCTAATTTGTGAATATTGATGCTGTTATACGTCAGTAGAGCACCAGGAGGTTCTATGTGGAGGGTGAAGAGGGAAGGGGACAGTATGGAACCTTAGGTGACTCTGCAGGTGGTAGGACTCTTCTGGGATCTGGAGGTTTTTATGTGAGCAAACTGGTGCTGGGACAAAAGGCTGGAAAAGAACCAGTGAAAGGCATTGCTGGTGAACTACATTCAAGACTCCAGGGTGCGTGTGTATGTAGGATGATCGACTGTATCAAGGCAGCTGAAAGGTCCAGCAGTATCAGGAACCGGGGTCATGTTTACCCATGCTCAAAAGGGCATTGTCTATGATGCCTAAGGTCTCGGTCTCCATGCTTCAGTTTGATCTGAAGCCAGACTTTTACCCATGCAAGAGACGCTTAGAAGAGATGTGATCTTGGAGTTGAACATTGACTACTTTTTCAATGACCTTACTGATAAATAATAGGTCTTGTATGGAGTTGGAAATTTTAATTATGTTTTGATGTCAATTGAATATTATGGTTTTTACTGTACAACGATCTAAAGTATTATGTATAAAAAAACTTTAACTCTCGAAAATTGATTAATAAATACAATGTCAAGCAGTTTGGATGTAATTGTTGGTTGTGTATAACATATTATTACTTCCCACATCTCAATTTTATTTTTATAGGTTTTCTAAGGACCTGATGGATCTAGACTGTCTTGAGAGCTTTGGGGAAGATGCCTTAAGGGAGGGAGGCATTCTGAATGGTGAGTAAGGGTGTAAGACATCCATAAAGAGAGCTTTGATAAAGGAAGAAGAAAAGGCATCATCTAGATAAGAAGTGGTTTAGAGGGAGTTGAGTATGTTGATGAGATTTGCAAGAGATAGGGATATGAAGTTTGACCATTGCAGGACTCTAAGGGAAGAGGTGGGCATAAGAAATTAAGCAGGCTTGGAATTGTCAATGTGCTGTAGGATCTTCTGTATTTTTTCACTGATTTAAAGGTTGATTTCTTTGCAGTTTTTCGTGGACTAAGGAAAATGCTGATCTGGCACAGGCTTGATGAAATGCTTGATTGTCTTCAAAAGTGTTTTGCCACCCATTATGACCTTTTTAATAGGCTTGGTATACTATTTTGCTTTGGCTAATGTGATGAGCTGTCTGTGAGTTGTATGGAGAGTACTCAGTATCATGAGATTATTGAGAATTGCTTCTATTTTCCTTCTGTCTGCGGATGGATTATTTATTGTCACCAAAGTCTTTGGATTACCAGGGTGCTGAAGGCTCTGGCTTCCACTTGCATGGCTTGATTGGGGCATGGATGTTGACAACATTTTCCAAAACAATTGTTGAAGTTATTCAGAATGGTGTTTGGCACTGACTTGATAGAATGTGAGATGTGACTAATGTAGGAAAGTGCCCTCTTTCTTAGCGTGGTTACTCCCATTTTCTGCCCGTTGTCAGTGTGTTTGACTGTGTCTATTTGGATCCTGCTAACCAGGACCCCAGTAGTTATGCTGTCTCCTGTAAACTGTACCTTTGTCTTCCCACAATTGGCATACTGGTCCCCATGTAAGTCCCTAGTATAGGGTACCTAGGTACCCAGGGCACTGGGGTTCCAGGGATCCCTATGGGCTGCAGCATTTAGCCTGCCACCCATTGGGAGCCCATGCTAAGGGTTCTGCAGGCCTGCCATTGCAATCTGCGTGAAATGGGTGCATGCACCCATTTGCACTACAGGTCACTACACCAGGTCACTGTAAGTCACACCTATGGTAGGCCCTCTCAGCCCAGAGGGCAGGGTGCAGGTACCTGTGTGTGAGGGCACCCCTACACTAGCAGAGGTTCCCCACAAACTCCAGATCCATTTTTCTGGACTTTGCGAGTGCGGGATGTCATTATACGTGTGAACTGGACATAGGTCACAACGACATAATGGTAACTCGAACCTAGGCATGTTTGGTATCAAACATGTCAGAATCATACCCCAATACTGTTGCAAGTATTGGAAGCATGATTCCATGCACTCTGGGGGCTCCTTAGAGGACCCCCAGCATTGCTACCACCAGTCTTACAGGGTTCTCAGGGCAGCCCGAGCTGCTGCAACACCTCAGACAGGTTTCTGCCCTTCTTCTGCTTAATCTGATCAAGCCCAGGAAGGCAAAACAAAAGATTTCCTTTAGGAGAGGGAGGTAACACCCTCTCCCTTTGGAAATAGGTGTGACTGGCTTGGGAGGGGTAGCCTCCCCTAACCACTGGTATGCTTTGAAGGGCACATTTGGTGCCTTCTGTGCATAAACCAGTCCACACCGGTTCAGGGACGCCCCAGTCCCTGCTCTGGTGCGAAACTGGACAATGGAAAGGGAAGTGACCACTCTTCTCTCCATCACCATACCAGGGGTGGTGCTCAGAGCTCCTCCAGAGGGTCCCTGGGATCTGCCATCTTTTTTCAGAGGTTGGCAGGTAACTCTGGGAGCATCCGAGTGTCCAGACCAGGAAGGTGATGTCAGATTCCCCTCCCGATAGGTTCTTACCTGGCTAGGTGACCAATCCCCCTTTCAGGGCTATTTAGGGTCACTCTTCTGGGAGGGTCCTCAGATTCAGCTTGCAAGACTCCTGCAGGATTCCTCTGCAAACCTCCACTTTGACTTCTAGCCACTGGAACTGCGACTGGACCCTCCAGGAACTGACAACACTGCCACCAACGAAGAAGAGTCTTCTGCAACTTTGTTTCCATGACTCCTGCCAGCTTTGCAGCATTTACCCAGCTGTGCATCCTCACAAGACACCAACTCTTCAGCCTGCACAAGAAGAAGAAGGAATCTCCCTTGGAGTGAAGGAGTCACTCCCCTGCAAACGCAGGCAACTACAGCAAACCACGACTGGCTGCGTGGATCTCCCCTCATCCTGAGCTGTGTGGATCCTGCATCATGGGTGGTGGTCCAGAGTAGTCCCCTTGTCCTCTCTGCCAGCTCTCCAACTTTGGTGGACGTAAGCCTTTGCCTTCCCATGCAGGACAGTACCAACGTGCACTGCGTCTTTTGCAGCTGCCAAGGATTGTTGGCACCTCCTCCAAGGGATCTTCAGGCTACGTGCAGCTCCAGCCCCTAGCACTCCTTCTCAAAAAGCAAAGCCTTCTGCGTGATTCTCCAGAGGAATGGGATCCTCTTCTGTAGTGCCGCATGGGCTCCTTCTGCAACTCCTGTATCCCCATCCTGTGGGGCTCCTGTGGGTGCTGCCTCTGCATCATTTGACTCTCTGCAATGCTGAGGGCCTTCTGTGACTCCCCCTCCTGGGTTGAGCCCTTCTGGACCTTGCTGGTCCCCGGCAGCACCACTTTTCCACTAACTGCGAGTTTGCCTTTGCCAAGGCTTGTTGGTGGAATTCCTGCACAGACACCCGTCTGCAATCTTACCCCCAGCATGGGACAACTTCTGCATCCATCAGGAACTCTTCTCCGGCCCCCGGGCTGCAGTGCTGACCTGTTCTTCATCACCATCGACCAACTCCTTCAAGTACAGCTGGGTGGATAGTAGCTCCTACTTCTCCTGGACTCCACTGTGGTTTTTGGACTTGGTCCACAGATCTTCTTCCTCAGGAATCCACTGCTGGTTTGTTGCAGTCTTCTCATGGTGTCTTCTTTGTCTTCTTTTCCTCCTTTGGGGTGGTTTTGGGAAATTCCAGTGATTTACTCCTGCTTTCCTGGTCGCTGGGGGGTACTGTGTTACTTACCTCTGTGGTTTTCTAGTACTCCCAGCTTCTCTCTACACATTCCACTTACCTAGGTGAGGGTCCTCTGTTCGCATTCCATTTTTTAGTATATGGTTTGTGCTCTCCTTAGGGTCACTATTAGTTATTGCATTGCTTTCTAACCTTTTCTATGCCTAATTCATTGCAGTCGTTAGCACAATTGCATGAACATTTTTGACGCTATTGTGGTGCTTTGGTACGCTAGCGTAAAAAATTTGACAATTTGATTAGTTCAGTAAAGTGCAAGGAGGCCCATAGGTTACTATGGGACCGTCATTTTAATGCCTGCTCTGAGCAGGCGATCAAAATGACGCCAAAAATGGTGCAGTGAAATCTTTTAAGTTTAACTGTGCCCATTTTGTGAGTCTCCTAGCACCGGAACGACCCCCTTGCATACATTATGCTTGGTGCAGGCATAATGTGGCACAAGGGGATACAAAATGGTGCAATGCATGCATTGCGCCACTTTGTAAATATGGCGTAGAAGAAAAGCCAGTTTAGTGCTGCTTTAGCGTGAAAAGAATTGATGCCATGGCGGTTCTAAGGTGGAGCTAGGGTCTCTTAAATATGCCCCTAAGTGTTTCACATGATTCTAATTCAACAAACATGGCATCTCGGTGAGGCACCGCCTACAATTCAATGATCAGGCACTATGTTGATTCATATGTGGGACATGCTGACACCAGATCCAAGATGAAGTAAGGGTCAGACAGTTCCAAAACACAACTCCCTTTACATTCTAGAACATCGTGTAAGTGTGCATCAGCACTGGAACTCAATTCAGTGTGTCACTGCTGTAGACAGCCTTTACTAAACCCACAAAGGACTTGAAGGTTTAGTCTTTTCTTTTGTCTTGACCTTGTTTTGTTAGTAGGATGTTGAGCAAGAGACAGGAATGGTAAAGTGGTTGTTTCAGACCAGGGGTACGGATTATTTGCATTAGATTGTTGGTCAGGTTAAGAAGAAAATGTCAAGGATGCGTCCTTTGAAGTGTGTTGGTTGTGTGGCGTGCTGTACCACATTGAGTATGCAGATGAGGTTGAACAGAGCATCTGTTTTTGTTTGAGTGAGTGTTGTTTGGGACATTGAAGTTACACAAGATGGTGTTATGGGCATGTTGAATGGACTAGGTAGTGGGGAGATCTAAGAAGTCATCAATTGCTTCTTTGTTCTTTCAAAGAGGCAAGTGGATGAGATGGAAGGTGCCAATCTGAGTTGCAGAGAGTGAAAAATATCAGTAGTTCCATGGAGTTCAGTGCTACTTGCTTCTCAAGGGTGGAGGATCTAAGGATGACAGCGAGGCCTCTTCCATTCTTATATGCCTGTTCAGTGCTTAATTTGTAAATAAAAACATGCCGGTGCCCCAAGCCCTCCTCTTAAACATGCGGCTGCTGCAATTAAATGTGCGAAAACTGAATACTGAGGCAACGTAATCCTGAAGCCATCTCGGGCTTCTTCAATCCATTCAAAACCGCTCCCTGCACTTTCAGCTCACTCTTGCAGCTTTCTGCTTTCTCCCATTATGACGCTTTTTTGTTTTTCTCTTCCTCCATCTTTCCCATATGTATCTCTTGCTCGCAGTAAATGCTTGAGGCAGAAAATGAAGCATTGTCTCTCAAAAATAAGTGCTGGTGATCCACACCGGAAACAACACACACAAATGAAGCACTGTGCCTGTTCCACACAGCACATTTTGTAGCTTATGGGAAGATGGACTTCTAGAATATGGTGAACCATTTTTCTGTGATGAAAAAGTAATCAAGCTTCTGATAGGTAAAGAGGTCTGCTATGTTTGGTGTGTGGAGCACTGCAGAGTAAGAGTTAATGAGCATGACTTGGAATGTGTGTTGTATAGTTTGAAGATGTGTGGTAGTTAGTGGGTTGTGTACGAGGTTAGACCTATGTGTTGCGCCTATGCTATGTGATTGTCTCAGTTAACTAGATCTGGGTGTGATTGTGGGTATTGGCGATATAGGGTCCTGGGTGAGGCATATGATTTTCTCTTACTTTGTAAAATTCAGTGGGACAGGGGTTCTGGCCAAAGGTACTTGCTGCTCCTAACAGGTCCAAACAGATGATACCCTTTTCTGTGTCCACCCTTTGCTGGGGATACCTGGGCAATGGGACATATCGAAGTGTAAACTAAAGTGAGAAGAATGTGAGAAGTGATGTCACTTGCTGTGCAGATAGATAATGGGAAATCCAGTGATGTTATATCTTGTGTAGCTGGGTGATGGGAAATCCATTGATGTCACTTCCTGTGCAGATGGCTGATGGGAAATGAAGTCATTTTGCTTGGCTTCTTCTTTTAAAGATAGTTTAGGCTGGAAATGCTGTGAGTGATATCACTTCCTGGTCAGATGGATTATGGGAAATCAGTGATGTCACTTCCTGTGCGGATGAATGATGACAAATAATTTTACTGGCAGTAAAACACAGCTCCACAGGACGTCTATGGATTTTGTGGACTGTAGCAACACTTTCTTCATAACAATACTACAATACAGTAATGGAACAATACTGGTAGTCGTTGGCAATGCTTCTACATATATCATGGACAATACACACACTTCAAAACCCCTTCTGTGCCACGGACGTAATGGTTACGTCCTGCGGCACAGTGCTCGTGTGCCGAGGACGTAACCATTACGTCCGGGGCACAGAGCTCAGAGGGAGCGCTAGCGCTCCCTCTGTGGGCTTCCTTCCCACCCCCCCAAGGCAGGGATGGAAGGAGAAGCCCTTCCCCTTCCACCCTCGACCCCCCCTGACCTCCCTAGTGACGTCTAATGACGTCAGCGCACATTTGCGTGCTGACCTCATCAGAGGTGACTTCCCCATCGCGCTGGAAGCTCAGCTTCCAGTGCGATCGGAAGAGAAATGCAAAGTATTTCTCTTCCGATCATGTGATGGGGGCCTGAGAGGATTCAAAGGGAAGGAAAGGAATTTCACAAGGGAGGTACCATTTTTATCAGGAGACCTGGGGGAATGCTGGGTGGAAGGAAATTTGTGGCTCCTCTCAGATTCCAGAACTTTCTGTTACTGAAATGAGAGCAAAAAGTGTTTTTGTGGCAACATTTTGAGGTTTGCAAAGCATTCTGGGTAACAGAACCTGGTCAGAGGCCCACAAGTCACCCAATCTTGGATTCCCCTAGGTGTCTAGTTTTCAAAAATGCAGGTTGCTAGGTTTCCCCAGGTGCCGGCTGAGTTAGAGCCCGAAATCCACAGCTTGGCACTTTGTCAAAAACAGCTCTGTTTTGTTTGTGAAAATGTGATGTGTCCACATTGTGTTTTGGGGCATTTCCTTTTACGGATGCTAGGCCTACCCACGCAAGTGAGGTACCATTTTTATCGGGAGACATAGGGGAACACAGAATAGCAAAACAAGTGTTATTGCCCCTGTCTTTCTCCACATTTTTTCCTTCCATATGTAAGACAGTGTGTAAAAAAGACTTCTATTTGAGAAAAGCCCTGTAATTCACATGGTAGTATGGGCACCCTGAAATTCAGAGAGATGTGCAAATAACCACTTCTTCTCAACACCTTATCTTGTGCCCATTTTGGAAATACAAAGGTTTTCTTGATACCTATTTTTCACTTTTTTTATTTCAGCAAATGAAAATCCATTGCAAGGTGCAACTGATTTATTGGCTCTGTGTACCTAGGGTTCTTGATGAACCCACAAGCCCTATATAAACCCACAACCAGAAGAGTCTGCAGACGTAACAGTATATCGCTTTCAAAAATCTGACATCGCAGGAAAAAGTTACAGAGTAAAACGTGGAGAAAAATTGCTTTTTTTTCACGTAAACTTCAATATTGTTTTATTTCAGCTGTTATTTTCTGTAGGAAACACTTGTAGGATCTACACAAATGACCCCTTGCTGTATTCAGAATTTTGTCTACTTTTCAGAATTGTTTATTCTGGGATCCAGCATTGGTTTCTCACCCATTTCGGCCACTAACTGGAAGGAGGCTGAAAGCACAAAAAATAGTAAAAATGGGGTATGTCCCAGTAAAATGTCAAAATTGTGTTGAAAAATTGGGTTTTCTAATTTAAGTCTGCCTGTTCCTGAAAGCTGGGAAGATGGTGATCTTACCACTGCAAACCCTTTGTTGATGCCATTTTCAGGGAAAAACCACGAGCCGCCTTCAGCAACCCTTTTTTCCCATTTGTTTGAAAAAAACGATATTTTTGCTGTATTTTGGCTAATTTCTTGGTCTCCTTCAGGGGAACCCACAATGTCTGGGTACCTCTAGAATCCCTGTGTAGATGTTGGAAAAAAAGAACACAAATTTGACGTGGGTAGCTTATGTGAACAAAAAGTTATGAGGGCCTAAGCGAGAACTGCCCCACGTAGCCAAAAAAAGGCTTGGCACAGGAGGGGAAAAGGCCTGGCAGCGAAGGGGTTAATAGAGAAGCTGTACTTTAATTGAACAATGCCAACATGTCTCAGTAGTACCACTCATCTAATAATGGGAGAGTGCCAGATCTTCTCAATAGTGTCACACTGTTATTGGATAGTGACTACACTACTCAGCATCGCCGCTATACGTTTGTTGGAAAATAGCAACACCTCCAACTCGGGCTCCTAAACCTTTAATGGAAAAGTGCAACGCTTCTCAGCAGGTCTGGTATATTTTTCACGGACAGTGCAAACACTTCTTGACAGGGCAGCCACACTTAAAAGAGAAAGCTTATATATCTCCCGCCAGGAGCTACAGCCACTGGATCCTTCCTGGCCTTTAATTGCTGATATTGTTGTTTCATCCTAAAAGGCTGGTAATATACATTAAAGTATACAGTTGCCGCTAAGGTTGCCGCTGTTGGGTTGGTTCTGCAGGTGACAGGTTACATTCGAGTATAGTCGACACTGCCTCTCATCTTCCGATGCAGATTAAAGTATTAGAAATATATTTTGATTGGGTAACACTAACTGTATGCATTGCGTTACCACTATGATGTACACATGTCCTGATCAAAGCGCTTTAGTTAGGCGTTTCTTTCTTTTCTGATAAAGTAAGTAACAATATTTGGCTGTATAATGCTCTCTGAAATCGCTTTTACTAGATGCTCCATCTCGTAATTTCTCCATTAATGCAAACTGAACAAATTTCCTGCTAAATAAAGTATCAGATACAACCAGGAGTCTAATTCTGTCTAGGGCTTTGTTGGGGGTATAAACTGGCCCCATGTCTTGACTGTCATTAGGAATGACTAGGCTCTTAGCCCACAACACTTTGAATTCTGGGACTTGTAGTTCCATATTTTTACATACAAGAATGAGCCTACAAAGGCCTGTTTGCTAAAACAAAACCCGCCCTGGGTGACGTTGGGCACTGAGATAGATCGTCTGCATCAATGGTTGGATGAAGTTACAAGAAAAAAAGTTGTTTTATTTATATAAAGAAGCGTGACCCGTTAGTTTAATTCTCACATAAACACACGCATGCATGGGGCTATGAATATATTACACTTAAGTAGTATTGTTATTGATTTATAACTTTCAGGTTCCCGTCCCTACCTGATATTGATTGATGACCGTGAAGAAACTTTACTGGTCCTTTTATTCCACTCAAAGAACGGACAAGAAAGGCTTTATGTTCTGATGTTCTGGAACTGTTTGTTTCTTGCACTTTAGCTCTGATGTTGTACTGTTTCTGAGGAGATTTACGTCTCGACATGAGCTGCGCAGTTCATTTAGAAGCACAGTATTGCTCTGCCTGTTGGCTCGGTCATTTGAGGCTAGGCATTCTCTTTTAGGCCCCTCAGTACTGCAATGCTCTACTGCTTTGAAGCATCTTGATCAGAGGGTGACACTCACTGTGATGAGGAGGAGTAGGACAACTGTTCTTGAAGATTACAAACGAATCTGGGCTTTACATCCATGTCCCCATGGCTACAATGTGTCGAATTCCAAACAAATGCATTAGACCAACAGGCAATCAAATGTAAATCAGTACTAAAAGATTGGGGGATTAGTTAGAAATTGGCACAGGAAGTGAACCACCATAAATTGGAGGTTCACCTTCACTAAATTTATCATTGATATTCACCATTTACAGGCGAGCTGTTGGGACGGAAAAGTCCCCTACATAGTAACAGCCGTGCACATGAGCCTATAATGCCCCAGCTGCATGTAGATGTGGAACCCTAGTTCCGAAATTGAATTTGTGGCATGCACAGATCATGCATGCGTGCCATGACCTAGGCCTACCTTGATGGACTGCAGTCTACCATAGACTTGGAGGGACACTGAAAGTGCTTTCCTTCAAAATGGGTGGTGTTACTGCCTTCACCCTGAGTTGCAGAATACAAGTGCGGTGATAGCAGCATGCCAGTTTGATGAACAGTAGAATGGCTGAGCTGTATCCCATGTTATATGAGTGGAACTTACCAGCCCACTCAGTTAAAGATCCGTGGCTGTATTCACAACTCACTTGGTCATCAGGAGAAGGATGTAGCAATGTGAAGTGTATACTTGTTCTTGTGTGCAAGAGATAACATGTGTGTATGCCTCTGGGCCTACAAAACATGGAGGCCAGTGTGTTCTATTTTGGGAAGCCCAGGGCCTAGAAAACTCTAAGGTGGAGGTGTGGACTGCAGACCCAGACAGAAGATGTGGATTGCTGACATTCATGGGTCTAGCAGGAATGCTACTTTGGGGGGGAGCAGAGCATCCTTTCTGTGCATCAAAAACATATTACGATTCAGGAAGGATGCTGGGGAGGGAGGCCTGAGCACAGTGTTTATGGTAGACAATGGGAGTGATAAGATACACACTACAAGAACAAAGAATCATAAAATTTGGAAGGATTAATGGTTTGAACCTTTGAGAGGCACATGT
Source organism: Pleurodeles waltl (assembly GCF_031143425.1). Lineage (NCBI taxonomy): Eukaryota > Metazoa > Chordata > Amphibia > Caudata > Salamandridae > Pleurodeles > Pleurodeles waltl. The sequence continues at coordinate 686,465,815 of NC_090450.1, forward strand.
CGCTGTAGGTTGACACGCAGGTATAACCCTTTGTTGCATCCATGACCTGAGTTGTGGGTTCAGCAGCTCTAGTGCCACCATTGCGGAGCAGTTAGGCTCCTGGAAAAAGAAGAGAAACAAGTACTGGACACTTCAAAGAGCCTGACACCTATAACACGAATTTCAATGTGTTCACGCACTAAAACACATTTGTGTCTGTATAGAATGTATAAAAGAGGAAGCTGAATCCTCACTTGTTAAGAGCTGTGACAAGATCCCCACAACTTGAACTACTGCAGTCAGGACCAGGGATTGAGTTCTTCTGGTCTCCCAGCAGGGAAGGTGGGCACTGTCCAGGAAGTCAACAGCACTTACTCTAAGCCTGGAGCACCTGGCTGCCAAGACGAGAGTGCCATGTGAGGAGAAGGAGAGTCTGGAGGGAGCGAGGGCCAGTGGGGTTCCAGAGACAAAGATCCCTGCGAGTGAAGTGTGAGGCCGAAGGTCCATTGGAACCAACTTCACTATGGGTCCGCCACAGTGCACATGGAGCTGTTTGTCGTGCATTGGGACATAATTAGAGCCGTTGCTCGCTAGCACTGATTGGATTCATCGCTGTAGGACGACTGGATTGCCACCCAAGTGCTTCATCAACACCAGCATACTAGGATCAAAGTGAGCTAGTGAGGACGTTCCTATCTGCTAGGAGAGTGGACCCCATCAACTTCAGTGCCACCATCCACAACCCCGAGTGTGCACTACCAAGGCCAAGGACCCAGGACCCAGGACCCAGGAGCTGCTTACATGTCGTTGACTGCCAGACCTGCCCCCTGAGGAGGATTCTGCAAGAGCAGGAGCCTCTTGCCTTCCCTCAAAACCACTAACTCATGCTGAAAGGGTCCTCACCACCTGAGAAGGTTCTCTCATCACTGAAAGTACTCTGCAGGATCCTAGGCCAGAGCACTTCTGTCCCAGCATTGAGAACTCCAGAACATGTAAAGGGGCATGGAAGAGGACTGTTATGTTGATGCTACCGCCTGTGTAAGACACATCAAGCAGAGGCTCTATAAGACTTTGGCAATAAGGATTGATGTACCACCTGTGAGAACTGTGTAAGAGACTTGTGGGCACCTGCTACGAACTTTGTGAACTGCAGCATAGAGCAGAGGGCGGTTGCACCTATGGGAGAGTCACTTCACTTACAATTTAGATACTTCTGAACTGGGCCTAGATGGGAGGGACTCAACCAATGTTCACTCTACATTTGTTCTCTGTGTGCAGCAATGAAAGGCCTATGTGAACTGCAGCCAAGACTTTGTGCACCAACTCACCATGCAAGTGAGTACTTTTCTCACATGCATGATATTTAAAAGGGGCAAGAAGCCCCTTAGGAATAAAATGGTTGAAAGTGAGGCACCTTGTTTAAATGTGTCTTAAAAAATGATATATCACTTACTACCACTATTTTATATTGTTCATTGATCTGTTAATAACACCTCTTAATATTACCCAATTAAGTGGTGGTCATTTTATCAACCTTGAATGGATGAAGGGTTGAGTGACTCTTGGTAGGGTTAGACCTTTTTGCTTGTAGATTAAATTCACATTTCAAGTAAAGGACACTTCGCTTGCCAAGCTCCCTCAATAGTTTTAAAATGGACTTTGAATTAAGGTTTTATGCTTCACCCAGGAAATGGCTATTTAAATATAATGAGAAAGAAAGAGCAAACAAACAATTCAATATAAACTGAACTTAATATTAGATGTTTTAACACAATGTGACAAAGTAGTAATAAATGTAAAACATGATTAATGTACAGAGTTTTCTATCTGGCCCTTAAAGTGATATGTTAGGTCTATTACAATTTCTCAGAACAGTAGGCCTCTTTAATGGAACTTACTTCTACAGTTAACTGAAGGGAATGGGGTTTCAGGTGGTGCATCGCATCCCTACTGTGTAGGCTGGTTTTCAATAGCAAATAAGCTCTAATCAAGTGAGAAAAACAGACTCGTGTCCTGGTAACAGAGGTCACTTTTTTCACCACTGACAAGTAGCTGAAGAAGAAAAGCCTGCACGTCTCAGAGCGAGTTCCTGTATTAAGCTGTCATTCCTGCAGTTTCGTTTGTAGTCTGTTACTCATTCACATTGAATAGAAATTATAGTAGACACTTATTTGACCATTGCCCTGGGTGTTCTACAGAGAGGCCAAGGATTGGATGATCATGTAGTGTGAGCACCAGGACCTACTGACATGCACTGTAAGAAACTCTGATTCCATTCAGTCACACCTACAGATCTCTCAGTTGTACCCAGTTACTAACATCCATCCGCACGTTCAGCACACTCAGACACCTAGAAGCAGTCAGTACACAGTATGCACTATACAAGTGCTGTATATTGCACTAAAAAAGTCCAGAATCACATCTGAAAAAACAAGTACTCCTAGGAAATACAAGATGAAGTAAAACATGAAATGTGAAATGTAAACTGTAAATCATTGCTGACATACCAGGAGAAGAGCCTGTTAATGCAATGGGAACTACCCGTTTCTTACAATGGTATTTTTATGTTTTTGAGGGAAACCCACAAACACAGTGCTCTTTGTTTGTTTATCAGTTAGTCAGATTAGATCATGCAAGTTGGATGCTTGCTTACACAGGAGATACTTCATCAGAAGAACAAATACAAGTTAACTTTGAAAAACAGTCCATTCTTTTCACACTCATAGACATTGTACAGTGTCTGTCCACTTTCTTCCAAGTGGTCTGTGAAAGACCGCTGTATCAAGAAATAATAGAAGTGGATGAGTCACTTAAAGCTCGATCCAGGCTCGAGTGAGATGCTGGGCCCTGGCTCAGCGTGAGGTCCTCTTGGAACCTCAAGCTCCAAATGAGTTGAGCCTTCATTTGGTTCTGCCTGCCATCCTCGCTCTACGCCTGTGCATAAAGTTAAAAACAATACATTAATATTTTAGATAAAAATGAGAGCCAAATAGAAACCCATTTAGTTACTGCTTTGTACAAAGTGAAACCGCAAAACCTGTGATTATTTCTGGCTTCCCAGCTTAACCAATCTGTGTGATTATAGAAAAATATTTAGTTTCACAGCCCACCTTTTTCCTAATTTCACCTTCAATTTCATTCACAATATGAGCTGTACAAATGTATTATGTATGGTGTAGTAGACTGTTAGAAATGGGGTCTTTGGTTGGCAGTCAGGTTACCCCCTGTCCATGCAAGGACCCTCACTCTAGTCAAGGTAAGTCACACACAATCCAAATTATCCTGTGCCCACCCTCTGGTAGCTTGGCACTGAGCAGTCAGGCTTAACTTAGAAGGCAATGTGTAAAGTATTTGTGCAATAAATCATACAATAACTCCATATAGCACCACAAAAATACACCACACAGTGTTTAGAAAAATATATGATATTTATCTGGATATTTTTAGGTCAAAACGATCAAAGATGCAATAAGAAAATGTAAAGATATCACTGAAAAGTGATATAAAGTGTCTTAAGTCTTTTAAAAGCAAACAAAGTCTCTTTCAAGCACAAAGTACCTGGTTTGAGTGAAAAATCTCCGCAAAGGGCCGCAGAGGAGGAGAAGCGTGAAAACAAAGGGGTGTGCATCGATTTCTCGGGCCGCACACGGTCAATGCGTCGTTTAGTTTCCATGCAGGGACAGCTTGGTGTAAATTTCCGGCGCTCGGTCGTGGATCCTCTTCAAGTTGCGGGGTTTTCAGACGCCCCGGGGTCTGTGCGTGGAATCCTGGGCTTGTTAGCAAGCTCTGCGTCGTTCCGGTGGGCGGAACAGGCTGTGCGTCGAATTTTCGCCGCACAAAGTGTCCAGTTGCAAGAGAGAAATCTTTTTGGTCCTGAAACTTCAGGGAACAGGAGGCAAGCTCTATCCAAGCCCTTGGAGAGCACTTCTTCACCTCAGCCACGGAACAGCAAGGCAGCAGGGCAACAGCAAGGCAGCAGTCCTTCACAGAAAGCAGTCAGGTGAGTCCTTTGGGCAGCCAGGCAGTTCTTCTTGGCAGGATGCAGGTTCTGGTTACAAGTTTCTTCTCCAGGAAGTGTCTGAGGTGGTAGGGCAGAAGCCCTGTTTTATACCCAAATGTGCCTTTGAAGTGGGGGAGACTTCAAAGAGTGGCTTAGCAGTGCACCAGGTCCCCTTTCAGTTCAATCCTGTCTGCCAGGGTCCCAGTAGGGTGTGTGGCAGTCCTTTGTGTGAGAGCAGGCCCTCCACCCTCCCAGCCCTGGAAGACCCATTCAAAATGTAGATGTATGCAAGTGAGGCTGAGTATACTGTGTTTGGGGTGTGTCTGAGTGAATGCACAAGGAGCTGTCAACTAAACCCAGCCACACGTGGATTGTAAGGCACAGAAAGATTTAAGTGCAGAAAAATGCTCACTTTCTAAAAGTGACATTTCTAAAATAGTAATATTAAATCCAGCTTCACCAGTCAGCAGGATTTTGTATTACCATTCTGGCCATACTAAATATGACCTTCCTACTCCTTTCAGACCAGCAGCTACCACTTCAATATTGTATGAGGGCTGCCCCAATGTTAGCCTATGAAGGGAGCAGGCCTCACAATAGTGTAAAAACGAGTTTAGGAGTTTTACACTACCAGGACATGTAAACTACACAGGTACATGTCCTGCCTTTTACCCACACAGCACCCTGCTCTAGGGGTTACCTAGGGCACACCTTAGCGGTGACTTATATGTAGAAAAAGGGGAGTTTTAGGGTTGGGAAGTACTTTTAAATGCCAAGTCGAAGTGGCAGTAAAACTGCACACACATGCCTTGCAATGGCAGGCCTGAAACAAGGTTAAGGGGCTACTTAAGTGGGTGGCACAACCAGTGCTGCAGGCCCACTAGTAGCATTTAATCTACAGGCCCTGGGCACATACAGTGCACATTACTAGGGACTTAAAAGTAAATTAAATAGTCCAGTTGGGTATGATCCAATGTTACCATGTTTAAAGGGAGGGAGCATATGCACCTTAGCAATGGTTAGCAGTGGTAAAGTGCGCAGAGTCTAAAAACCAGCAAAAAACAGTGTCCAAAAAGTGGAGGGAGGCAGGCAAAAAGTTAGGGGTGACCACCCTAAGGCTGTCAGGTCTAACATAGACTATAATGTTGCTCCATTGATCAATCTGTAGGTAACATACATGGTGCATATGACAACTGACTTGCCTGTTAGTTCGCTAATGGCATTTTCAGCAAGGCAGGAGCAGATATGGTTCCAACTTCATATTTTTAAACTATCACTTTTAATAATTACCTCTGTTGAACGTGTAATGTGACTTGTTAGTGTCAGAGCTGCCTGATGTTAAAGAAATGTGTCTTTTTACTTCTGAAAAGAATTGATCACATTTTACATGCTGTTTGTTGCATGAATTACATGGCTAATATTCCCCGGGCTCAGCTCATGCAAGGGCTCTTAGAGCCAATCCAGATTCTTGGCTCAGCTTTGACTTCGCTCCCCCAGATAACTTCTTGTCTTTCCTATCTCTAATAAGCCCACTCAGTTCTGTATCTGAAGTTCTCTTTCAGCAAAGCATCTCCACACATATGTCTCACGTATCCCACTTGAATTTATGAGCTGATTTGTGATACCTTGTACTGAAGCTGTAGACCTGGCCAGTAGAACTAATCACGCAGGGTCGGACTGATGGGTTCGAAAGGTGCAGGAGCAGGTCATATTTTATATACTGCACTAAAGAAAGTAAAAGCCATTCTCAGTGACCAGTACCCCCGGGTGCTAACAAATATATGAAAAAGAACCCGCTTTCTATAAAATGGGAAAAAGAAAGACAACCTCAGGTCTATCTTTATGTGCGCTCTATTAGCCTGGTGCTGCACAGCATGTATGTGGAGGCCGGGTGGGTGCACGGGCATGCATCTTAGGGGGAGCACTGGATTCTGTTTATTATTTCACTGTGACAGAATTGAACTGTTGTGTGTAATAAATACTTGTTTTTCCATAAAACTCAGTATTGGGCTGAAAGTGATATATTGGGGTTGCTTGTGTATTTATGCCTAAATTAAACCTTCCCCACAAAAGCCTTGGACTGCTCCAACTTCACTACCATTGAGAGTCAAGTTCTCAAGGGGTAATAGTTGGCCCAGTTGCATTGAGCCCATAGTAAGCTGGGCCCCAGGACAGCAGGGGTAAATGGCCTCAATCCCTGCTTGCCTTGTGGCCCTCTGAAAGGATTCTCACACAGATGAAGCACAAAGAGTCTGGCAATGAAGCTTCAGCTGGCTCTGAAGCCAGAAACATTCGAGCTGGAATCCAATTTATCACAGGGCCACCAGGTCATAGTAACAGTCGCTCCGCTGCATGTTTAGGGCTGGGTAACTACTCTTTCCTGCCCAGCACCACCATGCAAAGATTAATGGTCCAATGCATGGAAATTAAACAATGAACTCTATTATGTACAGAGAAAACTACACTAGATCAGAGAAATTTTTTTGGTTTTTCAAAAACAAGCTCCTACTTTAGGAGATAGTTGTTGAAATACAAATAAGGTTGCCTAGAAGGCTGAAATAACATTGTGCCCCCTCAGTAAACTCTTCTACTATCAGACCAGCTGATGCACTGGCAAGTATCTGATCATGCAAGCAAATAGAACAGGAAGCCCGCTGCCAGAGGAATAACCTAGCTAGCTTTTCAAGCTCGAAATGAGTCCAAAAATGTACATTTGTACCCTGAAACAACTCCTCTGTCAACACCACCTGTTCACTAACTGGTAATGGGTATTATCATCAATAGCTATGGACTTCTGCTTCATGAACCGGAAGGTAGAAATTATATACAAGGTAAGATAAAATGTGAAATTAGCTGCAATACAGAGTTCCATCAACGGACCCCTTTCATGAACCCCGAAACTCAACTCCTGAACATGGCTATCATCTGGTTGACCCGTTTGTCACTAACACAAAAGAACACTTGTGCTAATAGGCACGGGAAAAATTGAAGTCCACCTTGATTAAGTGGTCACCACAGGCTTACAGTAGTGATCGGATGATTCTCTATTAACAACAAACCTGACTTCATAACACAACAGATGTGAGCTGTCTAAAATGGGTCCAGGACTCCAATATTTATGTCATTCTTTTGGGACATCTTTGAAGGAAAAATGTACATACAATGAATATCAATGGAAATCACTTACATATTCAGTGGCTATCTTGAAAATGTGTCACGCTGGTCCTTCTGGACTTTTGTTGGTTTAACCTTCCCATTATGATCTAAGACGCATGTTACTACCATTCAACGTCTAGAGTATGTAACATTACTGCTTCTGGAAAGTGGACCAATGGCAAAAACACAAATTCTCTACCACAGAAAGTAAGCCTTGATAACAAAATCATACCTGCTGAGTGATGACAATAAAGGCTTGCTATATCGAAGGAACTTCAAGTCCCTAGCCAACCTACCTATGCAATGGCCACAAGAAACAACCTTAGCAGTGAAAGAACACGATGTTTACTGTAAGTAAATGCTCAAAAGTGGATCACAGTAGAACATGGAGAACTAAATACTTACCTTGAAAAGGAACTAGAATGGGGATTAGGAAGAGCAATTCTCTGACATACAAGGACGAACCTCAGTTGACACCATCAGTTCAGTTAATACTTGAGCTTTTATGACACTATATTGAGGTTGTTAACATAGACCTTACTGTAAAATCACAAATGTGAGTATCCAGAAATGTAAAAAACTCTCCACTTTTGACCAAACACCTAATGACCACGAATTAACGAAGCAAAATTGCCTGACGCTTTCCAGAACTGTTTCATTGAGCGTTCCATCTTTCATCTCCCAAGTCATACTAACTTTCACTTTAAACTATCTTCTTTCCATCCTTCTATCATTTCATCCACTCATCCATTGTTTCATCCCACCATCCATTTTCTTGCTATTCCAGCCATCCACCGACCAGTCAGTGCTTCTATCCGGACCCACATTCATCATCCTTCCATTGTTCCATCCCTCCATGTTTTCAGCATTCCATCCATCCAATTAATATTCTGTTCACACGCTGATCCACCCACCCATCCATCCCTTCACTCTTTCAACCTTTCACCCTTCCATCCATATGTCTACCCATCCACCCTTCCACCTTTTAATTCAACAATTGAACTTTCACCCTTGCATCCATCCACCATTTCCCATCTAATCCATCCAAACTCACATACTTTCTTCATTTGTTTTTTTATTCTTCCTTTCAACTTTCCTCCCTTCCATATTTCCTTCATTCTTTTCACTATTCCTTTCCTTCATTCATGCCTTCTACCTACCTCTTCCCCTTCATCCTTTTCAGTTCGAACCTACCAATAATTCTTTCTTTAGTCATCTTGTTTTTAATTACTTAGATTTTTCTCTCCCTCTCACGGTTTTTAAAACTCTCTCTGTCCCGGGTTCCTTTTTTCCATCGCTTGTCTCTTTCCCTGAACTTGATTTACTTAGAATTCCCTCACCTCCACCTCCTCTCTGACCTGTCCATGTATTTCTGTATGGTATGTTATTGAGCTGTTTGCCTGCAGATAGAAGATGTCAGTATAAATCTAACAAGTTCCATGGGCACCACCAACTTTAGTTGCTAAAGCAGGGAGTTCACACCACCACTGATATCAATTCACTAAGTTAACCTACAACTACATTGTAAGGTAAGGATATATTTCCTATTCCTAATGTCACCCATAGTTATCTCGGGAGAATATAATTGAACATGTGTTTGCTCAGTCCCCAGGCTCTTCACACCGAGGGCAGTCAGAGACAAGGGGTGGGTGCATTCTTTAGTCCACTTATGGCCTGGGAAGCCATAAACCCTGAGTCAGATTCCTTCAATCTCGAATTGCACCACATTCCATTCCATTCAAGCAACTACCAATTCCCTTCTGGCATCCTCGTCCAGCACCATATCGTAGCTCACAAACAGTGTCCCCACTTGCACCAGCCACCAATAACAAACTATAGCATTGTCATCCAAATCTCCTTCTTCACCACCCTGAACAAACTCACAAAACACAGACTTCACCATATGCTCATCAGCCATTTCTATGCATTATGTATGAATGGGGAACTTATTAAGCATGTGCCTACAGTACAAAGGTAGGGGATGAATGATGTCTTCCAAAAGAGGGGTTGAGGGATGAGATTCAAACAGGATAATGATGGTTCATTATCAGGGGAGTTGCATTGGATGAGGTGCTCCTTCTATAGGAAGGCTTTCAGTTTCTTTTTCAAGGGCAGGACTGAGAATGGCAGGACATTTCAAATCATAGGACTGTATCAAAAGAAGGCTTGCTACTCCTTCATGCATTTTTGTCATTTTGAGCTTTGCCAGTTATTGTTGTGAGTGGTACGTGGCACACCAGAGTTCCTAATTTATTTTGCTCAATGCTGTAGTTCATCGCTTTGTAAGTGAGGCATTCAACTTTGGATCTAATGCTTGCTGGTAGAAAGAGCCAATGAAGTTACTTGAAGGTGGGTGAGGATCATCCAGATTTCTTAAAGTATTTGATCTGGTGGTCAACTGGTGAGATTCAATTCTGGTATGATGGTTGATCATGGCATTACTTTCTTCAAGCTAACACCAGAACATATGCATATGTTTTGAAGTTTGCTTCAAGAAGAAGATATTTCACTTTGCAGAGAATGATGAGTTGGTACCAGGCAGTCTGTGTATCCCCTGAGATTTCCATTCTGAAGAAGAGAGTGGTACAGTACACTACTAAGGCTGCATCACATACATTATACTAACATATGGACTGGATTTACAATTCATCAGAAACCTGGCTCTCCACTACCTCCACAAACATGCTCTTGCCAGTAAGATGCAGAATCCATAACATCAAACATCCACACAAAATCTGAGGTGGCATTCCAGAGATCATTTTGGCCGTGCACCCTTGATACATCAAATACTCTGCATAGCTACAATTTGTTACTGGTTTCTATGCTGCTATCTGTATCCCAGATGATCACATTCAACTCATCTGCAGACTCCTTGAAGATGACCTTCAATGCAGAGATCCAAGTCTTCATGAGTAAAGCTTCCATTTATTCCTGAAATGACATCTCCTCTAAGACTTCACCTTCCAGGAGATGCCACCACCAAATCCAATAAAGAAGCACCCTTGAGTCCTCTGAACACATTGACATTAAACAACACATTTTGTCTATTTGAATAGGTGTTACGTTTTCTGTATAATCCCCTTATCTCTGCCCTAGCCCCTATTAAATATAAAATTGATTTGACCTTGTTGTATGTTGATATTGATCCAAGTTCTCTAACAATAGAAATGGGGCTCCTGTAAGGAGATTTTAGAAATACAAAAAAATGACATGCCAACTAAAACAGAGATATCCACTAAATGTCACATTTCAATTCTGCCCCTTATCAAAAGTAACAATCTTGTCTATTTTGTCTTCTCCTTGGCCACCTATGTCTGCCTCCCACTTGGCTACCACCATGCCACCTAGATCAGGCAGCCAAAACTCTTCAAGCGGCATTTCTGCTCTCTCAAGTCCATTGGCATCCTAAAACAAAGCATGACCACAATGGCCATCACATACAATCACTTTACACTTGTCAACACTCAGCTAGATTCTTCAAATCACATCCTCATCGCCAATCAATATGAACACAAATGCGCAAATGAAAACACAGAGCTCAAAATCCAAGCCTTTGGCCCATAACACTGCCAGACATCATATACAATAAGAATGCCATTTATAGACATGAGAAAAGATAACATAAATCCCTGGTTAGGTAGAACTGGATGACTTGAAAGCACTTCGTACAACATGCAGGCAACCCATTATAGTACCGAAAGCAGCCCACTATACCTTCAACATGCCACCAGGAAAATGACCGAATTCTTCCATGGCATCAAACTTTGCATCAGCAATACATTGGACTGAGTGTTAGAAGACTACTTTCACATGTATAATATCATCAACAGATTCTCCAAAGAGAAAATAGGCAGCAAAAACATTAAGGCTGTAGAAACAACAACTGATATCCCAGCACACAAAGAAGCCACGTTATGTGCCATACTCTTCTCATGCAAATCACTATCATTGATATATCAGACTTCCTAAACTACCTAACGTCGCAACCATTGAAATCAACATAATGCCTTCCTTGGTAGTGAAGTCTACTTTTGGTAAAGCACCAAAGCTTCTACTGAACATTCTCAATCACTTAAAGCACCTTCTCAGATGCCTTCAAGACTGACACAATGCTACTGATGCTAAAGAAGTCCAGTCTCATGACTGTGCCGACTACTACTCGAGTACCCACCTCGCACTCCACGGAAAAGCTACTAATGTTAGTTGCTGTTCTGCTGCACAAGCGGACCAGCACCTTTTCTCACAACTGACATTCATGGTTCAGCACACAGTGCACTACATATTCGGCAAACATCCTTATATTAATCAACACGCTATGCTTCTATGACTATGGGGACTGCTCCCTTCTTGTCTGTCTTGACCTCTCTGCTGCTTTCCATACCATTAATCATCCCATTCTGCTATGAAGCTTCACATTGTAAATGTGCAGTTGATATTAACTCATCTAGATGGAACATTCGAGGTTTGTAAGAAACTTGATTATTAATTGGGGTGGAATACTACCTCCTCAGGGAGTAATCACAACCCTTGCTAGGGTGAATCCTTAACATTACTAAATTAACCTGAGCTCAACACCCTAGTAGCTATGGCACAGAGCAGACTACCTTAACCTAGGACAATGTGTAAAGCATTTATCTAGTAACAAAACAACAGTAAAGTCAAAATGCAAAACAATAAATATCCAAAACGATTTAGAATAATAGATTAAGCTTAACTAAACAAAATTACATCAATTTAGCAAAAAGTTAATAAGGGGAACCAGAATTAAGAATGTTTAAAGTTTCAAGTAGGAATAGCAGCAAGAAGCTCGAATTGCCAATGATAGTTAATAGGTAATAATTGCTGTAGTCTGCAACCTAGGCGAATTTTCAGATTGGCTGTGATGGAGCACAGATCAGATATACCAACCAGGTTTGTCTTGTTCAAAGATTTGAACTTCTGACTTAGTGCTTTAAGTCCTAATCCATCACAGGGGTATACTTCTAAAACCCTCCAGGACAGCAGGTGTGGTACTTAGAGACATAAAGAATATCAGATAAAAGCCAACAGCATGGTCCATTCCAGGTTCATTTGCCCATGGTCAGCTGGGCAGTTGCATACAAGGCCTCTTGCAGCTTGTTGCATCCTTATAGCATGAACAGGAGATCAGCCTTATGACCCTTGGAGTCTACGTCTTTGTCCTCGGAACAGGCAGGTGTAAGTCCAGTTCTTCAGGGCTCCTCTCAGGTCACAGACAGCAGGTTCAGTCCTATACTATTCTTCCTCAGTTCAAACAGTTTTTTGAAGTGGGTGCCTGAAAATGCCACATTTATGCCTGTGTGGGACTGACTCCTAGGTTCACCCTCACCAATGCAAAAGATGGCCATTTCCTACACGATCAACTGCATGCCTTTTTCATTCTATCACCTATTTGAATTTAAACCCTCTGAAATTTGAATTTGTTACATCTCCAACAGCAACACACAAGCTATCGGGCTGTGAACCTGAACAGATTCACAATCCACCTGGCTAGCAGTGCCCATTCCCTTGGGTATTCATTTAGAGTTTGGTGGGTGTTAGACCTGACAGCCTTAGGGTGGTCACCCCTAACTTTTTGCCTGCCTCCCTCCACTCTTGGCACTGTTTTTGCTGACTTTTAGACTCTGCGCACTTTACCACTGCTAACCAGTGCTAAAGTGCATATGCTCTCTCCATTTAAACATGGTAACATTGGATCATACCCAATTGGACTATTTAATTTACTTATAAGTCCCTAGTAATGTGCACTGTATGTGCCTAGGGCCTGTAGATTAAATGCTACTAGTGGGCCTGCAGCACTGGTTGTGCCACCCACTTACGTAGCCCCTTAACCTTGTTTCAGGCCTGCCATTGCAAGGCCTGAGTGTGCAGTTTCACTGCCACTTCGACTTGGCATTTAAAAGTACTTGCCAAGCCTAAAACTCCCCTTTTTCTACATATAAGTCACCTCTAATGTGTGCCTTAGGTAACCCCTAGAGCAAGGTGCTGTGTGGGTAAAAGACAGGACATGTACCTGTGTAGTTTACATGTCCTGGTAGTGTAAAACTCCTAAATTCGTTTTTACACTACTGTGAGGCCTGCTCCCTTCATAGGCTAACATTGGGGCTGCCCTCATACATTGTTGAAGTAGTAGCTGCTGATCTGAAAGGAGTAGGAAGGTCATATTTAGTGTGGCCAGAATGGTATTACAAAATCCTGCTGACTGGTGAAGTTGGATTTAATATTACTATTTTAGAAATGCCACTTTTAGAAAGTGAGCATTTCTCTGCACTTAAATCTTTCTGTGCCTTACAATCCATGTCTGGCTGGGTTTAGTTGACAGCTCCTTGTGCATTCACTCAGACACACCCCAAACCCAGGGTACTCAGCCTCACTTGCATACATTTGCATTTTGAATGGGTCTTCCTGGGCTGGGGGGGTGGAGGGCCTGCTCTCACACAAAGGACTGCCACACCCCCTACTGGGACCCTGGCAGACAGGATTGAACTGAAAGGGGACCTGGTGCACTTCTAAGCCACTCTTTGAAGTCTCCCCCACTTCAAAGACACATTTGGGTATGAAACAGGGCCTCTGTCCTACCACCTCAGACACTTCCTGGAGAAAAAACCTGAACCAGAACCTGCACCCTGACAAGAAGAACTGCCTGGCTGCCTAAAGGACTCACCTGACTGCTTTCTACAGAGGACTGCTGCCTTGCTGTTGCCCTGCTGTCTTGCTGCTCTCTTGCTTTTCTGCAGAAGTGCTCTCCAAGGGCTTGGATAGAGCTTGCCTCCTGTTCCCTGAAGTCTCAGGACCAAAAAGACTTCTCTCTTGCAACTGGACTCCTTGTGCGGCGGAAAATTTGACGCACAGGTTGTTCTGCGGTGAAAAATTCACTGCACGCTGAACCGGAAAGACGCTGCTCGACTTTGCGAGGAAAAGATCGACGTGGTGCCTGCGATGCGACCGGAACTTAAACGCATGGCCAGCCTGGACAACGCCGCCTGACTTCCAGAGGGGAAGTCGACGCAGCACCTGCCGTGAGGGAGAAAATGCCACGTATCGCCCACCGGAAGGACGCGCAGCCGGTCAGCAAGCCCAGGATTCCACGCACAGACCCCGGGAAATCGACGCAACGTCTTCCCCGTGCGAAAAACAACGACGCAAGTCCGTGTGTGAAGGGGTGAAACCGACGCACACACCATCTTTCCACGCATCTCCTCCTCTGCGGCCCTTTGCAGAGATTTTTCACTCCAACCAGGTACTTTGTGCTTGAAAGAGACTTTGGGGGTGATTCTGACTGTGGCGGGCGGCCGAGGCCGCCCGCCACAGTCCCGCCGACAAATGACCGCACCGCGGTCAAAAGACCGCGGCGGCCATTCTTACATTTCCGCTGGGCCGGCGGGCGCTCTCCAAAAGAGCGCCCGCCGGCCCAGCGGAAATGCCCCTGCAACGAGGATGCCGGCTCCGAATGGAGCCGGCGGAGTTGCAGGGGTGCGACGGGTGCAGTGGCACCCGTCGCGTATTTCAGTGTCTGCTTTGCAGACACTGAAATACTTTGCGGGGCCCTCTTACGGGGGCCCCTGCAGTGCCCATGCCATTGGCATGGGCACTGCAGGGGCCCCCAGGGGCCCCGCGGCACCCCCTACCGCCATCCTGTTCCTGGCGGGAGACCCGCCAGGAACAGGATGGCGGTAGGGGCTGTCAGAATCCCCATGGCGGCGGAGCGCGCTCCGCCGCCATGGAGGATTCTCCCGAGCAGCGGAAAGTCGGCGGGAGACCGTCGACTTTCCGTTTCTGACCGCGGCTGAACCGCCGCGGTCAGAATGCTCGAGGGAGCACCGCCAGCCTGTTGGCGGTGCTCCCGTGGTCGGTGACCCTGGCGGTCACCGGCCGCCAGGGTCAGAATGACCCCCTTTGTTTACTTTTAAAAAGACTTAAGACACTTTATATCACTTTTCAGTGAAATCTCTACATTTTCTTATTGCATCTTTTATCATTTTGACCTGCAAATATCCAGATAAATATTATATATTTTTCTAAACACTGTGTGGTGTATTTTTGTGGTACTTTATTGTGTTATTGTATGATTTATTGCACAAATACTTTACACATTGCCTTCTAAGTTAAGCCTGACTGCTCAGTGCCAAGCTACCAGAGGGTGGGCACAGGATAAATTGGATTGTGTGTGACTTACCCTGACTAGAGTGAGGGTCCTTGCTTGGACAGGGGGTAACTTGACTGCCAACCAAAGACCCCATTTCTAACAGTGGGACAAAAGCTTTGCCAGATATTTCCAGTGCTCCCACTTACCAAACGTGTGGTTCCCTGCCTCATGTAGAGGTGGAGGAATTGCAATATTTCCACTGGTGGAGCCTCTGCTTACCTAATGGCCCTCCAGCCACACAGCCACCAGGTCACATTGGCAATCATCTCACCCCAAATAGGGCAGGATGATCTATCACTGGTTTTCCTCCCAAGATGTGCCATGTGACTCATGGTGGAGACAGGAGGGGAAAACAATTCATGGCCCTACACACAGTGAGAAAATGGCTGGCTCAGAAAGGTCGTTTTTTCAGAAACAAGCCTTCCCATCATTTTGAGTGTAGGTGAAGTAGAAAAACATGCCGAGCTGGCCAAAATCACATTGTAGTCTTCTTGGCATTAGCAATGACCAAAGTGCATTTGCATAGTTGTATGATACACATTCATCACAGAGATCCCTGCCTGGCAGATGGGCAGTCCTCCATCAGTGGAGCGTTTACCAGCAGAGACCAGGGCCTCTAATGGCATGGTGGGCTGGCAAGCTGCCTCTCAGATTACAGTTAATACACTTAGTTTTCATGCTGAAGGTATCCTACCTTCTATATTCAAGAAGACACAGACAACTTTTCACTAGCTCTTACTTCTGTGCGAAATAGAACCATATATCCTGGAAACCAGTATTAGAACATGCCTGAGGGGAAACTGCCTGCTTGCTGACATTTCAGATACCCATCGGTCCCCTGCTTCACGAATTACAGTTACTCTTCCTATCTATCTGCTTCACCTTCTAGATCAATTATGTCCTCTTTAAGGTCGCCTGTCAGGCAAACCAAATCAAGATCAAAGGTGGCCACCAAAACACACACAACCTTAACATCACCAGGCTAGAGACCAGGAAGTGCAAGAAAGGGAATATCAAAAGATAAGCCTTCTTTTTCTATGTGCAAAGGACATGGCATAGCAACAAAATAATAAGCCAACTGTCATTATTACTCCTTCAGAAAGGAGTCAAAGGCCAAAGACCAAGCTCTTGGAGGAATTCTTAAGTTCCAAGAGGTAATATGCACTACCAGTCCCAAAGCCAGACATCATTGACCCTGTTACCTCTAACTCAACAATTAAAGATTCGCACAAAATACAGTACTCCTTTGCTTTATAGTACTCCTTTGCTTTATAGTGGCTTGCCCTGGAATGAAAGCTTGTTGGACCAGAATGAGGACTTTCCACGGAAGCACCCACATGTTACCCCCAATTTACTAATACTTCTCCACAGGTTTCTGTAACAAATGCAATGCAGAATGGTGAAAAAATGTTGAATTGTGATTTACTTTCCAGAGCAAAACTTGTGCATTGGAATGCAAAATAACACAAAGTAGTACAATGCACAACTTTGTTTGAAGTAGGTGTACCATGGGTACATTTTTGATGGAAAGTCCTTCCTACTAAAAAAAGTAAGGCAGACTGTTTGCCAGAAATTTATTTCTGCTTGCGGCAGGTGTAACTTTGGAGAAAGGCTTCTTTTGTCCAAATGTTTCCAACTTTGAATGTTTGTTGTACTCTACAGCACACATAAACTTGGAAAAGTTTTAAATGACATTTAAGCATGGTATTTTGTACTAGATAGGTACACTTTGACTATGATGCAAGGGTGTGTGCATGGCCCAAAGAAGCCTAAAGTGTGCCATGCAAGGACAGAAAGAAACAGCACACCATCTTAATAGATATAGTTTTGTTCTGCTCTCTCCTTTTCACACAAGGCAGCGCAGTATGAAAAATTATTACATTTGGCCCGTTGTTTTCCCACGCTCACAGAGGTTGACTGCACATTATTTACAAAACCATGCTCACTCCTTCTTGTAGCAACTAGTCTCAAAATTCCTTTTTGTGTATGTTGTTTCTTATCAACACAGAAAGGACATACACATGATCAGTCATGAGAAATGAGCCCAGAGCCTGAAGCTCACTTCCACTGAAGACATGATCAATCCCATCAAATGGCACTCTTCAAAAGAGCGGTTAAATCACTGCTGCGTGAAAGACTTCTAAATCCATGAGAGAAATGCCTACCTTCCCTACATTGATTATAATGAAAGCATCCTCAACCTCCTGCTCAGTGCTTAAATTGTAAATCCTGAAGCCATATTGGGCCTCTTTAATTCATTTACAGTCACTCCCTTCCCCTTCAGCTCACTCTTGCAGCTTTGTGTTTTCTCCCTTTGTGGTGCTCTCAGTTTTTTTCTTCCTCTGTCTTTTCCATATATGTCTTTTGCTCGCAGAAATTCCTTGAGACAGAAGAATAAGTGCTGGCCCTCGAAAATAAGTGCAGGTGCCCAGCACCGGACACCACCGGCACAAATTAAGCACTGCTCCTACTTAATTGTTGAAAACTCCACAGAAAGACAAACAGATACACAACATAGTACCTGGAAACTCTTCTTAATTCTATGTAAGCCTCGGAACCATGTAACTGACAACAAACAAAGGGTTTACTCCTGTAATGAACTATCAAGAAAACTTACCTAGCCAAGTTAGTACAAAGGCTTAGTACATTATACATACATACTAGAAAAATACGTAACTTGTAACTAACTCTAGGGTACTGTCACAGACCTTATTGCCAACAAACTAGGGGTGGATTGATTGTATACGTCAGACCCACGTCTGACGATGTATACTACAATGTATATATTATAACGTGTGTATAATAGAAACCATGCAACTTGTAATTAACTGTTTGATAACTACACAGACTATAATGTAACCCTCAATTTAAGGGTGGATAAACTGTTTATTTTATAAAGCGCTCTGATACCCAAAGGTCATGTTCCTGCTATATAAAACTGTCAAACTAAGTACATAAATAAATATATTACTAAATAAATACATCGCAGCCTTTGACTTTTGAAACGAGTTCCTCGTGTGGGGAGATCACTGACTGTGATTTCCGGTAGTCTCCCACTGGAGAATGGGAATGTTCGTCATAATCCTGCAGTTTAGGGATTCCAAAGGCGTCCTTCCTTCCAGACCTCTGGCCAAGACATCCTCGATACTACGAAAAGAAACATCAGAGAAAACACATCAACCTGATCTGAAAATGCACGCATTATTCAACTCGACCACTTGCCCGTTTCTAAATGCCTCGCTAAAGACACGTTTCTTAAACCTGCAAACAAATCCAGATTTCAAACGGTCTCAATTAGTAGCACTTAACTGAAACTGGGAACAGCTGTGTCGTATTTTAAGGCCGACTCCAAGGCTTATACAACAAAACGCCTATTTATACAATTATAACTGAATTCATTATGCAGATAACGTATCTAAACCGTAACAGTTTAGATCTGTGAATATTAAATTTTGCTCCTCTTTTACCATGAATACAATCTTAGAAGTTTAAAGTGAATTTCAGCTCTTGAACTCTACCAGTTCCTGATAAGTAGGGCGAATCAAAAGCAGACGAGAATTTTCCAGCGAATTCTCGCTCCTAACACTGCCTTTGATTCTCTGACGTAGCTCGTTAAGCCAAATTATATTTTAGGTGTAATTTTAAACAAAAATCATACTCTACAGTGTTTTTCCAGAAAAACAACCCTCACAGACCAGCAAACGGTTGTATGTAATGAAAGACACAGACTGTGACTGTGGGCAGGAGCGGCTTTGGCCCTCAAGTCCCTCAAATGTCTTGAACTTTGTTAGCGCGTCGGACCTTAATAAGTAAACTTACAAGGGGACTCGAATAGGTTGATGAACCTTTTGACTCATATTAAGAAGTTCTTAGCATAGCTCCAGTACATAATCAATAATCAATACACGATAATCAATAATCATTAATAATCAATAAAATCAATAATCTATGGAGTCAGTAAATGTCACGCACCATGACCTTTCAGCTGTGAATAACCACAGCTTTAGTAAAAGTTTAGTACTTTATTTCCCTTATAATAACAATGCTAATGTCATGTAGATTAATCTCAAAATCAAATGAAACACATATAAGAACAATACTGGTTGTCCAAAGCAGCCGAAGAAACGTAATCTAATCAAAGGTTGAACCACAACACATTCTAAGCCACAGTGCAAATCAATAGCAGAGTCAGTTGTGACAAAGTTACAACATACATGAAATTCAGCAAAGTAACTCATCAATCATTAGTCCCTGTAATTTGTCAGTCATTTATGAGTGCCCTTAACCAACATCAAATTAGCATCAGCATGTTGGCCATCATGCGAAACAATTTAGAAACGCAAACTTAGGAAAAAAACATCTAACTATGGATCTATCAAAACAGCGCAGTTGGTACCTAGAAAGAAAAGGCATAAAATACATAACAGTCATGTTTCATTATATCTACCTATCCTAGGTATGGGTCAGCAAAGCAGAATCAGTCTTCCTCCTCCGGTCATCAGTAGATCAGCAAAGCATCAGGCTCTCAGTCAGACAGTATGGTGGTCATTATGAACTCTTCGGGGCTGGCGGTCAACAAAAGATCACCAGCGCGCAGACCCCAAGCCGGCCCAGCTGAATGCAGGGCCTGAACATTGACGCCGGCTCCAAATGGAGCCGGCGGCAATGTAGCAGTGCCGCAGGTGCAGCCGCACCCATCGCACATTTCACTGCCCGTGAATTGGGCAGTGAAATACGCAACAGGGCTGTGCATGGGGACCCCTGCATTGCCCATGCCAAGTGCATGGGCAGTGCAGGGGCCCCTAGGGTGTCCCTGAGGCACCCATTCTGCCAGTCTTTCCTTTGCAGGGTAAACCACCAGGGAAAGGCTGGTGGAACCTGAAAGATTATCCGGTGGGCAGCGCTGCCCTTTTGGATATGTAACTCCACCATCGTCAGGCTTCCTGGTGGCGGAAGCCTGGCAGTGGCAGAGTTACAAAAGTGACCGTTCTGCCACGTCTATTATATGGTGGTCTGGACCACCATGCCAGTGGCAGTAATTACCGCCACCGCCAGCATGGTGGCCCAGACCGCCATGTTCGTAATGAGGGCCTATGAGCCCAATGACAGAATGAATCTTGAATCTCTCCAAAGTCTCTTCTTCTCTCAAAATTTGCATAAGTCTGAATAATTCTCCTCTGTTGCGTTGTTATATCTAAGTCACCTAAACTATCCCCTAATTCCCTATTGGTCAGTTAATTGTACGTTTATACTTTATCCAATAATAATTCTATACCAAATCTATGAATTCTAATATTTCTCTATTCACATGGAGTTGATTGATTCACTTTACGATGTCCTCATCATCCGGCTCATCAGGTAAAAATATTGTTGCATATTCAGCTCCAGTCAGTGGCTTCATTGTTCTCGTCCTGGGAAAGTACATCTCAGACATACTACACATAAGTTGTTACACTAGCAGGAACATCATCTCCTTGCAGTTGATTCTCACGAAAAGCTTTTGTTAAGCACTTTTAACAAGACAATGGACATTTCACAGTTTAATTCACTCGGTCAGCATTTTTATTAACTGCTAAGAAATACAGCTTCCTCATGAGGCTGGCAAGACTAGGCCAAGACACTCGCTAAGTTAAGGCCTACAATTAATAAAGCTAGAGCACACTTCATAACCCTTATCATGACACATTGCTACATTAGTCTAATACATTTTCAATATTTCATAAGTATTAATCATTAATTAGTATTTTTCGTGAACACTGGTGGCCATTCTTCGAGGTCACATTTTCAAATGTGTGCATTATTTTTCTACGTTATTCATTTTCTACATAACTCATTATTCAAAATACATAACATTCATTAATAATTTCTAATTAAAACACCTGTGCTAGCAATCCCTCCTCTGATGACTAAGGCGCTCATTACAACATTGGCGGTAAAAGCCGCTTACCGCCGTGCAGAAGACCGCCAACACACCGCCACAGCCGCGGAATTCCGCCGCAACTATTATGACCCACATCTCGGAATCCAACAAAATTCAGACACCCACACAAGTCCGCCAAACCAAAGGTCAGTGATAAACTGGCGATAACAAAACCTCCACCGTCACGCCAACAGGAATACGCCCACACTATCACGACACACAAATCCACGTGGCGGTCTTTCAACCGCGGTATTCCATTGGCGGTACACACCACCGCGCTCAAAATACACACACTCTTACAAAACACAGCCACATTGGACAATTCGAAATACACACACCTGAGACACATACACACAACACTCCCACACACCCAATACAATATAAAACACACACCCACATCACCCACAATCCCCTACGACCACAATTACAGAGAGAAGGCCAGAGAGAGACACCACCATCAACAAACTAGCATCCACAGGCACACAACACCATCACCCACACAACTTCCACGCACCTCACACTACACACCACTACATATCACCACACTTATCACCACACACACCACCCCACACATCACCTACACCACCCCATGGCACAGCAAAGACACCCCAGGTTCTCGGAGGAGGAGCTCAGGGTCATGGTGCAGGAAATCATCCGGGTAGAGCCACAGCTATTTGGATCACAGGTGCAGCACACCTCCATTGCAAGGAAGATGGAGCTATGGTGAAGAATAGTCGACAGGGTCAACGCAGTGGGACAACACCCAAGAAATCGGGAGGACATCAGGAAGAGGTGGAACGACCTACGGGGGAAGGTGCGTTCCGTGGTCTCAAGACACCACCAGGCGGTTCAGCGGACTGGCGGTGGACCCCCACCTCCTTCCCCACAACTAACAACATTGGAGGAGCAGGTCTTGGCGATTCTGAATCCTGAGTGCCTCGCAGGAGTCGGTGGAGGAATGGACTCTGGTAAGTCAAATCTTAACTATTACATCCCCCACCCTACCTGCATGCTATCACATACCCCCACCCTCGCCCCCACCCCTATCACTCCAACTCCTCACAAATGTACCAATATCACAAACCACACATCCCAACACCAAGCCCTGCATGCAACAACAACGCATGGACATCCATCACTAAAGCATGCCCACTGCACATACCCATACACCCCCCTCAACCATCATCACACAATCTCACACACAGGAATGCCAGCACTGGGGTACACGGTCACCCACCCATTGCACACCATGACACACACAGATGCATTAATCTTGCCTTTACACCCCTGCAGGACCACTACCCTACGTCACCAGACAGGAGGGTCCAGACATCTCCACTCCACAGAAGAGGCCCACAGTGATTACAGCACCTCTGTCCACCTGGATCTAGATGACCAGCCAGGACCATCGTGGGCCTCAGGACAGTCGGTTCCCCTCACACAGGCACAGGCCACCACAGACCTTCCCCCCTCTGGAAACACCAGCACAGCACCCACCCAGCGGGCCCATACCTCCGTACCCAGGACACGTCAATCAGCTGTGTGTCCACCACTACAGGGAACCCAGGATAACCCACCACCCCAACAACAAGAGGGACCTGGGGGCAGTTGCAGTGGGCACACGGTCCAGGGGACGGGGGCCCAGGAACACAGGGGAACTGGGAGGGCTGCTGTGCGTCACGGGGCGGACAGGCAAAGGGAACCCACTCTCCACGAGGCCCTCTCCTCCATCATGGGAGCATATCACCACTCCCCGGAGATGATGGCAACGGTCCTGGCCAAGTTTCTGGACACCCAGCGCATGCAGGACGAACAGTATTTGGGCTTCAGGGAGGAACTCAGAACCATCAGCTCCGCCCTGGGCACCATCATAGGGGTGCTGAATGAAGTACTCAACACAAGGAGGGACACTGTGGCATTACAAGGGGCCCCTGACACTAGCATGGATGATGTACTGCCCACCACCTCCGCCGGCGCTAGTGGACAGGACGCCCCGCCACAGGACCACCACACCAGCACCCCACCCCCTGCAGACGGAGAACCACCCGCAAACGGTCCCTGAGATCCAGGAACAAGACAGAGCACGATGCCAAGACCCCCGCCAAGAAATGAGACCACCCTGATTGTCATCCCACTGTCCCACTTTGTCACCCTGTCCATATTGAAACTGCCCCAGCTCCACTTCCTATGCCCATATGGGCAATGCACCTGTGAGACTAATAGACTGGACTCTGCCATGGACATTCCTCCACCATAACCCCTGACCATTTTACAACCCCCTCCACTATTTGGCACTTAAATAAACACCCTTTGTAGGAAAGTACCATCTTGCCTGGCATGTTACCCCCATTTTTCACTGTATATATGTTGTTTTAGTTGTATGTGTCACTGGGACCCTGGTAACCCAGGGCCCCAGTGCTCATAAGTGTGCCTGAATGTGTTACCTGTGTAGTGACTAACTGTCTCACTGAGGCTCTGCTAACCAGAACCTCAGTGGTTATGCTCTCTCATTTCTTTCCAAATTGTCACTGACAGGCTAGTGACCATTTTTACCAATTTACATTGGCTTACTGGAACACCCTTATAATTCCCTAGTATATGGTACTGAGGTACCCAGGGTATTGGGGTTCCAGGAGATCCCTATGGGCTGCAGCATTTCTTTTGCCACCCATAGGGAGCTCTGACAATTCTTACACAGGCCTGCCACTGCAGCCTGAGTGAAATAACGTCCACGTTATTTCACAGCCATTTTACACTGCACTTAAGTAACTTATAAGTCACCTATATGTCTAACCTTTACCTGGTAAAGGTTAGGTGCAAAGTTACTTAGTGTGAGGGCACCCTGGCACTAGCCAAGGTGCCCCCACATTGTTCAGAGCCAATTCCCTGAACTTTGTGAGTGCGGGGACACCATTACACGCGTGCACTACATATAGGTCACTACCTATATGTAGCTTCACCATGGTAACTCCGAATATGGCCATGTAACATGTCTATGATCATGGAATTGCCCCCTCTATGCCATCCTGGCATAGTTGGCACAATCCCATGATCCCAGCGGTCTGTAGCACAGACCCTGGTACTGCCAACCTGCCCTTCCTGGGGTTTCACTGCAGCTGCTGCTGCTGCCAACCCCTCAGACAGGCAGCTGCCCTCCTGGGGTCCAGCCAGGCCTGGCCCAGGATGGCAGAACAAAGAACTTCCTCTGAGAGAGGGTGTGACACCCTCTCCCTTTGGAAAATGGTGTGAAGGCAGGGGAGGAGTAGCCTCCCCCAGCCTCTGGAAATGCTTTGTTGGGCACAGAGGTGCCCAATTCTGCATAAGCCAGTCTACACCGGTTCAGGGACCCCTTAGCCCCTGCTCTGGCGCGAAACTGGACAAAGGAAAGGGGAGTGACCACTCCCCTGACCTGCACCTCCCCTGGGAGGTGTCCAGAGCTCCTCCAGTGTGCTCCAGACCTCTGCCATCTTGGAAACAGAGGTGCTGCTGGCACACTGGACTGCTCTGAGTGGCCAGTGCCACCAGGTGACGTCAGAGACTCCTGCTGATAGGCTCCTTCAGGTGTTAGTAGCCTATCCTCTCTCCTAGGTAGCCAAACCCTCTTTTCTGGCTATTTAGGGTCTCTGTCTCTGGGGAAACTTTAGATAACGAATGCAAGAGCTCATCCGAGTTCCTCTGCATCTCCCTCTTCACCTTCTGATAAGGAATCGACTGCTGACCGCGCTGGAAGCCTGCAAACCTGCAACATAGTAGCAAAGACGACTACTGCAACTCTGTAACGCTGATCCTGCCACCTTCTCGACTGTTTTCCTGCTTGTGCATGCTGTGGGGGTAGCCTGCCTCCTCTCTGCACCAGAAGCTCCGAAGAAATCTCCCGTGGGTCGACGGAATCTTCCCCCTGCAATCGCAGGCACCAAAAAGCTGCATTACCGGTCCCTTGGGTCTCCTCTCAGCACGACGAGCGAGGTCCCTCGAATCCAGCGACTCTGTCCAAGTGACCCCCACGGTCCAGTGACTCTTCAGTCCAAGTTTGGTGGAGGTAAGTCCTTGCCTCACCTCGCTGGGCTGCATTGCTGGGAACCGCGACTTTGCAGCTACTCCGGCCCCTGTGCACTTCCGGCGGAAATCCTTTGTGCACAGCCAAGCCTGGGTCCACGGCACTCTAACCTGTATTGCACGACTTTCTAAGTTGGTCTCCGGCGACGTGGGACTCCTTTGTGCAACTTCGGCGAGCACCGTTTCACGCATCCTCGTAGTGCCTGTTTCTGGCACTTCTCCGGGTGCTACCTACTTTTGTGAGGGCTCTTTGTCTTGCTCGACGTCCCCTCTCTCTTCAGGTCCAATTTGCGACCTCCTGGTCCCTCCTGGGCCCCAGCAGCGTCCAAAAACGCCAAATGCACGATTTGCAGCTAGCAAGGCTTGTTGGCATTCTTTTGGCGGGAAAACACTTCTGCACGACTCTCCACGGCGAGAGGGATCTGTCCACCAAAGGAGAAGTCTCTAGCCCTTTTTGTTCCTGCAGAAACCTCAGCTTCTTCTGTCCAGTCGAAGCTTCTTTGCACCCGCAGCTGGCATTTCCTGGGCATCTGCCCATCTCCGACTTGCTTGTGACTTTTGGACTTGGTCCCCTTGTTCCACAGGTACCCTAGATTGGAAATCCACAGTTGTTGCATTGCTGGTTTGTGTCTTTCCTGCATTATTCCTCCAACACGACTATTTTGTCCTTAGGGGAACTTTAGTGCACTTTGCACTCACTTTTCAGGGTCTTGGGGAGGGTTATTTTGCTAACTCTCACTATTTTCTAATAGTCCCAGCGACCCTCTACAAGGTCACATAGGTTTGGGGTCCATTCGTGGTTCGCATTCCACTTTTGGAGTATATGGTTTGTGTTGCCCCTATCCCTATTTTTCCCCATTGCATCCTATTGTAACTATACATTGTTTGCACTGTTTTCTAAGACTATACTGCATATTTTTGCTATTGTGTATATTTATCTTGTGTATATTTCCTATCCTCTCACTGAGGGTACACTCTAAGATACTTTGGCATATTGTCATAAAAATAAAGTACCTTTATTTTTAGTATAACTGTGTATTGTGTTTTCTTATGATATTGTGCATATGACACTAAGTGGTACTGTGGTAGCTTCACACGTCTCCTAGTTCAGCCTAAGCTGCTCTGCTAAGCTACCATTATCTATCAGCCTAAGCTGCTAGACACCCTATACACTAATAAGGGATAACTGGGCCTGGTGCAAGGTGCAAGTACCCCTTGGTACTCACTACAAGCCAGTCCAGCCTCCTACAATGGTTGTGCAGTGGTGGGATAAGTGCTTGAGACTACTTACCACTCTTGTCATTGTACTTTTCATAAGAGAAAAATATACAAAACAAGGTCAGTGTATATAGACATAGCCAAAAAGTTTTGCATTTCCTCTTTTCACTCTTTTCTAAGTGCTGAAAAGTACCTCTAAACTTTCAAATAGTTCTTAAAAGTTTAAAAAGTTTTTTTCTGTCTTTCCAAAAAGTTCTGAAAACTTTTTTCTCTTTTTTCTATCACTTTAACTCTCTCTAAAAAATGTCTGGCACAGGCCAAAGTGTTGATCTGTCCAAACTTGCATATGACAACCTTAGCTGGAAAAGAGCAAGGAGTCTCTGTATAGAGAGAGGTTTGAGTGTAGGGAAGAATCCTTCCTTGGAACTGTTACTTAACATGCTTAGAGAACAGGATAAGGCCATAGGTGCCCCATCTGTTGAAAAAGTACCTAATAGTTCCCAATCTGATTCAGGGACTCCCCCAGGAAAAGATTCAGGAAAGAAACTTCCTAGCCTGCCCATTACTAGACAATCTAGCATAGATGGTAATGATGATGAGGCACACCAAATAAATAGTGTTGTCTCACATCATAGCAAAAGCATTTATTCTCACCATACTGGTAGTAATGTTTCTGTAAACCAAGCTGTTAAGTTGGCTTCTGTAAGGGACAGGTCTCCTTCTGTTCATTCCCATCATAGCTCTGTTTCTAGAAATGTCCCTCCCACCAACCCTGATGACAGAATGTTAGAGAGGGAACTCAATAAGTTGAGGGTGGAACAAACCAGACTGAAGCTTAAAAAGCAACAGCTGGATTTGGATAGACAGTCTTTTGAATTAGAGAAGGAAAGACAGAAGTTGGGTTTAGATACCCATGGTGGCAGCAGCAGTATTCCCTATAGTCATCCTGCAAAAGAGCATGATTCCAGGAATCTGCACAAGATAGTTCCCCTTATAAGGAGGGGGATGACATTAACAAGTGGTTTGCTGCACTTGAGAGGGCCTGTGTTGTACAGGATGTCCCTCAAAGGCAGTGGGCTGCTATCCTATGGATATCATTTAGTGGAAAAGGTAGGGATAGGCTCCTTACTGTGAAAGAAAATGATGCTAATAAATTCCAAGTTCTTAAGAATGCACTCCTGGATGGTTATGGCTTAACCACTGAACAGTACAGGATAAAGTTCAGAGAGACCAAAAAGGAGTCTTCACATGACTGGGTTGATTTCATTGACCAGGCAGTGAAGGCCTTGGAGGGGTGGTTACATGGCAGTAAAGTTACTGATTATGACAGCCTGTATAACTTGATCCTGAGAGAGCATATTCTTAATAATTGTGTGTCTGATTTGTTGCACCAGTACTTGGTGGACTCTGATCTGACCTCTCCCCAAGAATTGGGAAAGAAGGCAGACAAATGGGTCAGAACAAGAGTGAACAGAAAAGTTCATACAGGGGGTGACAAAGATGGCAACAAAAAGAAGGATGGTAAGTCTTCTGACAAGGGTGGGGACAAATCTAAAAATGAGTCTTCATCAGGCCCACAAAAACACTCTGGTGGGGGTGGTGGGTCCAAATCCTCCTTTAATCAGAACAAGGGAAAGAAACCATGGTGCTATTTATGTAAAATAAAAGGCCATTGGACAACAGATCCCAGTTGTCCAAAGAAAGGCACCACTGCTCCTACCACTACAACCCCTACTGCTACACCTAGTGTCCCTACTAATAGCAGTGGTGGTGGGAACAAACCTACTAATAGCCAATCCAAGGGAGTAGCTGGGCTCACCTTTGGTAATTTAGTTGGGGTTGGTCTAATTAGGGAGACCACAGAGGCTACTTTAGTCTCTGAAGGGGCTATTGATTTAGCCACTTTGGTTGCTTGCCCCCATAACTTGGAGAAGTACAAGCAACTAACCCTAATAAATGGTGTTGAGGTCCAGGCCTACAGGGACACAGGTGCCAGTGTCACAATGGTGATTGAGAAACTGGTGCACCCTGAACAACACATACTTGGACACCAGTACCAAGTAACCGATGCTCACAACATAACACAAAGCCACCCCATGGCTGTTGTAAATCTCAACTGGGGGGGGGTAACTGGTCCAAAGAAAGTTGTGGTAGCTTCAGATTTACCTGTAGACTGTCTATTAGGGAATGATTTGGAGACATCAGCTTGGTCAGATGTGGAGTTGGAGGCCCATGCAGCAATGCTGGGCATCCCAGGGCATATTTTTGCTTTGACAAGGGCTCAGGCCAAAAAGCAAAAAGGACAGGGAAGCTTGGATCCTGGAACAATGGACCAAGTGCTCCCTAAAGCTAGGGCTAGTAGAAGCAAACCACTTCCTACTATCCCTCCCTCTACAGTGGATTCAACTTCAGAGGAAGAAGAATTCCCTCCCTGTGCAGAACCTACACCAGAGGAGCTGGAAGCAGACACTGCTGAGCTTTTGGGTGAAGGGGGGCCTGCCAGAGAGGAGCTGAGTGTGGCACAGCAAACCTGTCCCACATTAGAGGGTCTCAGACAGCAAGCTGTCAAACAGGCTAATGGGGATGTCAGTGACTCTCACAGAGTTTACTGGGAGGACAACCTCTTGTACACTGAGCATAGGGATCCTAAACCTGGAGCTGCCAGGAGATTAGTGATTCCTCAGGAGTACAGAAAGTTCCTCCTAACACTGGCACATGACATTCCCCTAGCTGGGCACCTGGGTCAAATGAAAACTTGGGACAGATTGGTTCCATTGTTTCATTGGCCTAGGATGTCTGAGGACACAAAGGAATTTTGTAAGTCCTGTGAAACCTGTCAAGCCAGTGGCAAGACAGGTGGCACCCCAAAGGCACCCCTTATCCCACTGCCTGTGGTTGGGGTTCCCTTTGAAAGGGTAGGGGTTGACATAGTTGGCCCCCTTGACCCTCCTACTGCTTCAGGCAATAGGTTTATCTTAGCGGTAGTGGACCATGCCACAAGATATCCTGAAGCTATTCCTTTAAGGACCACTACAGCTCCTGCAGTGGCAAAGGCCCTCCTGGGAATATTTTCCAGGGTGGGCTTCCCAAAGGAAGTAGTATCAGACAGGGGAAGCAATTTCATGTCTGCATACTTAAAGGCCATGTGGAAGGAGTGTGGTGTAACTTACAAGTTCACAACACCCTATCATCCACAAACAAATGGACTGGTGGAGAGATTTAATAAAACTCTCAAAGGCATGATTATGGGTCTCCCTGAAAAACTCCGCAGGAGATGGGATATCCTTCTACCATGCCTCCTTTTTGCCTACAGGGAGGTACCCCAGAAAGGAGTGGGCTTCAGCCCCTTTGAACTTCTTTTTGGACACCCTGTTAGGGGTCCACTCACACTTGTAAAGGAGGGTTGGGAACAACCTTTAAAAGCTCCTAAGCAGGATATTGTGGATTATGTACTTGGCCTCAGATCAAGGATGGCTGAGTACATGAAAAAGGCCAGTAAAAACCTTCAGGCCAGCCAAGAGCTCCAGAAGCAATGGCATGATCAGAAGGCTGTTTTGGTTCAGTACCAACCAGGGCAGAAAGTGTGGGTCTTGGAGCCTGTGGCCCCAAGAGCACTCCAAGATAAATGGAGTGGACTCCACACAATTGTTGAAAAGAAGGGTGAAGTCACCTACTTGGTTGACTTAGGCACTGCCAGGAGTCCCCTTAGGGTGCTCCATGTCAACCGCCTGAAACCCTACTATGACAGGGCTGATCTCACCCTGCTCATGGCAACTGATGAGGGACAGGAAGAAGACAGTGATCCTCTACCTGATCTCTTCTCTTCCACAGAACAAGATGCTCTTGTGGAAGGTGTAGTTTTGGCTGATTGTCTTACTGCTGAGCAGAAAGATAATTGCATAAATCTCCTAGGACAATTTTCAGAACTCTTCTCTACTGTGCCAGGCACCACTTCTTGGTGTGAGCACACTATAGATACTGGAGACAGTTTACCTGTCAAAAGTAAGATCTAAAGGCAGCCTGACCATGTCAGGGACTGCATAAAGCAAGAAGTTCAGAAAATGTTGGAACTAGGAGTGGTTGAGCACTCTGACAGTCCATGGGCTTCTCCTGTGGTACTGGTACCAAAACCCAATTCTAAAGATGGAAAGAAGGAAATGAGGTTTTGTGTAGACTATAGAGGTCTCAACTTGGTAACCAAAACTGATGCTCACCCTATACCCAGGGCAGATGAGCTTATAGATACACTGGCATCTGCCAAGTATCTAAGCACTGTTGATTTGACTGCAGGGTATTGGCAGATCAAATTATCAGAAGATGCTAAACCTAAGACTGCATTTTCTACCATTGGAGGACATTACCAGTTTACTGTAATGCCTTTTGGTTTGAAAAATGCACCTGCCACTTTTCAAAGGTTGGTGAACACAGTCCTGCAAGGGCTGGAAGCTTTCAGTGCAGCATATTTGGACGATATAGCTGTCTTTAGCTCCAGCTGGGATGATCACCTGGTCCACCTATGGAAAGTTTTGGAGGCTCTGCAAAAGGCAGGCCTCACTATCAAGGCTTCAAAGTGCCAGATAGGGCAGGGTAAGGTGGTTTATCTGGGACACCTTGTTGGTGGGGAACAGATTGCACCACTTCAGGGGAAAATCCAAACTATTATTGATTGGGTTCCCCCTACCACTCAGACTCAGGTGAGAGCCTTCCTAGGCCTCACTGGGTATTACAGGAGGTTCATTAAGAACTATGGCTCAATTGCAGCCCCTCTTAATGACCTCACATCCAAGAAAATGCCTAAAAAGGTATTATGGACAGCAAACTGTCAGAAAGCTTTTGAGGAGCTGAAGCAGGCCATGTGCTCTGCACCTGTCCTGAAAAGCCCTTGTTACTCTAAAAAATTCTATGTCCAAACTGATGCATCTGAATTAGGAGTAGGGGCAGTCCTATCACAACTTAATTCTGAGGGCCAGGATCAACCTGTTGCTTTTATTAGTAGAAGGTTGACCCCTAGAGAAAAGCGTTGGTCTGCCATTGAGAGGGAGGCCTTTGCTGTGGTCTGGGCTCTGAAGAAGTTGAGGCCATACCTGTTTGGCACTCACTTCATTGTTCAGACAGACCACAAACCTCTACTTTGGCTAAAACAAATGACAGGTGAAAATCCTAAATTGTTGAGGTGGTCCATATCCCTACAGGGAATGGACTATACAGTGGAACATAGACCTGGGAGTAGCCACTCCAATGCAGATGGACTCTCCAGATATTTCCACTTAGACAATGAAGACTCATCAGGTCATGGCTAGTCTTATTGTCCTTCGTTTGGGGGGGGGTTGTGTAGGAAAGTACCATCTTGCCTGGCATGTTACCCCCATTTTTCACTGTATATATGTTGTTTTAGTTGTATGTGTCACTGGGACCCTGGTAACCCAGGGCCCCAGTGCTCATAAGTGTGCCTGAATGTGTTACCTGTGTAGTGACTAACTGTCTCACTGAGGCTCTGCTAACCAGAACCTCAGTGGTTATGCTCTCTCATTTCTTTCCAAATTGTCACTGACAGGCTAGTGACCATTTTTACCAATTTACATTGGCTTACTGGAACACCCTTATAATTCCCTAGTATATGGTACTGAGGTACCCAGGGTATTGGGGTTCCAGGAGATCCCTATGGGCTGCAGCATTTCTTTTGCCACCCATAGGGAGCTCTGACAATTCTTACACAGGCCTGCCACTGCAGCCTGAGTGAAATAACGTCCACGTTATTTCACAGCCATTTTACACTGCACTTAAGTAACTTATAAGTCACCTATATGTCTAACCTTTACCTGGTAAAGGTTAGGTGCAAAGTTACTTAGTGTGAGGGCACCCTGGCACTAGCCAAGGTGCCCCCACATTGTTCAGAGCCAATTCCCTGAACTTTGTGAGTGCGGGGACACCATTACACGCGTGCACTACATATAGGTCACTACCTATATGTAGCTTCACCATGGTAACTCCGAATATGGCCATGTAACATGTCTATGATCATGGAATTGCCCCCTCTAT
The DNA here is from genome assembly GCF_031143425.1 of Pleurodeles waltl. Classification (NCBI taxonomy): domain Eukaryota; kingdom Metazoa; phylum Chordata; class Amphibia; order Caudata; family Salamandridae; genus Pleurodeles; species Pleurodeles waltl. Next base: position 686,498,347 of record NC_090450.1, read on the forward strand.
GCCATCCTGGCATAGTTGGCACAATCCCATGATCCCAGCGGTCTGTAGCACAGACCCTGGTACTGCCAACCTGCCCTTCCTGGGGTTTCACTGCAGCTGCTGCTGCTGCCAACCCCTCAGACAGGCAGCTGCCCTCCTGGGGTCCAGCCAGGCCTGGCCCAGGATGGCAGAACAAAGAACTTCCTCTGAGAGAGGGTGTGACACCCTCTCCCTTTGGAAAATGGTGTGAAGGCAGGGGAGGAGTAGCCTCCCCCAGCCTCTGGAAATGCTTTGTTGGGCACAGAGGTGCCCAATTCTGCATAAGCCAGTCTACACCGGTTCAGGGACCCCTTAGCCCCTGCTCTGGCGCGAAACTGGACAAAGGAAAGGGGAGTGACCACTCCCCTGACCTGCACCTCCCCTGGGAGGTGTCCAGAGCTCCTCCAGTGTGCTCCAGACCTCTGCCATCTTGGAAACAGAGGTGCTGCTGGCACACTGGACTGCTCTGAGTGGCCAGTGCCACCAGGTGACGTCAGAGACTCCTGCTGATAGGCTCCTTCAGGTGTTAGTAGCCTATCCTCTCTCCTAGGTAGCCAAACCCTCTTTTCTGGCTATTTAGGGTCTCTGTCTCTGGGGAAACTTTAGATAACGAATGCAAGAGCTCATCCGAGTTCCTCTGCATCTCCCTCTTCACCTTCTGATAAGGAATCGACTGCTGACCGCGCTGGAAGCCTGCAAACCTGCAACATAGTAGCAAAGACGACTACTGCAACTCTGTAACGCTGATCCTGCCGCCTTCTCAACTGTTTTCCTGCTTGTGCATGCTGTGGGGGTAGCCTGCCTCCTCTCTGCACCAGAAGCTCCGAAGAAATCTCCCGTGGGTCGACGGAATCTTCCCCCTGCAACCGCAGGCACCAAAAAGCTGCATTACCGGTCCCTTGGGTCTCCTCTCAGCACGACGAGCGAGGTCCCTCGAATCCAGCGACTCTGTCCAAGTGACCCCCACGGTCCAGTGACTCTTCAGTCCAAGTTTGGTGGAGGTAAGTCCTTGCCTCACCTCGCTGGGCTGCATTGCTGGGAACCGTGACTTTGCAGCTACTCCGGCCCCTGTGCACTTCCGGTGGAAATCCTTTGTGCACAGCCAAGCCTGGGTCCACGGCACTCTAACCTGCATTGCACGACTTTCTAAGTTGGTCTCCGGCGACGTGGGACTCCTTTGTGCAACTTCGGCGAGCACCGTTTCACGCATCCTTGTAGTGCCTGTTTCTGGCACTTCTCTGGGTGCTACCTGCTTCAGTGAGGGCTCTTTGTCTTGCTCGACGTGCCCTCTCTCTTCAGGTCCAATTTGCGACCTCCTGGTCCCTCCTGGGCCCCAGCAGCATCCAAAAACGCCAAACGCACGATTTGCAGCTAGCAAGGCTTGTTGGCGTTCTTTCGGCGGGAAAATACTTCTGCACGACTCTCCACGACGAGAGTGATCCGTCCACCAAAGGAGAAGTCTCTAGCCCTTTTCGTTCCTGCAGAAACCTCAGCTTCTTCTGTCCAGTCGAAGCTTCTTTGCACACGCAGCTGGCATTTCCTGGGCATCTGCCCATCTCCGACTTGCTTGTGACTTTTGGACTTGGTCCCCTTGTTCCACAGGTACCCTAGATTGGAAATCCACAGTTGTTGCATTGCTGGTTTGTGTCTTTCCTGCATTATTCCTCTAACACGACTATTTTGTCCTTAGGGGAACTTTAGTGCACTTTGCACTCACTTTTCAGGGTCTTGGGGAGGGTTATTTTGCTAACTCTCACTATTTTCTAATAGTCCCAGCGACCCTCTACAAGGTCACATAGGTTTGGGGTCCATTTGTGGTTCGCATTCCACTTTTGGAGTATATGGTTTGTGTTGCCCCTATCCCTATGTTTCCCCATTGCATCCTATTGTAACTATACATTGTTTGCACTGTTTTCTAAGACTATACTGCATATTTTTGCTATTGTGTATATATATCTTGTGTATATTTCCTATCCTCTCACTGAGGGTACACTCTAAGATACTTTGGCATATTGTCATAAAAATAAAGTACCTTTATTTTTAGTATAACTGTGTATTGTGTTTTCTTATGATATTGTGCATATGACACTAAGTGGTACTGTGGTAGCTTCACACGTCTCCTAGTTCAGCCTAAGCTGCTCTGCTAAGCTACCATTATCTATCAGCCTAAGCTGCTAGACACCCTATACACTAATAAGGGATAACTGGGCCTGGTGCAAGGTGCAAGTACCCCTTGGTACTCACTACAAGCCAGTCCAGCCTCCTACACCCTTGAATCTCAAAACAATCTGGAGTCAGTCTGTGCTTTCACAAATGTGTATTTACAAAAACAGAGGAAAATAGCAATGTCCATTCTATTGTCAACATACCTATGTCACACAGCTCTAGTCCATGAGGAATCTAAGCAGATGACACACGTTGGGACCCACAACTGTGAAACCGTAAGGGAAAGTGACAACTCAGTGACCAAACACTGGGTGAAATCGACTGACAAGAGAGAGGTAGAAGTGTAAAAGTACATGTAGTAGGCAGGAATGTATTCTCACCTGTGTTTCACTGGAAATATTGCTGGATGACTGAGTCCCTGTTCTGCATGTCTTCTTCCTCTGCTTCCTCCTCATCCCTGTCCACAGGCTCCACAGCTGCCACAACACCGCCATCTGGACCATCCTCCTGCAGAAAAGGCACCTGTCGTCGCAAAGCCTATTTGTGAAGCATACAGCAGGCCACGATGATCTGGCACACCTTCTTTGGTGAGTAGAATAGGGATCCACCTGTCATATGCAGACACCTGAACCTGGCCTTCAGGAGTCCGAAGGTCCGCTCGATCACCCTCCCAGTTCGCCCATGGGCCTCATTGTAGGGTTCCTCTGCCCTTGTCCTGGGATTCCTCACTGGGGTCAGTAGCCATGACAGGTTGGGGTAACCAGAGTCACCTAATAGCCACACACGGTGCCTCTGGAGTTGACCCATCACATAAGGGATGCTGCTATTCCGCAGGATGTAGGCGTCATGCACTGAGCCAGGGAACATGGCATTCACATGGGAGATGTACTGGTCTGCCAAACATACCATCTGTACATTCATCGAATGATAACTCTTCCAGTTCCTGTACACCTGTTCACTCCTGTGGGGGAGTACCAAAGTCACATGGGTCCCATCAATGGCACCTCTGATGTTGGGGACATGTCCAAGGGCATATAAGTCACTTTTCACTGTAGGCAAATCCTCCACCTGAGGGAAAATGATGTAGCTCCGCATGTGTTTCAGCAGGGAAGACAACACTCTGGACAATACGTTGGAAAGCATAGGCTGGGACATCCCTGATGCCATGGCCACAGTTGTTTGAAAAGACCCACTAGCAAGGAAATGGAGCACTGATAGCACCTGCACTTGAGGGGGGATTCCTGTGGGATGGCGGATTGCTGACATCAGGTCTGGCTCCAACTGGGTACACAGTTCCTGGATTGTGGCACGGTCAAACCTGTAGGTGATAATCAAATTCCTTTCCTCCATTGTCGACAGGTCCACCAGCGGTCGGTACACCAGAGGATTCCGCCATCTCCTCACATGTCCCAGCGGACGGTGCCTATGAAGGACAACAGCTAGTACAGAGTTAAACAACTCAGAGGTATGTACCCACAGTCTACACAGAACACCATTCATACACAAAATGTGACCTGTATGTGTGTTGAGACTAGGCCTAGGTATGTGTGACGCAATTGGTAATTAGGCCATGTGGGCCCCTGAAATGGCGGCTGCCTGACCTGTAAAGTGGGACAATGGGATGTGAGGTGACTGCGCTGGCGTTGTACACTGTCGCGGTAGGCGGTCGAAGACCGCAGCGCAATGCTGCATTGGTTAACATTGGACCCTATGGGTCCCAGGAGCCAATGACGATGTACGCCGGCGGTGATGGTACGCACCACCGCGGACGTGACCAACCATTTTCTAGCTGTTGAATCACTCGATACCTGATTTTCGACAGGAGAGGACCTACACTGCAAGTGCTGCTGTGACCTCGGTCTGGAAGAGACAATGGGTCGTGCGTCTGGGGACATGGCCCTTGCCTTCACATCGGAGGATTGGAAAAGCTCGTCGATGGGGTCCTCCCCCAGTACACGCTACTCTACGGTCCTCCAGACCAACAGGTAAGTTCACAGGGAGCATGTTGTATGGGCTATGCCTGTGTGGAGAGGGCTGGTTGTAAGAAGGAAGGGGGCAGAGTTATGCGTGCATGAAAGACGGTGGGTGCATGTGCCACATGGCAAGGGTAGGGATGGGGGCCACTTACTTTGACGGCGCAGTTGGTAATGACTTCTCTTCGTACCCTGTACATTTCATGTAGGTCAGTGCCCACCAGAAGAAGGATATTTGGCGTGCCATCGCCAAGGATGTCCGGACCCTGGGGGTCCACCACAGACGGAGCACCCACTGCCGGAATAGATGGGAGGACATTCGCCGCTGGAGCAAGAAGACGGCGGAGGCTCAGCTGGGGATGGCCTCCCAATGTGGGAGGGGTGCCCGTCGAACCATGACCCCCCTGATGTTCAGGATCCTGGCGGTGGCCTACCCGGAGCTGGATGGGCGCTTGAGGGCATCACAGCAGACACAAGGGGGTGAGTGCACTCTCATTCTGCTGACTTTGCGCGCAGTGGAGGTGTCTGTGTGGGGGAGAAGGGCTGTGGGATTCCCTAGGCCAGGGTGAGTTCTGTAGGCTAGGCCCCTCCGTAAAGCATGGCCCTGTGGCCCCCCACCTCTGTAGAGTGCCAAGTACAGCTATTCATGCACCTGTGTCATCTATGTGTGCAGATGTCGTCCATAGCCTTGTAGGCCATTTCCCAGGAATTGCACTGTAGAGCCCAACAGCACGACGTAGTGCAGGGGCCTTCTGTGTCTGTCTTGTCCGCCAACGGTAGCGGTAATCCATGCACTCAACATGTCTTTCTTCTGTTCCCCTCCCACTTTTTTGTGGTCTCTCTGTTCTTGTGTTCATTAGTATCATCAGGCGGAGGAGCAGAGGCACCGGAGCACGAGGGAGCTGCATCCCACATGGCCATGGAGGGCCACACTACGGACTCAGAATACACCAGTGGGACGGAGGGCGAGGGGAGCACCACAGTGGGGACAGGAGCTGAAACCAGCGACACAGACTCGTCCTCCGATGGGAGCTCCCTTGTGATGGCGGCAACATCTGTGCCCCCTACTTCTACAGGTACAGCTGCCACCCCCCCACTAGCACCGCCCTCCCAGCAGCCCCTCAGCCTTCGCCCCGTGCCCGCTCACCCAGGAGGGTGGGCATCACCTCCGCCCCAGGCACCTCAGCCCCTGCCCCAGTCACCCCTGCTGCCCTCAGTGAGGAGGCCATTGACCTCCTCAGGTCACTCACTGTTGGGCAGTCTACCACTGTGAATGCCATCCAGGGTGTAGAAAGGGAGTTGCAACAAACTAATGCATTCCTGGAGGGCATTCATTCTGGTCAGGTGGCCCTTCACCGATCCCTTCAAACTGTGGCCTCAGCACTGATGGCAGCCATTGTCCCTGTGTCTAGCCTCCCCCTCCAACTTCCTCCACCCAGACCCAATCCCCTCTACCTCTGCCTATCCCAAGCCCACCATCAGACCAGCCTGCAAACACCTCACCACACAAGGGAAGCTCAGGCAAACATAAGCACCACACATCCCACAGACACTCACGCAAGCATCACACACATACAGACACACCAACATCCACTGCCTCCACTGTGTCCCCCTCGTCATCGTCTCCCTCCTCCCTTCCAGTCTCGTCTAAACTCACACCTGCATGCACTACCTCTACAGCCACTACATCCCGCACCAGCACACCCACCAGCACACCCCGCTCACGTGCAGTCACCACCCCCACTACCATTCACACGTCCCCTGTGTCCTCTCCCAGTGGGTCTGTGACGCCCCCTCCGAAGATACAAAAACGCAGGCACACACCCACCCAACATACATCCATCTCACAACAGCCTCCAGCGCATGCATCTGCACCCAAAGCCACAAAACATACACCTCCTACAACCACCACCTCTTCCTCCACTCCCAAACCCCCTCCAGCTACCAGTCCCAGTGTGTCCAAACAACTTTTCATGTCCACCCTTAACCTATTTCCCCCCCTCCCCCCCCGTCCAACTCATAGGTCCCGAACTAGCACCTCAGCCACAAAATCTCCGGGACCAGTGGTGCCTGTTGTCACAGGTATGTGGAGTGCACCGGCCACCAGGACAGCCAGTGTGTCACGGAGCCACAGCACAGCCAGTCCCCCCCCTGTGAAGCACCAGAAGTTGGCCAGTGCCCGGCGGGAGAGGGGGAAGACTCCAGCCACCCAAACCTCTCCCAGGGATCCCGGTGGGAGTGTGGACTCAGCTGTGACTCCTCCCAAGGTGGGGAAGGGCCAGAAGAAACCCGGCAAGTCTGGGAGGAGCAGAACGGCGGAGAAGCCCGCCATCATCCCCGCTGCCCAGGAGGGCCCCGCCAGCCCCATCGTCGCTGCCCAGGAGGGCCCCGCCAGCCCCATCCCCGCTGCCCAGGAGGCCACCGCCAGCCCCATCGTCGCTGCCCAGGAGGCCACCGCCAGCCCCATCGTCGCTGCCCAGGAGGCCACCGCCAGCCCCATCATCGCTGCCTAGGAGGGCCCCGCCAGCCACAGCCCACCTGCCCATGAGGGCCCCGCCAGCCACAGCCCACCTGCCCCTGCCCAGGAGAGCCCCGCCAGCCACAGCCCACCTCCTCAGGAGAGCCCCGCCAGCCACAGCCCAGCTGACCAATGAAGGACCGCCAGCCCCAGCCCAGCTGGACAATGAAGGACCACCAACTCAAGCACCGCTGAACAGGGCTAGCACCGCTGAACAGGGCAAGGACCGCCAACTCAAGCACCGCTGAACAGGGTAAGCACCGCTGAACAGGGCAAGGACCGCCAACTCAAGCACCGCTGCTCAGGGCAAGCACCGCTGAACAGGGCAAGGACCGCCAACTCAAGCACCGCTGAACAGGGCAAGCACCGCTGAACAGGGCAAGGACCGCCAACTCAAGCACCGCTGAACAGGGCAAGCACCGCTGAACAGGGCAAGGACCACCAACTCAAGCACCGCTGAACAGGGCAAGCACCGCTGAACAGGGCAAGGACCGCCAACTCAAGCACCGCTGCACAGGGCAAGGACCGCCAACTCAAGCACAGCTGAACAGAGCAAGCACCGCTGAACAGGGCAAGGACCGCCAACTCACGGACCGCTAACCCATGAGCGGCAGGGGCACTGACGCAACAGGGACCGGCACGGGGTGAGTGATGCACCAGTGGAGACATGCCTCCATTCTGTCTGTCCTTCACAGGATGAAGCACTCTGGGCACAAAGCCCCCTCCAGAACCAGTGGAAGAAGGCATCCACTACCTCTGTCCTTCACAGGATGAAGCACTCTGGCGCATAAAGCCCCCTCCAGAACCAGTGGAGACATGCATCCACTCTGTCTGTCCTTCACAGGATGAAGCACTCTGGGCACAAAGCCCCTTCCAGACACCAGTGGAGAATGTTATCCACTTGAGAGACTGTGGCTTTGCACTCCCCAGGATTGATCAGTGTGCAAACCACCCACTGTAGAGTCTTGAGAGACTGTGGCTTTGCACTCCCCAGGATGCAGCAGTGGGCAAACTACCCACTGTAGAGACTTGTGAGACTGTGGCTTTGCACTCCCCAGGACCGATCAGTGGGCAACCCACCCACTGTAGAGACTTGAGAGACTGTGGCTTTGCACTCCCCAGGATGCAGCAGTGGGCAAACCACCCACTGTAGAGACTTGTGAGACTGTGGCTTTGCACTCCCCAGGATTGATCAGGGGGCAAACCACCCACTGTAGAGACTTGAGAGACTGTGGCTTTGCACTCCCCAGGATGCAGCAGTGGGCAACCCACCCACTGTAGAGACTTGTGAGACTGTGGCTTTGCACTCCCCAGGATACATCAATGGGCATGGAGGCCCCTCGTGGATCTGGCGTCGTGCACTCATCCGGCTGAGGTGCCCCCCCTTCCCTTCCCCCTGAGGTGCCTGTTGTATTTCTATCTGATGCCCCTGCAGTGTTCTCTCTGTTTTGATCTGGTATCGTGTGTGGGCCTCGCCCATGCATTTTGGGACCAGTGGTCCACGGACTATGAATGGTGCAATACCTGGACTAATAATCTTGGTGTACATTTTGTTAATAGTGTATATATGTATATTTTTGCTTACTGATTTTTGATATATTACAATGTTTACACTCATTTCCTTTTGTCTTTGCATTCTTCCGGGGGGGTTGGGGGGTGTAACTATAATGTATAAATATGTATTAGTGTCTGTGTTGTCGTGGGTGGGGGTGGGGGTGTTGCGTGTGTGTGTCCCTGTTTTTTTTCCTCCCCCCTCCCCTGTGTCGTAGATGCAGTACTCACTGTGGTCTTCGCCGCCGGCGTTGGTGCTCCTGGTACAGGAGCAGGAAGACAATCGCAGGGAGAATTTGGAGTTACGGATCCATGGTGTCCTCCTTCCTCGTGGAGTGTGTAGAGGTGAGTGTTTTCCCTTCGAAATTCCTGTTTCCGCCGTGTTTTTATCCGCGGTGTATCCGCCCCGGAAAAGGTGGCGGATTGGCCTGTCATAATAGTGTGGGCGGTACATTGTCCTCCGCCTGTCTGTTGGCGGTGACCTCCGAGCTGTTTGTTTGTACCGCCTTGGCGGTTGGAGTGTTAAAGAGGCTGTTTTTGTTGGCGGTTTCCACCACGGTCGTAATTCCCAAAATTTTACCGCCGGCCTGTTGGCGGTCTTACCGCCGCTTTAACACCGTCTGCCAGGGTTGTAATGAGGGCCTAAATGTGTCATCACACTAACTACCACCCACAAACCTTTACAATTCAATTTCTTCAAAATGTTGTCTTCTCCTTGAACTTTCCCTGTACATTTTTTCCCTTTTCTTTTCTTCCCTCCTCTGATCCTTCTTAGACCTTTTTAATGTAATTCTTTTGCATAATTTGCATAATCCCCATATCCCAATTAGACAATCCACGACAATTAATATTCCCTGTCATATTTTCAATAGAACCCCATTCCAAATGTTGCTGAGCCAATTTCCCACTGAAGCAAACCCTTTGACAACCTTTTCCCAAATACCTGGTTCTTTCAATTCCTTTAAATCAGCACTTGCATTAGTCAGGTTAGTAAGTAAGTCTCTTACCTCCTTACTATTATCAGGTATAAATGAACAACAATGCCTAGAGTTAATCATTCTACAGACTCCGCCATCCTTCGCGAAAAGAATGTGCAAAGCAAAACGATTTTGAAGAGTCACAGCTCTATCCTTAGCTAATTCAGTATCTATCAGAAGTGTAGCCCCTAAAAAATTTGTCAGCATGTTATCCACAATAGTAGCCAACTTTGGAATCTTAATCGAATTCAGGATGACTCCCACTGAAGGAATCACCGCACCAAATATATCTCCCACTATCGCAGAAGAGGAATCCCTCCTCAGTCACTTTCGGAAACCTTTTCAAAAGCTCCTTCTGATAATTCTTTGGGAAAACTATAGCCAAATAACATGCCCCACACCATCCTCTTGGAAGGCAGTAATAAGCATTAAGTCCACAAATATAATAAATCCCTGGAATTGCAGGGTCCTGCCCATTCAACATAAATGTCCATTTACTCTGAAACAAAAACACATGCCTGCATTCACTTGTACCCACAAAGAAAGTGTCAGTGTGCAATTTAGACCTATATATACAAAGCTTCCCTACGTGTAGTGCATCTAAACCTAATTTCCCTTGCATTTTAATTGCACTATAAGCATTATCATTCTTGTAAGTCCTTTTCTCTAAGCCTTTTTCTAATTTCTCCTTTCACGCCTTTCTTCTGTCATCAGTGTGATCTAAGAAGCTCTTTTCTAAAGGTGTAAGCAAGCATGTCAGGTTATTTTTATGCGCATATGCTGTGCCAAACATCAATGTAGGTTCAAAGAATCCTCTAACTAATACTATATCATTATCTTTAGCTATTTTACTCAAATATCTAATTATTGGAACAAACGAAAACACAACGTCATGATTCGAGTAGAAGTACTGAATATACTCCTGGTTATAAAACCTTGTTTGTATCATACTACAACTTATCCCTTAAGCTAAAGGCAAGCTATGATAGGTGACTACTTCCTCGACCAATGAAGGAATCTGCGTGCACACAAAACAATTCTTCACATCCATTGTCTCAACATACTCACTCAATAAGCGAAAGAAAACATTAGAAGAAAGTTCTCCCTGCACATTAGTATAATCATGCAAATATTTCTCATCTAACTTAAACTTCTCTAAAGCCGTTAGTACTGTAGTCATCTAAAAAGCAGAAGTATGGTTGGCTCCTTTCACATCAAGAACAGACATATCCACAATCAACACCACAAACAATATCCCACACATAATTGCCAAACCAATGCTCATATATTTACAGCGCCTAGCATCTCTACCCTGTTTTTCAAAGTCAGCCATGATCTGTAACGAATCAGAAAGCAGAAGAAATTTAGAAAACCTGCAGCAAAAATAAAAAAATAGACAATTCTTTCAGCAGTTCAGTTTCACTTCCAGGAACCCTTCTTCCTTGTCAAAATCGATTAGCAGCTTTGTCAAAATTGGGTTTCAAAAGTCAAATCAGGCTATCAATGTCTTTTCCAGTTACTTTCAACAGTCTCTTTCTCAAAAATATTTTTCTCTGATTGTTTCATCAGTTCAGTTCATTACCTTCCTTCATGTCACTTCAAAATATTGACCGGGAACTTCTCTATCAAAACAAAAAGACAAACTCTTGCTGCCATTCGTTTGTAGTTGCATATGCCCATTCAGGACCTGCATATCTTCGACTTGCTATTCTCTTTCTCTTCAACTATCGATCACCATTCAGTTCTCCGTCACTTAAATCTTCTTTCCTCGTACTATCTACTTCTTCCTCGCTCGTTGGTTCGGCAACCACCTCTTTCCTTTTCTTCACTTGTGATTTCGGTCACTTATCTCCTTTCGGTGAACCTTCTGCCAGTATTCTTTTCAGGACTGAACTGGAACCCTTTTCTTTCTCTGTGGTGTTTTCTCTTGACAGACCTGCAACCGTTTCAGGAAGAGTCAGTTCCCTTTGACTTTGATCCACCTCAACTCCTTCCTCTTCTGGGTCTGTCAATTGCTTTTGTTTGTCTTTTAGAATCATCTGCTTTTGGGAAAGCCCTCCTCTGACTAGGCTTTCCTGCTGATTCAGTTGAGATAAGCTCTCCGATACTCTCCTGCAAAGTCTCCACCCTCGTCTCTCACAGGAGTGACAGAACCATCCTCAACGAGCTCAGATCCGGTCCCAGTTTCTCTTTGTTCTTTTTCTGGCCCTGAGACTTGTCGCACTGTTGTTGGTACTCTCAACAACGCTTCTTCATGATCCAGTGGACAAGCCACTTTCTTCATGTGACTTGCGTGAATCCAGTTAAGGATCCCAGCACACTTCACAGCTGTTATAGTCGTTAGGACCACTTGATATGGTCGCTTCCAACGAGGCTCCAAACACGTCTTTCTCACATGCTTTCAGACGACAACCCATTCTCCAGCTCCCAGGTTGTGCCCTGGGTCATGGATCGGTGGAAGTGTGGTGGCCTCCACCTGCTGAGAAAAAGAGCAGACTACACCAGCCAGACCCTTGCAGGAATCCAACACAATATCATCTGTAATGTTGACAGGTGCATTTTTTGGCACTGCTGGTAATCTCATTGCTCTGACCATGAGGATCTCATGTGGCGACAGTCCTGTCTTTCTGTCAGGTGTGTTTCTCATTGATATAAACACTAAAGGCAATGCATCTGGCCATTTTAAATTTGTAGCTGTTCACATCTTTGCAATTCTCGACTTCAAGGTATCATTCATCTGCTCCACTAGTCCTGATGCTTCAGGGCAAAAACTACAATTCAACTTCTGCTCAATGTTCAATGCTGCACACAGTAAATTAATTAATTTGTTATTGAAGTGACTTCCCCTATCTGATCCTAAAGAGATTGGAAACCCGAAACGCGGCATCAGTTCCCTAAGCAGCAGTTTCGCTACTGTGAGACGGTCATTTCTTCATGTAGGGTACGCTTCAGTCCAGTGACTAAAGATGCAAACAATGACCAACACATATCTCAAACCTCTACACACAGGCATCTCAATAAAATCCATTTGCATTCTGCTGAATGGACCTCCTGCTCTTCCAATGTGGCTCAAGTTAACCACTGTCCCTTTCCCCGCATTCAACTGCTGGCAAATGACACAACGATGGCATCCTGCTTCAGCAACTTGTCTAAACTTGAGGTTGAACCAATCAATTGTGAACAGACGAACCATGGCATCCCTCCCAATATGTGCCTGACTGATAGTACCTTGCCATTTGAGACACCAGGCTATTTGGCAAAACTAATTGACCCTCCTCAGAAACCCACAATTCATCTTGTCTTTGAACACATTTCAATTTGCTCCATGAACGTTTTTTCTCCTTGTCAACATTATTCTGCAAAGATTTTAATTCTTCCGAAGTGTCAATTACTTTCAATGCATAACTTGTACATGTTGCGTCTTCTTCAGGTAACAGTTTCCACTTGTCTTTGAACGATATACAGTTCAATAAGCAAAACCTTGCGACTTGATCCGCATATCCATTTTCCAATGACACACAGTCCTGCAACTTCAGATGTGCATTGCATTTCACCACAGCAATCTTTTCAGGCAATTGTATTACATTTAACAACTCTTTTATTCTCTCACCATTTCTCACTGGTGAACCAGAAGAAGTCAGGAAACCTCTCTGCAACCACAATTGACCAAAATCATGAACTATTCCAAATCCATATTGAAAATCTGTATAGATAGTAACTCTCAATTGAGCAGAAACATGGCACACTCTAGTAAGGGCGACCAGTTCCACTACCTGGGCAGAATACACTCCTCGAAGCCAGGAAGCTTCCAAGGTACCTGTAATCTTGCACATGAATATCCTGCTCTCAGTGTCCCTGTATTCTCACTCAGACAACAACCATCAACAAAAATACTTTGGTCATTTTCTTCCAATCGGGTATCTCTAATGTCAGGTCTCGGTTTTGTGCACAACTCAGTTACTTCGAGACAGTCATGCTCAACATCTTCCTCTTTTTCAATTTCAACATTTTCACTCTGAAGTAAGGTTGCCAGGTTCAGCACTGTACATCTTTTCAGTGTCACGTTTAGTGATCCCAAAATACTAGGTTCATATCTAGTCAACCTAGCACCAGTCAAGTATTCGGTTTTCATCTTTGTCAGTAAAATCTCAGTCGAGTGAGGGACCATTACAGTCAGGGGATATCCCATCACCACGCCTTAACACTGTGAAAGACTTTGACCAACTGTGGAAACTGCACGCAAACAACCTGGTAAGGCTGTTGCAACTGGGTTCAAAATAGCTGAAAAATATGCTACTGGGCGATGAGCATGGGCCTGTGACAAGACAGACAATGAACATGCATCAAGCTCATGACAAAACAATGTGAAAGACTTTGTATAGTCAAGCATACCCAACGCTGGAGCTCTGCACAAACTCTCTCTCAATTCAGTAAATGCTCTCATTTCATCCTGGTCTAGCACTATGGGATCAGTAACTTCCTTAGGAGTCAGTTTCTGCAATGGTCTTGAAATGAATGAATAATTTGGGATCCATTGGGAACAATAGGCCACCATCCCCAGGAACATCCTGAAATCTCTCTGTGTAGTTGGGGGACTTATCTGCAGTATTGTAATCCTTTCCCTGGATATCTTTCTTGACCCTTTCTCAATCGGGTGACCCAAATACTTCACTACCTTTTAGCAATACTGCAATTTCAGTGGTGACACTTTGGCCCTCATTATGACATTGGCAGTAAATACCACTTACCGCCATGCCGACTGCCGCCAACATACCGCCGCAGCAGCAGATATCCGTTCACCATATTATGACACACACACACCAATCCGTCACTATTCAGCCACATACGCAATTCCGCCAGCCCAAAGGTCAGTGATAAACTGGCGATATCAAAACCCATACTGTTATGCCAACAGAACAACACCCATCGCATTATGAACCACGAATCACCACGGCGGACATTCAACGGCGGTAAACCATTAGCGGTACATACAGCTGCGCTCAAAATACACACACACATACAAAACAACATCACACTGGAAAATTCAAACTACACCCACCTAACACCCATACACACACCAAACCCACCAACTCACACCACTATAAAACACAAACCCACATTACCCACAACCCTTTACCATTACAAACAATTGCCACCAGAGAGAGGCAGAAAGACCACTGACACAACCAGAGCCACACACTATTCACACCTATACAACACTCACATACCCCACATCACACACTCCAACACATTACCCAACACACCCTCACCTACACACCTCACACAACACCCATGGCACCACAAAGACACCCCCGATTCTCAGAGGAGGAGCTAAGGGTCATGGTGGAGGACATCATCAGGGTAGGGCCACAGTCGTTTGAAGCACAGGTTCAGATGATATCGATAGCTAGGAAGATGGAGCTATGGCGTAGGATCGTGGACAGGGTCAACGCCGTGGGACAGCACCCAAGAACCAGGGATGACATCAGGAAGCGGTGGAACGACCTACAGGGGAAGGTACGTTCCATTGCAGCAAGACCCAAACTCGCTGTACAGAGGACACCCTCCCCCACAACTAACATGGAAGGAGCAAGTCTTTGCAATCATGCATTATGAGGGCCTGGCCGGAGTAGGAGGAGGACTGGACTCTGGTAAGTCAACTCTCTACTACCACTTTCCCCCTACCTGCATGCCATCACATACCCCACCCTCACCCTCACTCCCATCACTCCACCACCTCCCACACACCCCACCATCACTTCCCACTCATTCCAATGCCAAGCCCTGCATGCACTATCAATGCATGGACACCACTCGCAGCGCTGCATGGACATCTATCACCAAAGCATGCACACTAGAGAGAACCAGCTAGCCCACCACATACCAACTTACAGAAGTTAAAGCTGCAGGGCAATTACAACCAAAGAGGGTAACCCACTGATGCACAATATGTCACACACAGAAACAATAACACATCATTTACATCCCCACAGGTATCCCAGCCAATGTCAGTGGAGAGGAGGTGCCAGCAATATCCAGTTCCCCAACTGAAGAGGCCCACAGTGATGACAGCAACTCTGGTCGCCTGGATCTGGAAGACCAACCTGGCCCATCAGGGACCTCTGGACAGTCGGTTACCCAAGCCCAGTCACACACCACCACAGAGTCTCCCCCATCTGGAAACACCACCACAGCACCCACCCAGCGTACCCATACCTCTGTCCCCAGGACACGTCAATCAGCAGAGTGTCCAGCACTACAGGGACCCCAGGCCACACCTCATATCCAAGACAATCAGGGACCTTGGGTCAGTGGCAGTGGGCACACGGTTCAGGGGACAGAGGCACAGGACAACAGGCAAACTGGGAGGACTGCTGTGCGCCAGGGGGAGGACAGGCCCAGGGAACCAACTCTCCAGGAGGCACTCACCGAGATCCTGGGAGCCTACCAACATTCCCAGGACACACTGGACCAGATCCTGGACAATGTGCAGGAGAACAGGTGGCTGCAGGAGGGACAGTATCAGGGGATCAGGGAGGACTTACAGGCCATCAACACCACCCTGGTCTCCATGGCAAGGGTGCTGGCAGTCATGGCCAACATTATGAGGGAGGCAGTCTCACAACAGCGGGCCCCTGTCACTAGCCAGACATCTGAACTGCCTTCCGCCTCCGCTGCCGCTAGTGACCAGGAGGCCCTGCCACCGAACTCACAGGCCACCAGCACCCCTCCCCCTGCAGAAGGTAAACCACGATCCATGCGATCCAGGCAGAAGCCAGAGACTATTTCCAAGACCCCAGCCAGGAAATTAGACTCTCCTGATTGTCACCCTTGTGTCCCACTCAGTCACCCTGTCCACCTTGAACTGTCATTGCTCCCCTTCCTATGTCCCCTTGGAAAATGCATCTGTGCTACAAATAGACTGGAACAATACCCTGGACTTTCCTCCATCATCTCATTGCACTTACCCCTCTTTTTCTTAGCACTTCAATAAACACCCTTGGAAAAAATATGGAGTATGTCAAATTTTTCAAGTATGTATACGTTTAACCAGCTACAAACCTTGTTATTCAACTGTACAGTAAATGAGCACATAGGAAAGACCTGTAGTTGGCTTCAGTGATCACATCAGGAGCTATAGTGGGGCACCAACATCTGTAAAATGAATTGCCAAGGGGTAAGGTAAGTGGGCATAGAAGTGGGAAATAACAGTATGCCAGTGCCAAATATTTTCATTATAATGACAATGAAATGTGAAGTAACACTGTCTTACCTGTGTGTCATTGGAAGTATTGTCATATCACTGCTGTTCTGTTATCCTCATCCTCTGCCTCCTCATCCTCACTGTCCACAGGGTCCACTGCTGCCACATGGCCATCTTCAGCCTCTTCATCCTGCAGAAAAGGCACATGGCGTCTCAGGGCAAGGTTGTGCAACATGCAGCATGCCACTATTATTTGGCAGACCTTCTTGGGTGAGTAGCACAGGGATCCACCTGTTAGATGGAGGCACCGAAATCTGGCCTTCAGGAGGCCAAAGGTTCTTTCTATTATCTTTCTGGTTCGCCCATGTGCCTCATTGTAACATTCTTCTGCCCTTGTCCTGGCATTCCTCACAAGAGTCAGCAGCCAAGATAGGTTGGTGTAACCAGAGTCACCTGCAATACTGAGGGTCAACATTTAGTCATACACTATCCCATATGGCCCACACCATACCCATACACCAACATATATTGGGTGGGGACCAGGGCTCACCTATTAGCCACACCCCGTGCCTCTGTAGTTGGCCCATCACATTTGGGATGTTGCTATTCCTCAAGATAAAGGCATCATGCACCGACCCAGGATACTTAGCATTGACATGGGAGATGTACTGGTCCACCAAGCACACATCTGTACATTCATGGAGTGGAAACTCTTACGATTTTGAAGCACCTGTTCATTGTGACGGGGGGACAAATACAATATATATTCCATCAATCACCCCTATTATGTTGGGGATATGTTCCTTTGCATAGAAGTCAGCCTTCACTGTGGCCAAATCCTCCACCTGGGGGAAAACAATGTAGCTGCAGATGTGTTTAATCAAGGCACACAACACTCTGGTGAGCACTATTGAGAACATTGGCTGTGACATTTCTGCTGCCAAGCCCATTGTCACTTGGAAAGACCCAGTTGCCAAGAAATGGAGCACTGATAGGACTTGCACAAGAGAGGGATCCCAGTGGGGTGACGGATGGCAGATATCAGGTCAGGCTCCAATTGGGCACACAGTTCTGTGATTGTGGCCCTGTCAAGTCTATAGGTGAGGATGATGTGCCTGTCCTCCATTGTTGCCAAGTCCACCATGGGTCTATACACAGAGATATGTCTCCATCTCCTATTCATCCGCAGCAGTAGCAGTCTAAGGGACAAAAGATTGAGGAGCCGGTCACACACTGAATAATGGGGCTACAACAGTATAATGCATACTGTCAATTTGTAATGGGTCAGTGAGAATTGTCCTGTATGCCCAAATGTTAACAGTGACGCAGTTATTATCCAGGGCCTGCCCCCCCCCCTGAAATGGCATCTGCCTGTCCTGGGGGAGGGACAGGTGGAAGTGAGGTAATTCCACTGACGTGCACCGTTGCGGGAGGTGATCGGGAACCGCAGTGAAACTCCTCATTGGTTAACATTGGGCCCTAAGGGTTACAGTGGCCAATGGTGATCTACGCCGGCGGTGATAGTATGCACCACCGCGGATGTGACCGCCATTTTCTATCTGGTCACTCACTTGCTACCTGACCTTCAACAGGAGAGGTCCTACACTGCATGTGCTGCTGTGACCTGTGTCTGGAACCTACCATGGCCCGTATGACTGGGGAAAGGGCCCCTGCCTTCACCCTGGCGGAGTTGGAGCAACTGGTGGATGGGGTCCTACCCCAGTACGGACTGCTGTATGGGCCTCCAGACCAACAAGTGAGTGCACTTTTGGCTCGATGCATGTGACATGAATGCATGGAGTGGTGTGTGTGAAGGCCTTGTGTAGGGGGGGGTGGGTGGATGTCCTCTTGGCGGAGTATGGTTTGTGTGCTGGGCCATGTGTGTGTTAGTGGTGATATGAAGGGGTACGGTGGGCCAAAAGTGTAACAGGCAGGACTGTCTGACAAATACTATTTTCCTGTGTGTATTTCCTTGCAGGTCAGTGCCCATCAAAAGAAGGGTAGATGGCGTGCCATCGCCAAGGATGTGTGGACCCTTGGGGTCTACGGCAGGCGGAGCACCCACTGTCAGAAATGGTGGAAAGACCTGAGACGCAGGGCACGAAAGACAGCAGAGGCCCAGCTGGGGATGGCCTCCAACGAGGAAGGGGTGCCTGTCGAACACTGCCCCCCCGATGGCCCGCATACTGGCAGTGTCCTCTCCTGAGCTGGATGGGCGCATGAGGGCATCACAGCAGCCACAAGGGGGTGAGTACAGTTCCCATCATTACAACTTATGCATGGTAGGGTGGTATTCGGGTGGGGGATGTGTGTCAGTGGGTGCCCCTAGGACAAGCCTGACATTGCAGAGTAGGTCCCCTGGTGGCAAGGGTCCTGAAGGGATAATCCTGCTACCTAACTCATAGGCATTCACAACTGGTCAGGGCGGCGTGGGTCCCAGGTGTGCTGGATTTGCCAGTGTGTGCCCCTCCCCATGCCTTGGTGGGTAGCAATATAACTGATTATGCAGTGTCAATGTAAACCAGGGCACACCAATGTAAACCAGAAGTATTCATCCAAGTAGAGAAGAAAATTCAAAGTCCAAAAACACGTTATTGTAGTTGATCGAAGTTTATTCCTGTTAAACAATGGTACATCCAAAAACAGCTGACACGTATTTCGTCATATTGACTTTCTCAAGGCTGCAGATCAAATAAGCAGAAAAGAGGATGGCAATAAGAATGTTGTAGATGGTAACAGGGGATTTTCATCATATAGTGTAAAGGGTCAAAGCAGAGAGAAACTCTTGTGGTGGCATCTAATAGACTGGCTAGTATATCTGTGAGAAGTGGTTAATACTGAACTGCTTCAATGTGGAGTGGAGACCAAAGAGAAGAAAAAAGGTCAAAGAGTACACAGATATAGTGTAATGGAATCATTAAATGTGCATATATTAGAAAACCTTTGTTGTGGTTGTAGTGCCACCATGGTCTCATTGAAGAATTAAAAACATTTATGGGAATGTACAAAATACCTAAAAACGTATTGTTAGGAAATAATGTTGAGAAGTATTAGGTGGTAAATATATCCCCAGTAGCAGTGGGAGGACAGGTATAAGAGGTCTTGATCATGTAATTGCTGTTCAAAACGGATTCCTGGTTGTCCTTCAAAGAATGCATCTATAGAACATGGCCATGATAAGCCTGAAAAAATGTTGAAATAAGGAACGAGATATCTAAATAATGGGAGAGTTGACAAGCATAGTAGTATAAAAAACTATAATGCTCCACAAGTAGGAGAGTGTGTAAACGATGAGACTGAAGAGTCTAAAATAGAATTCACCAAGTAGAGAATAATCTAATAAATGGTGAACAGTGATGTCTGATAAGAAAATGATGCTTATGCTGGGTCATTTAAAAGTATACAACAATATGTCATAGCAGCGTTGTAGTACTAGTGGCAACACATTGGCTGTTGTCGATCGTGGCTATTGAGAGGCTTAATCAGTGATGTACGTAAGAGGCAGTAGCCAGCAGCATAGCATTATTGTAAATGAGGAAGGTTAGATGGAGAGTATTGTTATCCGTGTTCATGCGAGCAAAACGCTGACCTGATTAGAAGTAAAAAAAGGGGGAGGGGGGACTCAGAAATAAGCATAGTGTTACAAAGATGGCAGTTGGCGGTACCCGTTACCGAGCAGAAACCAAATAAAAGGCGGTGTTATCCTTGCATCTCTGTTGATAACAGACATTGTGCTCACCTGGTTAGCAGTAGCCTGTGCTGTGTGGCGAATGACGATCGTATTGGTTACGTGTGGAAGTGAGCATGCCATTTAAGTATGAAAAGAGTAATAGAAAAGGGACTAAGCCAAAGGAAAATGAAAGGAGAAGGGAACGAGCGCCATCTTTGAGTGAGCTGTTAAATAGACCACAGTAAAATTGGTATTACATATCGAGATGAGAAGATGATATGATAAGCAAATAATTAGATTGAGTTCAGAGAGAACAGTACACAGAAAATTGCTAATTGTAATTATAAAAAAATATGGTACAGAAGAAAGTCAGGAAAAACAATCATTATTAGAAACAGGGGGTAGACTTTAAACAACTGAGAAAAAAAGAACGAATAGACATTAGTTTAGGCTACGTATAAAATAAAATAAAACACAAACCATTATGAACATTCAGAGAACAGGAGATAATATCTGCCATCCCTCGTTAGTGAACTCAGTTCGTCAAGAAAATTGCATGTAAGAAGCATACAGTATTTGCCATTAGAGAGAAAATACGAGACCTAATGTTAGCAAATGATGTTGTTAATTATAGAAAAACATGTAAGTCTTTTTCAATAATTTAATCCCTCCTCCACCGCCCTGAGTTTAATAACCCAATTACTTTCTAGACGTCTCAGGGTCAGTGTTCTATTGCCGACCCGTAGTGAGGTATTTACAGCATCTATCCCATGTGCGGTAATACCGAAGATTTTATGCTGGCCATGGGTGGTGTTGTAATGTGTAGCAAAAGGGTAGTTAGTATTATTAGTACAGATAGCCCTAACGTGTTCTTGGATTCTCTCCTTCAGTGATCTAATACTACTGCTAACATAAATACGGCTACATATACATATAAGGCAATAGACAACAAATTTAGGGGGTCATTACAACATTGGCTGTAAAAGCCGCTTACCGCCGTGCAGAAGACCGCCAATACACCTCCGCGGCCGCGGAAATCCGCCACAGCTATTATGACCCACATCTCGGAATCCGCCAAAATTCAGACACCCACACAAGTCCGCCACACCAAAGGTCAGTGATAAACTGGCGAAAACAAAACCTCCACCGTCACGCCAACAGAAACACGCCCATGCTATCATGACCCACGAATCCACGCGGCGGTCTTTCAACCGCGGTATTCCATTGGCGGTACACACCGCCGCGCTCAAAATACACACACATCTCCAAAACACCGCCACATTGGACAATTCGAAATACACACACCTGATACACATACAAACATCACTCCCACACACCCAACACAATATAAAACACACACCCACATCACCCACAAACCCCTACGACCAAAAATGATTGACGAAGGCCAGAGAGAGAGCACAGAATAGACAACCCCACCACACAGAGGCACACAACACCATCACCCACACAACATCCACGCACAAAACACCACACACCACTACACATCACCACACTCATCACCACATACACCACCCCACACATCACCTACACCACCCCATGGCACGGCAAAGACACCCCAGGTTCTCCGAGGAGGAGCTCAGGGTCATGGTGGAGGAAATCGTACGGGTAGAGCCACAGCTATTTGGATCACAGGTGCAGCACACCTCCATAGCTAGGAAGATGTAGCTATGGCGAAGAATAGTCGACAGGGTTAACGCAGTGGGACAGCACCCAAGAAATCGGGACGACATCAGGAAGAGGTGGAACGATCTACGGGGGAAGGTGCGTTCCGTGGTCTCCAGGCACAACATCGCGGTACAGCAGACTGGCGGCGGACCCCCACCTCCTCACCCACAACTAACAACATGGAAGGAGCAGGTCTTGACCATTATGCATCCTGAGGGCCTCGGAGGAGTCGGTGGAGGAATGGACACTGGTAAGTCAAATCCTAACTATCATATCCCCCACCCTACCTGCATGCTATCACACACCCCCACCCTCACCCCCTCCCCTATCACTCCAACTCCTCACTAATGTACTAATAACACAAACCACCCATCCCAACACCAAGCCCTGCATGACACATCAAAGCATGGACACCCCTCACTAAAGCATGGCCACTGCACATACCCATAACACCCCCCCAACCATCATCACACAAGCCCCCACACAGGAATGCAAGCACTGGGGTACACGCTTACCCACCCATTGCACACCATGACACACACACATGCAATAATCATGCTTTTACACCCCTGCAGGACCACTACCCAACGTCACCAGACATGAGGGTCCAGACATCTCTATCCCACCCACAGAAGAGGCCCACAGTGATGACAGCAGCTCTGGCCAACTGGATCCGGATGACCAGCCCGGACCATCGTGGGCCTCGGGACAGTCGGTTCCCCTCGCACAGGCACAGCCCAACACAGACCTTCCACCCTCTGGAAACACCAGCACAGCAACCACCCCGAGGGCCCATACCTCCGTACCCAGGACACGTCAATCAGCTGTGTGTCCACCACTACAGGGAACCCAGGATAACCCACCACCCCAACAACAACAGGGACCTGGGGACAGTGGTAGTGGGCACACGGTCCAGGGGACGGAGGCACAGGAACACAGGGGAACTGGGAGGGCCTAGGGAACCCACTCTCCACGAGGCCCTCTCCTCCATCATGGGACCATACCACCAGTCCCAGGAGACGATGGATACGGTCCTGGCCAAGTTTCAGGAGACCCAGCGCCTGCAGGAGGAACAGTATTTGGGGTTCAGGGAGGAACTCAGAACCATCAGCTCCGCCCTGGGCACCATCGTAGGGGTGCTGAAGGACATACAGAACACCATGAGGGACACCGTGGCACTCCAAGGAGCATGGACGATGACCTGCCCACCACCTCCGCCGGCGGTAGTGGACAGGACGCCCCACCACAGGACCACCACACCAGCACCCCACCCCCTGCAGACGGAGAACCACCCCGCAAGCGGTCCCTGAGATCCAGGAACAGAACAGAGCACGATGGCAAGACCCCAGCCAAGAAATGAGACCACCCTGATTGTCATCCCACTGTCCCACTTTGTAACCCGGTCCATATTGGAACTGCCCCAGGTCCACTTCCTATGCCCATATGGGCAGTGCACCTGTGAGACTAATAGACTGGACTCTGCCATGGACATTCCTCCACCATCACCCCTCACCATTTTACCACCCCCTCCAATAATTAGCACTTCAACAAACACCCTTGAAGCACAAAACAATCTGGAGTCAGTCTGTGATTTAGAAAAAGTGTATTAGCTATGACAGTGACAAAATCCGTTCTCAATAGTAATGTCAACATACCTATGTCACACATCACAAGTCCATGAAGGATGCAAGCAGATGACACACGTTGGTAACCACACCTGTGAAACCGTAATGGAAATGTACAACTCAGTTACCAAATACTGGTTGAAATTGACAGACAGGATAGAGGTAGAAGTGTGAAAGTACTTGTAGTAGTCAAGAAAGTGTTCTCACCTGTGTGTCACTGGAAATATTGCTGTATGACTGAGTCCCTGTTGTCATTGTCTTCTTCCTTTGCTTCCTCTTCATCACTGTCCACAGGCTCCACAGCTGCCACAACACCGTCATCTGGACCATCCTCCTGCAGAAAAGGCACCTGGCGTTGCAAAGCAAGATTGTGAAGCATACAGCAGGCGATGATGATCTGGCACACCTTACTTGGTGAGTAGAATAAGGAACCACCTGTCATGTGGAGGCACCTGAACCTGGCCTTCAGGAGGCCGAAGGTGCATTCGATCACCCTCCTAGTCTGTCCATGGGCCTCATTGTAGCGTTCCTCTGCCCTTGTCCTGGGATTCCTCACTGGGGTCAATAGCCGTGACAGGTTGGGGTAACCAGAGTCCCCTAATAGCCACACCCGGTGCCTCTGGAGTTGACCCATCACATAAGGGATGCTGCTATTCCGCAGGATGTAGGCGTCATGCACAGAGCCAGGGAATTTACCTGGGAGATGTACTGGTCTGCCAAACATACCATCTGTACATTCATCGAATGATAACTCTTCCGGTTCCTGTACACCTGTTCACTCCTGTGGGGGGGGACCAGAGATACATGGGTCCCATCAATGGCACCTATGATGTTAGGGATATGTCCAAGGGCATAGAAGTCACCTTTAACTGTAGCCAAATCCTCCACCTGAGGGAAAACGATGTAGCTCCTCATGTGTTTCAGCAGGGCAGACAACACTCTGGACAACACGTTGGAAAACATAGGCTGGGACATCCCTGATACCATGGCCACTGTTGTTTGAAAAGACCCACTTGCTAGGAAATGGAGCACTGATAGCACCTGCACTTGAGGGGGTATTCCTGTGGGATGGCGGATTGCTGACATCAGGTCTGGCTCCAACTGGGTACACAGTTCCTGGATTGTGCCACGGTCAAACCTGTAGGTGATGATTAAATGCCGCTCCTCCATTGTCAACAGGTCCACCAGCGGTCGGTACACCGGAGGATTCCACCATCTCCTGACATGTCCCCGCTGACGGTGCCTAGGAAGGACAAAAGCGACCACAGAGTCAAGCAACTCAGAGGTATGTACCCACAGCTACACAGAACACGAAACATAATCCAAAAAGTTGTCTGTATGTGTGTTGAGTCCAGGTCAAGGTATGTGTGACGCAGTTGAAAATGAAGCCATGTGGGCCCCTCAAATGGCGGCTGCCTGACCTCTAAAGTGGGAAAATGGGATGTGAGGTAACTGCGCTGGCGTTGTACACCGTCGCGGTAGGCGGTCGAAGACCGCTGCGCAATGCTGCATTGGTTAACATTGGACCCTATGGGTCCCAGGAGCCAATGACGAAGTGCGCCGGCGGTGATGATACGCACCGCCGCGGACGTCACCGCTGCGGACGTCACCGCCATTTTCTATCTGTTGAATCACTCGATACCTGATCTTCCACAGGAGAGGACCTATACTGCAAGTGCTGCTGTGACCTCGGTCTGGAAGAGACAATGGCACGTGCGTCTGGGGAAAGGGCCCCTACCTTTACTGCACAGGAGTTGGAGAAGCTCGTGGACGGGGTCCTCCCCCAGTACACGCTACTCTACGGTCCTCCAGACCAACAGGTGAGTACATAGGGTGCAAGTTGTATGGGCTATGCCTGGGTGGAGAGGGCTGGTTGTAAGAAGGAAGGGGGCAGAGTTCTGCGAGCATGAAGGACTGTGAATGCATGTGCCACATGGCAAGGGTAGGGATGTGGGCCACTCACTTCGACGGTGCAGTTGGTAATTACTTCTCTTCTTCCCCTGTACATGTCATGTAGGTCAGCGCCCACCAGAAGAAGGATATTTGGCGTGCCATCGCCAAGGACGTCCGGACCCTGGGGGTCCACCAGAGACGGAGCACCCACTGCCATAAAAGATGGGAGGACATTCGCCGCTGGAGCAAGAAGACGGCAGAGGCTCAGCTGGGGATGGCCTCCCAACGTGGGAGGGGGGCCTGTCGCACCAAGACCCCCCAGATGTTCCGGATGCTGGCGGTGGCGTACCCTGAGTTGGATGGGCGCTTGAGGGCATCACAGCAGACACAAGGGGGTGAGTACACTCTCATTCAGCTGACTTTGAGCGCAGTGGAGGGGTCTGGGTGGGGGAGGAGGGCTGTGGGTTTCCCTAGGCCAGGGCGAGTTCCGTAGGCTAGGCCCCTCCGTAATGCAGGCCATGTGCCATGCCACCCCACCTCTGTAGAGTGCCAAGGAAAACCTAGTCATGCCCTTGTGCCATCCATGTGTGCAGATGTCGTGCATAGCCTAGTAGGCCATTTCCCAGGGATTGAACAGTGGAGCCGAAGAGCGCGGCGTAGTGCAGTGGGCTTCTGAGTCTGTCGTGTCCGCCAATGGTAGCGGTAATGCATGCACTCAACATGTCTTTCTTCTGTCGTCCCACCCCCCTTTTTGAGGTCTCCCTGTTCTTGTGTGCATTAGCATCATCAGGCGGAGGTACAGTGGCACCGGAGCACGAGGGGGCTGCATCCCACAAGGCCATGGAGGGCCACACCACGGACTCAGAATACACCAGTGGGATGGAGGGCGAGGGGAGCTTCACGGCAGTCACCGGATCAGCAACCAGCGACAAGGACCCGTCCTCCGATGGGAGCTCCCTTGTGGTGGCGGCAACATCTGTGCCCCCCACTTCTACAGGTACAGCCGCCACCTCCCCTACCAGCACCGCCCTCCCAGCAGCGCCTCAGCCTTCGCCCCGTGCCCGCTCACCCAGGAGGGTGGGCATCACCTTCGCCCCAGGCACCTCAGCCCCTGCCCCTGTCACCTCTGCTGCCCTCAGTAAGAAGGCCATTGACCTCCTCAGGTCACTCACTGTTGGCCAGTCTACCATTGTGAATGCCATCCAGGGTGTAGAAAGGGAGTTGCAACACACTAATGCATTCCTGGAGGGCATTCATTCTGGTCAGGCTGCCCATCATCGAACCCTACAATTTCTGGCCTCAGCACTGATGGCAGCCATTGTCCCTGTGTCTAGCCTCCCCCCTTCAACTTCCTCCACCCAGACCCAATCCCCTGTACCTCTGCCTATCCCAAGCACACCATCAGACCAGCCTGCACACACGTCAACACACAAGGAAGCTCAGGCAAACATAGGCACCACACATCCCACAGGCACTCACACAAGCATCACACACATACAGACACAGCAACATCCACTGCCTCCACTGTGTCCCTCTCCTCGTCGTCTCCCTCCTCCCTCCCAGTCTCGTCTACACTCTCACCAGCATGCACTCCAACTACAGCCACTAGGACTCGCACCAGCACACCCACCACCACACCCCACTCACCTGCACTCACCACCCCACTACCATTTACACGTCCCCTGTGTCCTTTCCCAGTGTGTCTGTGACGCCCCCTCCCAAAGTACACAAACGCGGGCACACACACACACCCAACATCCATCCACCTCATGACAGCCTCCAGAACATGCACCTGCACCCTAATCATCAAAAGTTACACCTCCTACAACCACCTCCTCTTCCTCCACTCCCAGACCCCCTCCAGCTACCCGTCCCAGTGTTCGTCAGAAACTTTTCCTGAGCAACGTTGACCTCTTTACCACCCCCCCCTCCAATTCATAGGTCCCGTACTAGCACCTCAGCCAAAAAATCTCCGGTACCAGTGGTGCCTGTTAGAGGTATGTGGAGTGCACCGGGCACCAGGGCAGCCAGTTTGACACGGAGCCAAAGCACAGCTAGTCCGCCCCCCTGTGAAGCACCAGAAGTTGGACAGTGCCCGACGGGATAGGGGAAAGACTCCAGCCGGCAAAGCCGCTCACAAGGGTCCCGTGGGGAGTGTCGACTCAGCTGTGACTCCTCCCAAGGTGGGGAAGGGGCAGAAGAAAGCGCCACAGTCTGGGAAGAGCAGCACTGCGGAGAACGCCGCTATCATCCCCGCTGCCCAGGAGGCCACCGCCAGCCCGATCGTCACTGGCCTGGACGCCACCGCCAGAGTCAGTGCCCAGGAGGGCAGTCCGATCGTCACTGGCCAGGAGACTACCGCCAGAGTCAGTGCCCAGGAGGACATTCCGATCATCACTGGTCAGGAGACCACCGCCAGAGTCAGTGCCCAGGAGGGCAGTCCGATCGTCACTGGTCAGGAGACCACCGCCAGAGTCAGTGCCCAGGAGGGCCCCGGCAGCCACAGCCCCGCTGGGCAATGAGGGACCACCATGGCAAACACCGCTGCACAGGTCAGAGAAAGAAAAGTCAAGCATCGCTGAACAGGGCAAGCACCGCTGAACAGGTCAGAAACTGCAAAGTCAAGCACCGCTGAACAGGGCAAGACGGCTGAACAGGGCAAAGACCGCCATGGCAAGCACCGCTGAACAGGGGAAGCACCGCTGAACAGGCCAAAGACCGCCATGGCAAGCACCGCTGAACAGGTCAGAAACTGCAAAGTCAAGCACCGGTAGCCCATGTGCGGCAGGGGCAGTATCGGAACTGAGACCGTCACAGGAAGAGTGATGTACTCTGGGCACCAGGCCCCCTCCAGAACCAGTGGAGAACAGCATCCACTACCTCAGTCCTTAACAGGATGAAGCACTCTGGGCACCAGTCCCCCTCCAGAACCAGTGGAGAACAGCATCCACTACCTCAGTCCTTAACAGGATGAAGCACTCTGGGCACCAGTCCCCCTCCAGAACCAGTGGAGACTGTCATCCACTTGAGAGACTGTGGCTTTGCACTCCCCAGGATGGTAGTGGGCAAACCACCCACTGAAAAGACTTGTGAGACTGTGGCTTTGCACTCCCCAGGATGGTACAGTGGGCAAACCACCCACTGAAAAGACTTGTGAGACTGTGGCTTTGCACTCCCCAGGAATGGTACAGTGGGCAAACCACCCACTGAAAAGACTTGTGAGACTGTGTCTTTGCACTCCCCAGGATAAAGCAGTGGGCAAACCACCCACTGAAAAGACTTGTGAGACTGTGGCTTTGCACTCCCCAGGATGGTACTGTGGGCAAACCACCCACTGAAAAGACTTGTGAGACTGTGGCTTTGCACTCCCCAGGATGGTACAGTGGGCAAACCACCCACTGAAAAGACTTGTGAGACTGTGGCTTTGCACTCCCCAGGATAAAGCAGTGGGCAAACCACCCACTGAAAAGACTTGTGAGACTGTGGCTTTGCACTCCCCAGGAATGGTACAGTGGGCAAACCACCCACTGAAAAGACTTGTGAGACTGTGGCTTTGCACTCCCCAGGATCGTACAGTGGGCAACCCACCCACTGAAAAGACTTGTGAGACTGTGGCTTTGCACTCCCCAGGATGGTACAGTGGGCAAACCACCCACTGAAAAGACTTGTGTGACTGTGGCTTTGCACTCCCCAGGATGGTACAGTGGGCAAACCACCCACTGAAAAGATTTGTGAGACTGTGGCTTTGCACTCCCCAGGATGGTACAGTGGGCAACCCACCCATTGTAGAGACTTGAGAGACTGTGGCTTTGCACTCCCCAGGATACATCAATGGGCATGGAGCCCCGTTGTGGATCTGGCGTGGTGCTGTCATCTGCCTGAGGTGCCCCGCCTTCCCTTCCCCCGGAGGTGCCTGTTGTATTTCGATCTGATGCCCCAGCAGTGTTCTCTCCGTTTCTGGTCAGGTATCTGATGTGGGCCTCGCTCATGCATTTTGGGCCCAGTGGTCCACGGACATTGAATGGTGCATACCTGCACTACTAATCGTGATGTATATTTTGTTGAATGTGTATATATATCTGTATTTATTAGCTTACTGTATTTTGATACATTACAATGGTTGAACTCATTTCCTTTTGTCTTTGCATTCTTCTGGGGGGGTTGGGGGTTGTTACTGTGATGTTTGAATATGCATTGGTGTGTGTGTTGTAGTGCGTGAGGGTCAGGTGGGGGTGTTGCATGTGTGTGTCCCTGACTTTTGCCTCCCCTATGTCGTAGGTGCAGTACTCACCGTTGTCTTCGGCGCCGGCATTGCTGATGATCATAGAGGAGCCGGAAGACTATTGCAGGGAGTATTTGGAGTTCTGGCTCCATGGTGCCCTCCTTCCTCGAGGTGTGTGTTGAGGTGAGCGTTTTCCCTTTAAAATGGCTGTTTCCGCCGTGTTTTTATCCACGGTGAATCCGCCCCGGAAAAGGTGGCAGATTGGTAGGTTGTGATACTGTGGGCGGTACTTTGTCTCCCGCCTGTCTGTTGGCGGTGACCGCCGCGCTGTTTGTCTGTACCGCTGTGGCGGTCGGAGTGTTAAAGTGGCTGTCTTTGTTGGCGGTTTCCGCCACGGTCATAATTCCCTTTTTTTTCCGCCAGCCTGTGTGCGGTCTTACCGCCGCTTTTACACCGTCCGCCAGGGTTGTAATGACCCCCTTAGTGTTGCAATTAATAAACTTGTGAATTTTGTATGAGGTCTTAGTGTTGTATTGAAAGCTGACGATCTTGTCTTTTATGTAACAGCATATGTTGCAGTAGCCACACTTGCAGGAGCCGTTGGGTGGTTTAGGTAACCATGTATCCGTGATGTCAGGTTGTATAAAGCTGTCCTGTAGTGTACGGCCTCTGCTATAGGTGACACTTGGTCTGCTGGTAAGACTCTTTATAAGAGTGTTATCTGCTAGTAGAAAGGGCCAATGTTTGTGTAAGATCTTATAGATCTGTGGACTTAATGCACTGTGTGCAGTGTTAAAGATAATTTATTGTATGTTTTGTCTTTTTTGGGTGCAGTTAATAGATCTGATCATTTTGTATTTTTGATTCTATCACTGATAATGCAATGCATAGTGCGTATGGCTGTTCTCTGTGTATGAGTGTACTGTGTACGCCAACAGTGGTGTTGGTGCAGCCATTAACCAAGTGTATCCTTTGTCTCTTCCCCCCCTTTTTGTTTTGTCACCCTGTCCTTATGTGCATTAGCATCATCTGGTGGAGGAGCAGAGGCACCGGCGACGGAGGGAGCTGCATCCCACACGACCCCGGAGGCAGAGTCCACTGAGGGTGAGGGCACCAGTGGGATGGTGGGCGAGGGGAGCACCACGGTGGAGACTACAGGGGACAGTTCAGACACAGATACCTCCTCCAATGGAAGCTCCCTGGTGGTGGCGGACACCTCTGTGACCACCCCAGCTACAGGTACAGCTGCCACCCCTCCGTACCAGAACCGCCCGCCCAGCAGCCCCTCATCGAGTTGCCCGTGCCCGCTCGCCCCAGGCACCTCAGGCCCTGCCCCAGTGAGCCCTGCTGCCCTGAGTGAGGAGGCTATTGACATCCTGAGATCCATCTCTGTAGGGCAGTCAACCATTGTGAATGCCATCCAGGGGCTGGCAGCCCAGGTGCAACAGACTAATGCATTTCTGGAGGGCATTCACACTGGCTTGGCGGCCCAACAGAGATTGATCCAGGCTCTGGCCTCCTCTCTGATGGCAGCCATTGTCCCTGTTTCCACCCTACAACCTACTCTTCCTAATCCCATTCCCCTCAACCCCAACCTATCCCAAGCACACAGGCAGATGAGCATGCACACAAGACAACACACAAGAGTGGCACAGGCAAACACAAGCACTGCACTTCATCCCACAGGCACTCACACAAACATCATCCAGATGCAGACATACCATCATCCACTATTTCCACTGTGTCCCCCTCCTCCACCTCCCTCCAAGTTCCATCTACATTCACACCTGCATGCACTGCATCCTCATCCACTACCAGCATCACCACCTCACCTAGCAGAACACACATCTCACTTGCAGACACCTCTACAACAGCCTTACACACGTTCCCTGTGTACTCTCCCACTGTGCCTGTCCCCCTTCTTAGGTACACATACGCAAGCACTCAGATACCCAACAGCCATCCACCTCACAACAGCATCCAGCCCATGCACCTGCACCCACCCAAACTCAGCAGACAGACACCTCCTACAACCACTTCCTCTTCCTCCACTCCCAAACCTTCTCCCTCTTCCCACCACAATGTCCCTAAAATACTTTTCCTATCCACCATTGACCTCTTCCCTACCCCTCCCCCTCACCCTGCAGATATGGCAAGGGTGGCCAAAACCCAGCCAAGCACCTCAGCCACCTAGTTCACGGGACCAGTAGTCACCACATCCAATCGTGGTAGGAAAGGATCCAGGGCACATGTCCTGAGGGTGAAGGAGCCTGCACCAGGCAGCCTCAAGGGAAAGGAGCCTGCCCCAGCTGCTGCCCGGAAGAGCAAGGAGCCTGCCACAGCTGCTGCCCGGAAGAGCAAGGAGCCTGCCCCAGCTGCTGCCAGGAAGGGCAAGGAGCCTGCTGCCAAGAAAGGCAAGGAGCCAGTCCCAGCTGCTGTCAGGAAGGACAAGGATCCTGCCCAGCTGCTGGCAGGAAGAGCAAGGAGCCAGCACCAGCAGGCAGGAAGGACCAGGGGCCTGGGGCAGGGACTCTGACAGAGCTCCCACCACCAACCATGGTTGTGCAGCCGTCTGAGGCTGCAGGGGATGGGCTAGAGCCTCCCCCCACCAGCAGCAGCAGCATCACTATCACTGAGCAGACATCACTGCCGACAGACGGTATGTAGTCCTGTGTCCATGGGCTGCTGTGCGGCCTGCCCCCTGCAAATCCAGTGGGTATGACACCCACCTGAGAGACTGTGACCTTGCACTCCCCAGGACCAAGAGTACAGGGCACGATGCCCCCTCCAGAACCAGTGGGTAAGACACCCACTTGAGAGACTGTGGCCTTGCACTCCCCAGGACCAAGCACAGGGCATTTTTGCCCCCTCCAGAGCATGTGGGCAAGTCACTCATGTGAGACTGTGACCTTGCACTCTCCAGGACCAAGCCCAGGGCATGTTGCCCCCTCCAGAGCATGTGGGGAAATCACCCACTTGAGAGACTGTGGCCTTGCACACCCCAGGACCAAGCACAGGGCATGTTGCCCCCTCCAGAGCATGTGGGGAAGTCACCCACTCGAGAGACTGTGGCCTTGCACTCCCCAGGACCAAGCACAGGGCATGTTGCCCCTCCAGAACCAGTGGCCTTGTTCCATCTCCCGGCTGAGGTGCCCCCCGTTCCTCTGATGTGCCTGCATTTTTTCCAACTGATGCCCCTGCAGTGTTCTCTTCGTGTTGAGGCAGGTGACAAGTGGGGCCTTGGACTTTGGCCTGTGGCCCTGTGGCCCACCCACACTGAGGACTGGACAGTGTCCCTTGAACTGTGCAATTATATATATCTGTTACATTGCATATTTCTTATTTATACTGTGTTGATCTTATTACACTCACTTTCGTAAATTCCTGTTGTCCTTGCATTATTCATCCGAGATACAGGGTAAATATGTTTTATCACTGTAGCTGATTGTGTGTATGGAGTTGGGGGTGGGGGTGTGTGTGGTTTGTGTGTGTGTGTCACTCTCTTTTTCCTCCCCCCTCCCCTGTGTGCTAGGTGGCTGTACTCACCGTCGTCGGCTTCGCCGTCGTTGGTTTTCGTGGTTGAGCAAGACATAGAAGAGCATGGGGAAGACATGCAGCTCATGCTCCATGGCGGCATGGTTGTTCCCTGTGTCTTCCCTTATGTGCAGTGTTTCCACCAGGCTTTTGATGTCATTGGTACCGCCCCGGTAAAGGTGGCGGATTGTGTGGTTGTAATATGGTGGGCAGGACATTGACTTCTGCTGGCTGTAGGCGGCTACCGCCGTGGCGGCTGTTGTTCCCACCCTGGCGGTCGATGTGGTAAAGTGGCTGTCTATCTGAGTTCTCTCCGCCATGGTCGTAATTTGGCGGTAATTACCACCATACTGTTGGCGGTAGTACCGCCACTTTTACACCAACCGCCAGGGTTGTAATGAGGGCCTTTATAACGATTCTTTCCCAAATGGTTCAGCAGGGCAATCGAGTAATACTTACACTCATCCCTTGTCTTGGACGCAATCAATAAGTCATCAATGTACTGCACCAAAGTCGATTGGAAAGGCAATTCTAAAGACTCCAAATTATTTTTCAAGATCTGGTTGAACAAGGAAGGTGACTCTGTGTACCCTTGAGGAAGTCTACACCAGCAATAGACTCGATCCAGGAATTTGAAACAAAAGAGAAATTGGCTGTCCTCATGAAAAGGCACAGAAAAAAATGCTTCTGATAAATCAATGATTGTAAACTACTCTGCATCACATGGAATCTGGAATAGTACCACAGCTGGATTGGGCACTACAGGACAATACCTGACCACAATCTCATTTATTTTTCTCAAATCCTGAAAAATCCGAACCTTCCCAAAGGGCTTCTTCAAACCCCTTGTCGGTGAGTTACGTGGACTGCTGAACACCTCCTTCAAAACTCACTGTTTCACAAAATCTGCAATTACCTGAGCCACTTTTATCAGAACAACTTGTGTCATGTTCTACTGTGGAGGTTGAGGGAAAACTGCATTCGGCTTTATGGTAACCTTGACTGGCTCCACCCCTTTAATGAAACCTACTTCCTTTCCAGTCAAATCCCACACGTTCACTTGCACTGTTCCCTGCAAATCAGGATGGAGGTCTTTCACAGTGAACATCGGGAAAAACTCAATCAAGTGGCACTTCTCATTTGCACACACTTTATTTCTGGGGCTTGGTCTTCCTCATTATCACTATTTGTCTGAATCTCAATTTCATAATTTGAGCAAGTAATCAAACACTTTGTTTTACACAGCAAGTCTCTTCCCAGTAGAGATACCGGACTTGAATCGCAGACTACAAACTTATGCAGTCCCTGGAAATTGCCAATCTTGACTTGAACTGGATCTATAATCGGGTTTGTCAAGTACTGGTTCTGTACCCCCACAACCTGAACTGTTCTACTTGAAAAGGGCAAATTGGGACCTTCTACACTTCTCACTGTTAAGCGTGTAGCTCCTGTGTCCACCAAGAATGAAACTCTGTGGCCCATAACCTTTCCCTTCACATAGGGTCCTCTCTGATCTACTTCTAAAGAAGTTGCAAGCACACATGGCTCCTCATCTGAGCTACCACTCATCCATTCATCATTTATTCTATCCTCACTGTATAACTGGAATTGGTGCACTGTGTTACCACTCCTGTCTTGTCTCTGACCTGTGACTTGTTGAGAAAGCATCATCTGTTGCTGCTCCATTGGGGCTTGAGGTATCTGCATTTGCTGTTATAGGTACCATGGGAACCTGCTGCTGCATTGGCTGCAATTGTGACACTTGTGCAAGGGGCATTTGCACCTCCTTCATGAGCTAAAAATTCTGTACTTGATTTACATTATTCTGAAAATTTGGATTGTGACCCCTTAGTCGCAGTCCTCTAACATTCTGGAATGAATTGATGTAATTACACTGCTGAACAACACCTTCATGCACCATCTTTGGACACTCCTGTTTCCAATGCCCTACAGCTCCGCAAATGTGACACGGCAATAGCTTCCTCATCCCCTGCACATAATTCGGAACCACTACAGTATTCAAATCTGGACCGCTATTCATATTGCCTCCACAACCTCTACCTTTCATCTGGGGCTGAAACACGACATTTCCCTGCTGCTGCAGCATCTGGTGCACAAAATTTCGTTGCACTCCTGACTGAGCTGCTTTAATCTGCATCACCTTCCCTTTTACTTTTAACTTTTTCTGCTTCAACTCAATCTCGTCACCACAGTATTTTGCATACTGCAACACCTCATCAATTGGCTTTGCTTGCCAGCAAATCAAATGACTCTTAATCATCTGACCAATTTCAGGCTTCAGTCCTTCCACAAATCTGAACACAAAATGGAACATGTCTTTCAGCTCAATTGTTTTTGTACCACTATACTCCTTGAATGCCTTCAACAATTTCTCATAATACGCATGTATCGACTCCTTTGCTTCCTCCACTGTCCTGTCATCCCTCTGCCAATCAAGACTTTGGGGCGAAATCCTCAATTTCAGGAACTCAATCACCTTATAGTAATATTTCATCACCTCAGGAGACAGTACACCTGTATTCTTATCTCTCTCCGGCTCACTTGTTGGCCAGTCTACAGTTCTCTTACACTCGACCCATAAGTCAGCTGGAACCACTATCTCCAGTAATGTGTTGTAGTCCTCCCACAAACACTTTCCAAGTTTCACAAACCTGTCTTTCTGTTGATACCATTCTACTGGCTTCTCTCTCAATTTTGGATAATCATGCGTAAATGATAGAATGTCACTTCTGCTCCAAGGAACATGAACAAAATTTCCCCCTGGAATTTCCCTCATTGGTAAAATCTTTACTGGATCCTTGTCCTGCTGTACATTCTCAATCAACTCCAGAGAATCTCTTTTCTTCTTGTCTCTTTTCTTTACCCATCTGCCTTCCCATTTGCCTCAAAATCTAATCTGTAACTCTTCTTCAAATGCTTCATTTTCTCAATTTCTATGCCATGTTTCTCTGCCAAATCTGCTAGCCTCTGATGTACCTTGCTCACCTCTCTCATAATCCTTGGACACAAATATCTCAACTCTGCCTTTGTGTAGGATTCTAACCTATTCACCTGCATCGTTGCCTCAATGAGTTCACCCATTTCCATGCTTAATCTGACACAATTCAAGTGTTCTTCTCCCTTAGAGGCATTCTGTGGGGTATTCAGCCTGCCTAACCATTCAGTTCACTGCTGAGCTGTCAGTCCCTGTAACGAAATGCTACTCACTTGGACCTGTGGCACCTGCTGTGCCACTACACTCGGAGTCTGCGGTGTCAATAATTTCAGGCTCTGACCCGCATTTGATCCAGTCACGGCATCTGGAAGTGCAACAAGTGGACCAAGGTCTAACAATGATCTTGATCCATCAAAAGTCTGACCCACAGAAGAGACTACATGAACTTGTTCCTTATCCTCATTAGACTCTGGGCTATTGCTCCCTGTTCACACACAATTGGTTTCTTTTGTGCAAATAATGGTACCGCTGGCCAACAGTAATCAGCAACGAGATTGCATCCAGGGCTGCTCTAGCACCTAAACTCGGTGGGAGAGTAACTCCCATACTATGATTCATTATCGGAGTCAATTCTGGCTGTGTCCCTGTCATTGGCATAAATCTTGGCATTACCTGCGGCTGCACTTGGGGCAACAAATTCGGAGTTGGCTCAGTCTGGACCAGTATTGGTCTTGGGACCACTGCTCAGTGGGCACCACTAAATTCGAAGTTGTTTCTAAAATGGGCACATCAGGATAAATTATCTGTATCTGTGGCAGCTGCATCTGTTTCTGCACTACAGGAGTAGTTAGCACATTAGAACTACTTTGCACCATGTTCGGTGTCAGGTTAGCATTAACCTGTAACGGACTCACTGTCCCCATTACCTGTGCTGTCGGATCAGCACTAGTACTCGTACCACTCTTGTGTACTGTATATGGTGGTGGTTTGTCTCTCAATATCTGTGTAACAAGATGTTCATTATCTGATTCCTCCTCTTCTGTTGAAGACTTTCTAGCTCCCTTACTTTAGGACGGACTTCTATTAGTCTTCCTAGTCGCTTTCTTTCCTTCCTTCTAATTCTCCTGTGTAATCGCTGGAAACAACTTAACTCCCTGGAAAGCCTCTGATCTCCTTCTTTTCTTCTCCCAATCCTATTTAGCCTTTGCTAAAGTCTTTTCTACCCTTCTTATCCTTCTCTTGAATTTTAATTGCTGTTACTGTCTAGCTACTAGCTCCCAAATTTCTAATGCCTCAAACTGTGCTGGTCTCAGAAGGTGCTTCGATTCATATAGCCCCATCTGCAATTGCTCCAAAATCCTCAAATTGAACGCCCCATTTTCAGGAAACGCTAAGTTCCCATTTTTCTCTGTCAACTTGCACCATTGCTTTAGCCAAAGACATGGCACAACACCTCTCTCCTCCATTACAATGAAAGCCGGTGTATTCTCTGGTGGTGTATGCTCCTCTACACTCGCTTTAATCTCCCCTTAGGGCACTTCTCAATGCTTAGAAAAACTTCATCTTTTCTACTTTTGTTTATTCAAAATCAGATCAGAAAATGACTTTTAATCCCAAGATTCCTTTCACCCACATTCTCAACTAATTGCCTCTCACGGACGACTGCCAATCCGTGTGCGACCCTTCTCACTAACCAACCTATCCAAGCGTGGCTCCAATGACGTCACACCCACACGTACTTCGGCTGACAAAGTCTTAAGGCTCATCCTCCTAAACTTCAATCCACACAAAACAAATGCAAAATATTGTGAGCAGTAATCAAAAAACAAAAGCCAAAAACAAATCTGATGGTTTATTACAGGAAAGGTAACACAATCGCTTTAGAAACCTTACGGATTTTCACTGCTGGCTCTTTTCACGCATGCAGCTATTCCTCTTTCTCGGTCTCCCAGATTCGCAAGCAAAATTCGACCCGCAAATTTTACTCTCAACTGATCAATGGGGCTTTCCTGGTGCACTAAGGACTCACAAAATCTCAGTCCAATTTTTCTCTATCCCACTTTAACTCACACACTGACTTGTTGACCATGCCCTATCAACCTAATAACCCAGACATATTACAACATATAACCATGTGTCCCATACAGTTTTCAATATACTTCGGAGTCTTAGACCACGCAGGGTCCGTACATCAACAACCATGTGGACAATTTTTTAGCACAAAGGGCCACACACATATTAAGTTCGACGACTTACCTACTCTCACACTGGGGAGTAGGCACACTCCTACCATAACTACATTTGGAGTACGCAAACTCCCTAAAGATCCTCGCAAACCTTCACAATTCACCTGCGATATGCATAAGCTGTGCAAGCGCAACCTATTTCACTCACTCTATCACTAGAACGCCAGGAACACTAGCAGGATCTAGGATCCGGGAAAGTCATTTCTAGGCTTAAGGGGACATCATTTTCTCTCCAGTTGTCATCTTGAAACAAAATCCAAATCTCAATAATAGCGAACTCTCAAAAGGACCAGCTTTAAACCGCTACCATCCCTGGGAGAACCTGTCACTGTATACTACACGTCTATGGAAAGCTCCAATGAAGCCAAATCTTCGGTCTGTTTACCACAACTGTTAACATCTGTCACTCTGTACCGGACACCTATGGCAAGCTCTTAAAGAGCCAAACCATCAGTCTTCTACCACAACTGTTAGCGCATCGGTCCTTAATAAGTAAACTTACAAGGGGACGCAAATAGGTCAATTAACCTTTTGACTCGTATTAAGAAGTTCTTACCATAGCTCCAGTACATAATTAATAATCAATACACGATAATCAGCAATCATTAATAATCAATAAAATCAATAATCTACGGAGTCAGTAAATATCACGCACCATGACCTTTTACCCATGAATAACTACACCTTTAATAAACATTTAGTACGTTTATTTCCCTTATAATAACAATGCTAATGTCATGTAGAGTAATATCAAGATCAAATGAAACACATATAAGAACAATACTGATTGTCCAAAGTTGCGGAATAAATTTTATTTAATCAAAGCTTGAACCACAACACATTCTAAAGCCACAGTGCAAATCAATAGCAGAGTCAGTTTCGACAAAGCTATAACATACATGAAATTCAGCAAGGTAATTCACCAATGATTAGTCCCTGTAATTTGTCAGTCATTTATGAGTGCCCTTAACTCAGGACTTCTTCAGGGCTCGCAGGTGAAACAAGATGTTCCTCTCAATGCAATTTGATACGGCGACAGAGAAACTTCGACCTGCGAGCCCTGAAGAAGTCCTTTGGGACGAAATACGTTGGCTATGGCTACTTTCACTGTACATTAAGTTATAGATGGATAATCACAAATTAACTAATAAAACTAATCATGCCAAAAGAAGATGTGGTTGATGAGATAATGTGCACATATTGTGCTGCATAAGGATGTGAAAACATACAAGGAGATTTCTCCTTCTTTCACAGGTGGATGTATATACGTGCTGAGTCTCGTTGTTTAATTACAGCACCTTGAGTTTTGGTGATTCAGGATTGGGGGGTCGATCCTCAAGACTCGTGCACTATTTGTCCGCAGTTACTGACAAACATCATTTATATGACTGAAGGAAAAGGTGTGGCAATTTTCGCCTCGGCCCCAGAGTTTTTAGTATATATATATATATATATATATATATATATATATATATATATATATATATATATTTATATATAGATATATATTTATATATATATATATATATAGATGTAGATATAGATATACATATATATATATATATATATATCACTTTTGTCAGCACGTGGGTGGTTTCCCCGGAGGCTGCGATCGGGCCCCAGGAAAACCACACCCACATATAGAAATGATCTCTCTCTCTCTCTCTATATATATATATATATATATTTTTTTTTTGCCACCAGTTGTGTTGCAGTTGCAGCTTGTGTCTTCAAAGCAATGCACACACTTCACCTGACGCGTTTCAACTGTAGCTTTTAGGCAGCAATAAAAAAGTCAAGTAAGTCTTTTGATTATGTTTTTGCTACAAAAGGATCAGACTTTTGTCTAGCGGCAGTTTTGATGCCATAAAGTAGCACTGAAGGTTTATATGTCTACTGCAAAGATCAAATCTGTATTTTATGTAAATAGCTGAGTACATTAGTAAAGTCAGGCATTACCTGCGCCATAATACAAATGAAATGTATGTGCGAGGGGGGCTTTGGAGAGATGAAGGGCACTTTTGCTGGGTGATAATGAGGGAATCTGAGTAGGAGGTCATGGGAGTGGGAGCACCAATAATGATTGTTGGACTGGGCACTAGAGGCGCTAAAGACTGTGACAATTGGTATGTGACAAGGTGAAGTAATAGTGTGTCTTTTTTTGAGTGTCTTGAAAAAACGTGCTGATTGAGGGAAGAAGAGAAGGTAAGGTGACCTCCACTGTTGCACGTATCACACCCACCAGCAATTTTGTGACTGTCTACGTAGGCTAGTGTTTTAGAGCAATAGTTTAGCCAGTGGCAGAGATGGCATCTCATTGGATGACTGCTGTTCAAGCCCTCACTCTGGTTATAGAGGACAGATCTGATGTAGGATCAGATACTGAGACAGCATCTGAGGGATAGGACAATGGTGCAGACTCTGGGAGTGATTTTTCAGTCGGAGTCCCATTCGATAAGTCCTCTTCCATTGATTATGAGGGAAGTGATGAGGACAGTCCTGCTGTGCCTTCGCAAGCACAGTCTGTGCAGAGGTACAATAGCGGGTTGACCAACCCAGAGAGCAGGTGCATGCGGCGGCAAGCACAGAGAGAGTGCTCTCTTGGGAGCTCCCCAATTTAGTTCAGCCCCAGATTCCACCGGCCAAATCGTATTGTGGAGACATCAAAATTATCTAGCACAAAACAACCTGGTTTTGTAAGGGAGTGGATTCCCCAAAGTTTTCTTACCCAGAATACCCTGCAAAGGTGAAATGTTGAATAAAAACTCAATTTTTCCTTGCATTTCTGTCACACAAACTACAGGAATTTGATGGGATCCACAAAATTCCTACCACCCAGTGTTTCCCCACCTGTCGTGATAAAATACGCTACCTTACTTGAGTCCCAGTACCTAGTGCCTGAGTCAGGAATGGATCACCCCAGGGTCAACAGTTTCCCTCATGTAAGGACCAACATTGACCGTTGTGTGATCTATTC
Organism: Pleurodeles waltl; assembly: GCF_031143425.1. Lineage (NCBI taxonomy): Eukaryota > Metazoa > Chordata > Amphibia > Caudata > Salamandridae > Pleurodeles > Pleurodeles waltl. The sequence continues at coordinate 686,539,563 of NC_090450.1, forward strand.
CTGTCGTGGGCACTAGGCCTGCCCACACAAGGGAGGTACCATTTTTATCGGGAGACTTGGGGGAATGCTGGGTGGAAGGAAAGTTGTGGTTACCCCATCCTGGGTTCCTCTAGGTGTCTAGTTTTCAAAAGTCCACAGGTTTGGTAGGTTTCCCTAGGTATCGGCTGAGCTAGAGACCAAAATCCACAGCTAGGCACTTTCCCCCAAAAAACGTCAGTATTCAATGTAAAAATTTGATGTGTCCATGTTGCGTTTTGGGGCGTTTCCTGTTGTGGGCACGAGGCCTACCCACACAAGTGAGGTACCATTGTTATCAGGAGACTTGGGGAAATGCTGGGTGGAAGGAAGTTTGTGGCTGCTCTCAGATTCCAGAACGTTCCATCACCAAGATGTGAGAAAAAAGTGATTTTTTTGCCAAAGTTTGAGGTTTGCAAAGGATTCTGAGTAACAGAACCTGGTGAGAGCCCCACAAGTCAACCCATTCTGAATTCCCCTAGATGTCTAGTTTAAAAAAATGTATAGGTTTGCTAGGTTTCTCTAGGTGCCGGCTGAGCTAGAGGCCAAAGACCATAGCTAGGCACTTTGCAAAAAACAGGTTAGCTTTCTTTGGGAAAAAGTGATGTGTCCATGTTGTGTTTTGGAGCATTTCCTGTCGCGGGCACTAGACCTACCCACACAAGTGAGGTACAATTTTTATCGGGAGACTTGGGGAAATGCTGGGTCGAAGGAAGTTTGCAGCTCCTCTTAGATTCCAGAACTTTGCTGCACCGAAATTGGAGGGAAAGGTGTTTTCTTGCCAAATTTTGAGGTTTGCAAAGGATTCTGGGTAACAGAACCTGGCGAGAGCCCCAAAAGTCACCCCATCCCGGATTCCCCAGGTGTCTAGTTTTCAAACATGCACAGGTTTCGTAGGTTTCCCTAGCCGCTGGCTGAGCTAGAGGCCAAAATCCACAGCTAGGCACTTTCCAAAAAAACGTCAGATTTCAATGCAAAAATGTGATGTGTCCATGTTGCGTTTCCTGTCGCGGGCATTAGGCCTACCCACGCAAGTGAGGTACCATGTTTATCAGAAGACTTAGGGAAACACAGAATAGCAGAACAAGTGTTATTACCCCTTGTCTTTCTCTACATTGTTTCCTTCCAAATGTAAGACAGTGTGTAAAAAAGACATCTACTTGAGAAATGCCCTGTAATTCACATGCTATTATGGGCACCCCAGAATTCAGAGATGTGCAAATAACCACTGCTTCTCAAAACCTTATCATGTGCCCATTTTGGAAATACAAAGGTTTCCTTGATACCTATTTTTCACTCTTTATATTTCTCTTTAAATAGCTGTACACCTGGTATACAATGAAAACCCATTGCAAGGGGCTACTCCTTTATTGGCTCTGGGTACCTAGGGTTCTTGATGAACCTATAAGTCCTATATATCCCCGCAACCAGAAGAGTCCAGCGGACGTAATGGTTTATTACTTTTGAAAATATGACATTGCAGGAAAAAGTTACAGAGTAAAACATGGAGAAAAATGGCTGTTTTTTTACCTCAATTTCAATATTTGTTTTTTTCAGCTGTTATTTTCTGTATGAAAACCTTGTAGGATCTACACAAGTGACCCCTTACTGAAATCAGAATGTTCTCTACTTTTCAGAAATGTTTAGCTGTCCTGGATGCAGCATTGGTTTTACACCCATTTCTGTCACTAACTGGAAGGAGGCTAAAAGCACAAAAATTGTGCAAATGGGTTATGTCCCAGTAAAATGCCACAATTGTGTTTAAAAATGTGGTTTTCTGATTCAAGTCTGCCTGTTCCTGAAAGCTGGAAAGATGGTGATTTTAGCACCACAATCCCTCTGTTGATGCAAATTTCAGGGAAAAACCCACATGCTTTCTTCTGCAGCCCTTTTTCCCATTTTTCTGCAAAAAACAAACTTTTAGCTGTATTTTGGCTAATTTCTTGATCTCCTCCAGGGGAACCCACAAACTCTGGGTACCTTTAGAATCCCTAGGATGTTGGGAAAAAGGATGCAAATTTGGCATGGATAGCTTATGTGGACAAAAAGTTATGAAAGCCTAAGTGCGAGCTACCCCAAATAGCCAAAAAAGGGCTCAGCACTGGTGGGGTGAAGGCCCAGCACCTAAGGGGTTAAACAGTTTCAGAAAGACCACGGTTGTTATAAAAACAGTTTTTAAATCATGTAGAAAAAAAAATTGTGCTCCCCAAGTGCAAAACAAGACCACCACGAGAAGAAAATCAAAACAGTACACTAATATTTCTTGATATAGTTTAGTGAGTGTATCTATGAAAATCCAGACAGCCTTCCTGTTTTTTTTAACCAAATATATGAATAACTCAGTTCGGAATTCGCCACGAAAGAAGAGCAAGAGGTCTGTCTTGTAAGCTGTTGACGAAGTTTCGACCCTTATTACGGATGTAAGAGTCTCATCAGGACCAACATTAACCTGGGAAATAGCCGCAATATGAAGCAAAATAGTGGAAAATGACAATGTCACAGCTGCTGCATCTTGTTGAATACGATCATCAAATAATAATGTCTGACAAATTATTTTGGCTTGGATTAGTTTGTAGCGAATACAGGGGTAGAGTAGGCCTTAACTAGGTCAAATGCCGCTGTCTCTGGGACTTTGCAGATCCACAGATAAGGATCGCCTTGGCCGCAAAAATGCCGTTCCTTTCAGAAAGATCAATACTGGTGCGCCTCTCTACGGGCACCTAACAACACCATGGTTCTGCTGCATTTGTGATATGATGCACCATGGCAGTCGTCAGCACAACAGCATCAACATTTTTGACACTATTGTGGCACTTTGCTACACTAGCATCAAAAATGTTGACCCTAGTGCAGCAAAGTGCAAGGAGGCCCATAGCTTATGATGGGAGTGTCATTTTAATGCCTGCTCTCGGCAGGCATTCAAAATTACATAAAAAATGGTGCAGCAAAATCTTTTCAATTTAACTCTTCCATTTTTGCGGGCCTCTTAGCACCGGAACGCTCCCTTGCATGCATTATGCCTGGCGCAGGCATAATGTGGCGCAAGGGTTTCAAAAAGTGGCGCAAAGCATGCATTGCACCACTTGGTACATATAGTGCAGTAGAAAAGCCACTTTCGCACCACCCTAGTGTAAGAAACTTATGCTAAAATGGCATCAGGGGCTCTTAAATATACCCCATAATGCTGTGTTAGAAGTAGACTAAATCATAACTGTGTAATGTTCTTTTTTGTTTTCCTTAACGTCTAGGAGCTTGTACTTTTCAGTTGAGTTTGATAATTTAGCTAATCATTTGAAAGGTAATGAGCACAGCAGTGGCATTTACTTTTTTCAATTAGAATTTTATCTGAATATTAATCAACAGGTTATATAATCCAAGATGTATTAGGTGCAATTTCATTCAGAGCAACCGAGAGCCACGCTTTGAAGTCAGTTCAGGAGTCAAGACTGTGAGTTCTGATTAGAGTGTCCTGAAGTTACCGACCTACCGGAGTCCCTGGAAAAAGCACAACAAATCATTGTCAAGGATCCAAATGAAGTGAGGTAGACAATGGTTAATCTTAGCAAGATTCAAGTGTTCTGAAATCTTATTGCCTGTTGCACCCACTGGCATGTCCACCTGCAGGGAGAGGATAACCTTGTAGGCAGGTGGGGGGTGGCATCTATTGTGGGTCAACGACTGTCATTTAGACAAGTCTCAGCTAAATTTGAAGCGTCCAACTTTTCCGACTCTGGTGCGGGCTTCCTAGCCCCGGAATGCCCCCTTGCATACATTATGCCTGGCGCAGGAATAATATGGCGCAAGGGTTTAAAAAAGGTGCCGCAAAGCATGCATTGCACCACTTGGTACATATAGTGCAGCAGAAAAGCCACATTCGCGCCGCCTTAGTGTAAAAACATTATGCTTAGATGACATTAGGAGCTCTTAAATATGCCCCATAATGCTGTGTTAGAAGTAGACTAATTCATAACTGTGTAATGTTCTTTTTTGTTTTCCTTAACGGCTAGGAGCTTGTACTTTTCAGTTGAGTTTGATAATTTAGCTAATCATTTGAAAGGTAATGAGCACAGCAGTGGCATGTACTTTTTTCAATTAGAATTTCATCTGAATATTAATCAACAGGTTCTATAATCCAAGATGTATTAGGTGCAATTTCATTCAGAGCAACCGAGAGCCACGCTTTGAAGTCAGTTCAGGAGTCAAGACTGTGAGTTCTGATTAGAGTGTCCTGAAGTTACCGACCTACAGGAGTCCCTGGAAGAAGCACAACAAATCATTGTAAAGGATTCAGATGAAGTGAGGTAGACAATGGTTATTCTTAGCAAGATTCGAGTGTTCTCAAACCTTGTTGCCTGTTGCACCCACTGGCATGTCCACCTGCAGGGAGAGGATAACCTTGTAGGCAGGTAGGGGGTGGCATCTATTGTGGGTCAACGACTGTCATTTAGACAAGTCTCAGCTTAACTTAAAGCCTCCAGCTATTCCGACTCTATGGCCACGGGCGGCCACGGGCCTCTAGAGAGTGTCTATTTAAGGAGTGTACATGGGGAAGCATATGATGAAGAGGAGTGGGCAGAAGGTCTCGTAGCAATTTATTTTTTATTTTTTATTTTAGCTTTAAGGTATTCCACTCTTCTCATAATGCAAGATGTGAGCTTGCTAAGTATATTCTGCTGACCCAGCAGACCTCACTCACCCTTTTACGGAACCAAAGGTTTGCGAAAATGAGGCTCTCTTCTTCTAAGACGAACTCATCTTTGGCGTGCCAAGTGGTCTGGTAATTATACATAGAGCAAAAAATGTCACTCTCGAGGTAACGTTTATGGTCCTTCCAACTGAACCTCTGAATAGGTTCTTCCAAAATGACCACCTCTGTCCACCAGGCAGGAATAAGGAAACGTCAGACCTAGGACAATATATAGGCGAAACTACCTAGCTAACTTGATGCAGATATGGTTGTGCTTGCTTGACATCTAACAAGCAATTCGACATGACCTGAATATCAATGTTCTCTTTGGCAATTGCACAGCATCCAGTGTTACCTCAGTGAAACCTAAACCTACTGAACGAGCGGGAAAAGTTATTGAACAAAACGGCCTTTTGTATTAAACTGGCCAAAGCCTGTCGCCTTTAATGTGACCTGAATTAATCGGTATTGGAAGTTGATTGGCTGGTTGCCGGGAATGTTTTGATGTGAGGTATAGGACCGATAATGGAAAGTGGAGAAGTACCTAATGCTGGGGTTTAGATGGGATTTAATGGGCTGTGATTGGAAAGGGGCTTACAAGAGTGGGCTGGTGAACAGTGAGTCCTCATTGATTGCTTTCATTTAGTTTCTATAGAATATGAAGATCACCATATGGGTATCTGTTGGAAATGACCATCTTTCAGGTGGTATTCTCCCAGAGTTTTGCCTTCTCTACCCTGTTTTTGATGAAACTGCTTTTGCTGGCATTAGGACTCTAAACACTTTACTCCTGCTAACATGGGGTAAATAACTTGTGCTCTCCCTTCCAAACTTGCTACAACTGGTATACATTGGATAAGTATATGTAATTTACTCATACGTCCATAGTATATGGTACTGCATGTTCCCAGTGCCTGTAGATTAAATGCTACTTGTAGTATGCAGCAATTATTGTGCCACCAAGTAAAGTAGCACTGTAAAACATACCCCAGGCCATTGCCATTGGGATTGGTATGCTAATAATGGGTGAGTTTTTTATGCTTCTATGGGGTGTGCTATGCGCTGTAGTCCGCACTCTTGGATCCTTGGAGTACTTGTAGTGCACCTCATTCATTGCAGCCTCGCCAGTGCTAATATTTATAGCAAAGCACAACGTTCGCCACAGTTGGTTACATTGTTGCTCAGTCCCATACTGGTGATCAAGGACAAGAAGGCATATTACATAAGGTAATGGTGGCCAATAACCAGGACTAGAGAGCACTAGTCCGCTTACCAGGCATAGATTTGATGAGAAGGGTCTCAAGGTGCATGTGGCGAGGGTATGATGCTAATGGTTAAGGTGTAAACCTCCCAGGGTAGGTTAAAAGTTGGAGTCCTGCAGTCATCATGGTCAGATGCCTGTTACACCCTATTTCATCACCAATAGCTCTCTTAGGAGGGATTTTTTCCCTTTCAGCATAGTTATCAACCTAAGTCCTGTAGGGGGGCTGCAGGGGAGGACAGAAATGGGGAAGTAACAGGCAACAGAGACAATTATTGTTTCTTATTTTCAATATGTAGTATCTAAGCAAGTGTGCACTGTTGTGGCTGGCAGGCTACTCAAGCAGAACTCGGTGCTCCTTTAATGAGCTCTGGAAAGCAGCGAAAGGTCATGGTATTGATTGGGCTTTATTGAAAGTGTCCGAGGGCTCAGGAGAGGAGCAGCAGGCTTCCTTTCCAAAGACAAGTTTCAGCTAGGTACAGGGATTTTCTTCTGGCTCCCAGGGGAGTTGGGATCGGGGAGGTAAACCACAGCCAGTGGCACCTAATGAGGAATGTGAGTCAGTAGTGAATCTAATGTCTCTTTCTGTGGCTGTAGTGTTCTGAGGAGATAATAGGGCCTCCTAATTTATTTTTGTCTAGTTTTCTGGTTTCTTAAATAGAGTAAGCTTCATCCATGCCTCTTGGGCACATTGGTCCAGGCCCTCCAGGAGTACAGCCCAGTCTTCCTCCTCATACTCCACCTGCAGGCGTGCTTGCCAAGACATCCTTAGGCTGATCAGTTGTGGCCATGATAAGAGGTGCAGGACTAGAAGGTTGCAGAATCCGGACAGTATGCCAATATACTGACCCCAGTTTTTGAGGTAGAAGATCACCTGAGAACAGGGATGGCCTAGTGCTGGGATGCAGCACTGCATATAGCACCATTGCTGGGAGTGTAGCAAGCAAAACTTGCAAAGTTACAAATGACTTGATATTGTCACCGAAGATCACATGGGTTAGGTGTAGGACCCCCGCCATGCGCCAAGGGCTCCAGTCAACCGTGGCCCATCCTATGTGGAGACCAGCATTGTTCCATAGGTGAGCCTTGACATGTCACGTCCACCTGTATCCAGGTAGCATGCATGGCTTTCAACAAGAGGTTGGGTGGTCTTGTGGTGGCAGGGCTAGGAAGACAGAGGACCAGCAGTCCTTCCGGGCCATCCTGGAGCCCACGTTCGATCACAATCCATAACAGTGGGTTTTGGACCCGGGGCTGCATATACACCATTTTCACTAAATGAAGAGCCAGGCAATAATGTTCCACTAATGACAGACCCAGTTCACCTGCTGATCTATGGGCGATACTATTCTGGATTGCCAGGCAAGGCCTCGTCAGACCCCAAATGAAGGCCTTAATGGATTCATCTATCTGACAGAGGGTCGAGAGGGATATCAACTGGGGAAGCATTCCCAGTACGTAAGTAAATCGGGGGAGGGTAACTATTTAATTTGTGTTCGGCCCCATGGAGAAAGGTTCAGATGGGATCACTTCACGAAATCCATATGCATGTATTCCATTAGTGAGTTCAGATTGTCTGCCACTATGTGTTCCAGACACCTGTTGACAAGGACACCCAAGTACCTAAGTCAGTAGTCCTTCCACTAGAAGGGATAGCTGGCAATGTTAGTTCACGTGGTTACCCATGACAGTGACAGGGCCTTTCTATTTCCTCAGTTCACCCTATAGCCAGAAATGTGCCTCAAAGGTATTCAATCATTTCTAGTACAGGGGGGATGGAGGTAGGCAGGATTGTCAGCGTGAGTAAAATGTCATCCACTTATAAATCAAGCGTGGATGGGCCACCAGGTGTGGGGATCCCCAAGATCCGATCTGATTGGCATTGCTACATGGCCAAGGGCTCCATTGCAAGGAAAAAGAGTAGTGGGGAGAGCAGGCAGCCCTGGCTTGTTCCCAGATAGACTGGAAAAGGATTGGGAAGGAAGCCCCCACAGTTGACCTGCACCAAAGAGAAGTCGTAAAGCCACCTCACTTTGTAGATTAAGTTGCCAACTGCGCTAAATTTCCTGAATGTGGCAAACAGACAGTCCCATGCTATCCTATGAAGGCTTTCTCTCTCTCCAATGACATAGCAAGAGCCTCATCTGGTAGAACCGCCACTAACCAGACCAGGTGGGATAGTGTTCGAAGGTGGTTGTGTGCCGAACGCTCTGGGACACTACTGAGGTTTGGTAGATGGGCAGTGAGGGTGTTGGTCCAGTATGTGTTCTTTATCTTGTTCCAGTTATGTCTGAGGTTGTTGGTAGTTTTGGCAAAGGGGGTTTGGGGTGCCTCAATGAAGCCGTGGAAGATGGAGTGGTCTGTCCAGGTGAACGAAGGGAGGGGGCTGAAGTTGACCTTGCTGCTGGCTGTGAAGATGGGGTTGAGGGTGTGTCCTGTATTGTGGGTGGGGTACTGGATGATCTGGGTGAGTCCTAGGACTTTGAGGCTCTCAAGTAGTGCTGTGGAGTTGGGATCTTTTTGATCTTCAAGATGGAAGTTGAGGTCATTGAGTAAGATGAATATGTTGATGGAGGTGGTGTGTTTGGTCCGGGTGGACGGTAGGCTGGGGTGTTTGATGGAGGTGTGGTTGCTGTTCTGAAGTCAGAAGTGAATATTCCATGAAGGATGTGTCCTGTGTTGGTGCAGGTGATGGAGTCTTCGTGTATGATGGTGAGTGCTCCTTTGGTTTGTTTGGTCTGTCCTGGTGGGATATCTTGTTGCCGGGTAGAATGGCTGTGGTAATGGTGGGTGCCTATCTGAGGTTTATCCAGGTCTCTGTTAGAAAGAAGATGTCTGAGACGTGCGTCTTGATTATGTCTCAGATCACTGTGGCATGCTTGCTAAGAGATCTGGTGTTGAAAAACATGCATGCCTGATTGGGGGGGGGGTGAGGCGTGTGTGGCTCATGGTCTTTGGCGTGTTGTTGCAGGTGAAATGGCAGGGAGAGCATGAAAAAGATCCTAGTATAGAGCGAGGTAGGGCTCAGATGCAGCTCATGTGGCAGGCTCCAGTGTTGACTGCATGCAGGCGAGAGGCTGTGTTGCCCCCTTTATCTGTCTTAGGACCGTATGGTGGAAAGAAAACAGAGTAGAGTGTATCTAGTGCAACAATTAAATATTTGTTGGACATACAACTGGTGGACAGTTTAGCAGAGAGAGAGACTTTGGAAATAGAGGAAAATATTTGTGATTTGGAAGTTCAAAATGCAAAAATCCACTTTTACCCCTATTCTAAAATCTGACAATTTTATAGATGTGTTTCATGAAGCTGTATCACATGACTTTAAGAATGTGAAATGGTCTCAGTGTCAATTTTTTTTAAATAGATTTAAAATAAAGGTGTTATCAGATCTGAAGGCTGATCGGAAAGGTGGATGAAGGGGGCAATGTGGGTCTCATGAATTTTGTTGATTATGAAACAGGGGGCATTGAGACAACTGAATAGTGATATAGACTATAAGGGAATATTTCTGATGCAATTTTTATCTATAATTGATGTTTGTGTATTGGATTAGACTGAATAAATTATGTTCTGAACAAACTGAATGTATTATGTTCTGATGAAAACATGATGATAGACATTATCCATTGTATATGTGAATATAAATATTAAATCTGAGCTTTGTATTCATAGAACCTGCATTTGAAGAAAACTTTTGGGATGCCTCATCCTTTAAGAAATTATTGTGGTTTATGCTTGTGATGATAGTGGGCAGTTATCATCTTGGGGTGCACCTTTATGCTGGATGTATTATCCCTATTTTGTGTCCAGTTTAATTGTTTATTCATGGTTCTAAGATGTTTTGGAAACAATGTTATAATGAATGAATAAATGAGGGATTTGTAGAGTGCAACAGATACTACTAGACTGCCCCTGAGCTAAGGCAGATGGCCATTTAGAAGGGTACCCAAGCCTACAGCTTAAACAGATGCGTTGCAAAGAGTTTACGGAAGGCATTCTTCTCAGGGATACATCTAAGAGAAAGAGGGAGCTTATTCCAGTATTTAGCAGCCAGAACCAAGCAGGGTGAGCCACCCGACCTCATCCGTTTGATATATGAGATTGTCAACAGCCTTGCTGACTGGGGCCATAAGGTTCTTTTAGGACAATAATCCACCGTCCTGTTAGACAAATATTTGAGCCTAGTCGTATAATATGTGGCATGAGCCACCGTCAATGCTTTAAACCTGATCCACTTTTTAACTGCAAGCCAATGTAATTGGTTCCAGTAATGGGACAAGGAGGCATGTTTGGGAAGCTTAAATAGAATGTGAATTACCATATTCTGTACTAGTTGAAATCAATGAATTAAATAGTCCGGAGTCCCAAGGTACAGGATATTTGCGTAATCCATTCTAGAAAGAATTAAAGCCTGGACTACTGTTTTCTGGGCATCACAAGGAAAAATTTTCATACATTTCTTCAGGATCCACAGAATCCAGCAGGAGGTTTTAACCATAGTTGTAATCTGGGCTTAAAAGGAAAGGTGTGTATCAGTGAGCACTCCTATATTCTTAGCAACCGCCGTGGGAATGGACAGAGGGGTACAACTTGCTGGCCCCACCCACAGCCAGCCCTGTAGGGTGTTGGCACCAAATAATAAAACCTCAGTTTTCTCTAGGTTGCATTGGAGTAGATTGGTCTTAAGCCACCCCATTACTGGTATTATGTAAGTAAACCATTTTGACCTGGAATCTGACATAATATTGTTATAGGTCATCAGAAGCCTAGTGTCATCTGCTTACGACACCATGTGGATACCAAACTATTCAATAAGGTATGCCAGTGGTGTCAAGTAGATATTAAATAGCGTGGGGCCAGGGCCAAGCCCTGAGGCACTCAGCAACAGAGGATATTAGACTCAGAGTGAAATGGTTTTAGTCTCTATGCTTAAAGTATTACCTCAACCAAAGTATTGCAGGCCCTCCACCCCAATAGTGGTCAGGTGTTATAACAGGCAGGATCTCATGAGAGACCAAGTCAAATGTCGCAGAGAGATCCAGTAAAATTAAGGCCGCATTCTGACCAGCGTCAAACGCAAATTTGATGAAGTCTGCTATCTCCAGAAGTGCAGTCTCTGTACTTTGGAGAGCCCTATAGCCAGACTGTAATGGATGGAGCAGATTTAAGGTGTTCAAATAGGTCATCTGTTGGCTGTTAACAATCTTCTCAATGATCTTTGAGACTCCTGGAAGTAGAGAAATTGGCCTGAAATGATCAAGGTTTTAGGATCCGCGTTGGGCTTCTTGAGAAGAAGGATGACATTTGCCATTTTCCACAAGGTGGTGACCATACCAGAATTAAGCTAGGTAGTAAAAAGCTCCTGATATATGTGGTTTGGTATAGTCCCTAGTTGCCTCACAGTCTGAGGGGGGAAGGGATCCAGAGAGACACCTCATTTACTCTTGGGATAAAGTCTGTTAATTCAGTGTCTTTAGCCGGTATAAACAGAGACAACTTGGCCTGAACTGGTGGCATACCTATAGAACAGACATCACAACTGGACTCATTATCCCTTATGTCAAGGAGTTGCTTCTGAATTTTTAACATTTTCTGTTCAATAAAGGTACTCAACTTGGAATGTAGAGGGGGTTCGTTTCCAGAGGGGGAGCAGTAATTTTAGGGTCTGTAAAGTCTGTCCCAATTTAAAAAATGTCTTTAGCATTATTAATTCCTACATTCTGGTAAGCATAGGAGGTGCGACAAGCAAGCTTCAGGTTGCACTCAAGGCTGCTTTGTATTGGGCTTTATCAGTTTGTAGTAGTGTTTCTTCCATTGAAATTCTAGTTTTCTACACTCCTTCCTTTCAGCTGCTAGTTCAGTAGTGAACCAGCAGGGTGAAGGGCACTGTCTGACAGTTCCTGACCTAATTAAAGGAGCAACTTTTCTAGAAGCCTCAGATAACCACTTATTCACAGCCTCTTCATCACGTATAATGTCTCAACCTAGGACTGGTTTAGTAGAGGCTAAAACATCACTCAGTGCAGAAATGTTAACATTCTTCCAGGCACGATTACCACATGGCTGACTTAGGGCCCGATTTAGAACTTGTTTGAGGAGCTACTCCTTCACAACGGTGACAGATATCCCATCTGCCGAAATCTAAATCCCATTATCTTGAATGGGATTTGGATTTCGGCTGATAGGATATCTGTCACCATTGTGATAGAGTAACCCGCACGCCGAATTCTAAATCAGGCCCACAGTCTCCTGTTATTCAATGGAGAAACCCAAGGCCAGGAGAAGGTACGAAAAAAATGGTCAAACCAAGGAACTTCCCGAGGCTTATCAAGAATAATTGGTGTATTAGAAAATATAGCGTCAATTGTGTGTCCAGCCCTATGGGTGGGTCCCAATGGAGCCATAGCTAGGCTGACAGTCACCTGTGTTTCTGTCTGCTTCAAAACAGCAAAATATTAAAATCACCCAAGATGGCAAAATTAGTATAATTAATAATTTGGTAAGGTAGTGCTCGCATGATAGTATCAATAAAATTGTCTGAATAACCTGGGAGGGGGGGCGATACAACAAGGCCCCAGTGAAAGAGCAGTGTGCGGTAGGAGAAATGCAGAACCCCACGGTGTCGGCTCCTGTCAGTTCTTTGATCTTAAACGTAGCACATTTGAAAGATTTCCTAAATGCAAGGGCAACACCTCTTCCACCCCTCTCTATCTAAATCATAAAGTTAGGAGGAAGGGCTAGTTACAGATCTGGACAGGATTCATCATTGAATAAACACAAAATATGGAAAAAGAGGTGATAAATTCAACAGTAACTTTTCAACAATGAGACCATAAATTGTCACTGGACACACATTTGTTGAGCAAGATAATTGTATATTTTCGTCGAAATTCACAGTTATGCTGCAACACCATCACCAAAAATTATAACATATAAGGTACTTGAGCAAGAGAAATCAAAACACATCTTGTGGTGCAAAACATTCCTTGTAACTTCCAAGGATAATATTGAGGTGGTTGTGACCAGTCCTTTGGTTGCAGAAGCCATCTAAAGGTAGTCCATCATATGCCGATGATCCTAGGCCAAAAGGCCTCTTAATTGCCTGGCTAAAACTATTTTAAATGTATTTCAATTTTGTTGGTCTCCTTCTGAAGCTGTTGACGGGCTTCAGCCTGAATAAATTACAGCCTCATCAAGACACAGAAAGAGAAGGAATACTTCTAAGTCCTGTCCGGTCACCCAGGAGGATGGCTCAAAATAGGAATCAAGACACACCATGGGAAAACTATTAAGACCTTAAAATGAATCGAAAACTTGACAAATTAGAAGCTTTAATCATGGCAACTCACATCTATGAAAAACATTTGACTAGGCTGTCTGGTTGGTGGTCCGCTCGAGGATCAGACCACCATACAACAAAGCTGCCAGCTGAAGACAAAATGTGAGACAGTTTTTCCATGGACCACTTTGATTCCGCTTTGATTGCGTGATATTCTCACTGAGAAAATGTGAGATGTCATTGAGGCAAAAAATACAATGCATAAGTACACTGCTCACTTCATTAAAGTCTTGACATCACACTTCTGGTTGCCAATGTCAAAGATTAGGTTATACCTTACTGCGGGGTACATGAAATATGTAAATATACTACCTCAAATAAAATGGCTTAAAGGCCTACTAAAGTCATGAAACTAAGCAAGCATATTGAGGTTAGAGTGCATGTTAGAGTAATAAGAAAACAATATTCATATTTGATCATAAAATTTATCAGTGTACGTTGTGTTGCAGAGGAGCAGAAAGAGACATTAATGCTAACAAAATAAAAATACAATAATATGTTTTCACACACCCCTTTTTGCCGAGAGGCAAAATTTCTCTAAAGTAATTCGGCTTTCATAGCTTCACTATCACCATCCTCATCATCCACAAAGATAGCAAGCAGGCAGTGCAAGTGCACAGGATGATGCACATTACTATATTTATTATAACAACCACAATTACCATAGGACAACCACAATCTAAGGTATTGCAATGAGTATTTCAAATGATTTCATTTCCTAATGTCCAAAAGTGCCATACAGACACACTCATATGCCACTGATATTTAAATCTAGCCGAGCACTGTCCTTTTGGTAATCTGTTTGTTCTTGTATGCTGAGTCAGGTGTTGGGCAGTTGAGCACAACACTCCAGGGCATATTTATGAGCCCCTTGCGCCACGGTTGCATCACCTTTTGTGACACAAAGGTGGGCCAAACTTTGAACCCATGTCTATGAGGCCATGCAAAACCACTTTGCGTAGCTTTGAATGTCCTCATAGATATGGATTGAGGCAAGGCAGTGCAAATCACTGCGTTGCCGTACTCTGTGCAATGGAGGTGTTCAATGGGAGTTGCAGTAGGTGTTGCAGTGCAACACCTATTGATTTTGATGCATCACCAGATATACAAGAGCTTGTAAACCTGGGGATCCGCTACAACCTTATGCCTTCCCAGGTGAGGCGCATCATCCAGAAATATCTTAATTTTTCCTCGTTTTTCCTCTTTCTGCATTCTGCAGCATTCTGCAGCACACATGGAAAGTTGCCCCTTCCTGTACAAAACAATCCTGCCTACAATGCAGACGCCCTTGCACCATGGTGCAAGGGTGCCTGCATTAGCACTAGGTAGCCAAAGCAGCACCTGCACAGTGGGAAAGGATGGGAATGTGCTGTATTTCATTGATATGGCACATTTGTGCCCTTTCCCGTTGATGCAGGGCAGCGCAACAAGATGACTTGCTACGCTGCCCTGTGTCAAAAGCCCATTAATATGGGCCTCAGAACCTACAATAGCACAATCCTCACCTGCCTTGTTATATATAGGGACTAATTTAGAACTAGGTGGATGGGTAACTGCATCACAATGATGGCAGATATCCCGTCCACCGAAATCTAAATTCCATAGAATAGAATGGTATTTCGATTTCAGTAGATGGGATATCTGACACAGTTGGGACAAGGTAACACGTCCGCTGAAATCTAAATCAGGCTCAAAATCTAATGCCATCCTGTTCTGTATCAGCATCTTAGCGTAAGGGTCTAACTGATCTACCACTAATTCTAATACTAATAGCTGTTTATATGCAAGGAAAAGTGTATTATACCTGTTTTTATAAATTTTTCTATATACAAGTTTGCTTACAGTGCAAATACAAATAAAGAAGTTTTATCAGAACACATTCTGACACTAATGCATTGGAGTTAACAATTTTCCATGATCTACACACACTTCATCTGAGGCCACTGTTATATCATGTGTTGATTATGGGTGGGCGAAACTCACAGAGTTTCAGCCTGAGAAATTCTGCCGAGTCACATGAAAACTTCACTAAATTCTGCAAACGGGAGGAAATAGGCACATTGCAGTACTCATGCTGAAAAACCTGCGGGAATTGCACCACACAGTGCACCAGAAGGCTCTGCTTCTTGAGTTGATTTTACTGCCACTCAAGCAGCTTTCTGACTGTGAAAAGTTGCAACCACCTGAAATTCTTACCTGTTGCCCTCCTAGCGAATCACGATAGGGGACACCAGATCTCGCTCGCCAACTTACCATTGGCGAGCCACATCTGAGAAAAAACTGGCATGCAGTAGTTGGCAGAATTTGGCCAGAACTTGCCAAAATTCTGTCAACTCCAGTGGCAGAGTGGAATTTATGACCTACCTTTATTGTTAGCAGAAATTAATATAGAAGTAGTAGAGGGTGCCTGCTTGAACCATCTCCTCTGCAAAGGGTGATCATAAAAGATCGTAGAAGAATGATGTCCAATTTAACGGCAGCCATGAACAGGCTTGAGATCGACGAATGGAGTATACATAGCAACCCCCCACCCCAAGAGGAAGTTGGAATTCATATGAGGGCAGTTAGAAAGTAATGCTCTCCATGACAAGGTCACTTTTACTGTTTCTCACAAAAACACTGAAGATGTTTGCTTTACGGTGTTCACAGATAAATCCTGGCTCAGTCAGAGGAAAATTACCTTATAAGAAGTGGGGCATGTGCTTGCTCTATGGTAGTTGGCACCCACAGTAGAAGTGATCAAGCCAAGTGTCACTGTGACTGATGGGCACACTGATCAAAGGGATACTATCCCCTACATCCACTGACAAGTGCTGCAAATCACGCATGGGGAAAGGTTATTTTTTTTACTAGCACCAACTAGACACTTAAGGCATTTCCAAAGATAGCAGGCCAGACCCACAGAGGGATCTGTTTTGGCCAGGAGGGGGGTTGCCTACCTTGGACAGAGGAGGTAACAATGAGAGCCTTTTGAGGAGCAGCATCGCTTGTTGGTGGTGGAGCTGGAAGAGTAGGTAGGCACAGAGGGCTTGTTGTCCCATCAGCAGTTGACAGGATAACAACAGTGGCATTTCTGGGAGGCAGTCAAAATTGAGGTCCAAAGACGGGTCCAGAGGTGGAAGCAGGTCCACTGTAGTTTCTGGGACGAGCAATTTGTTTGCAGTGAGATGAGTGAATCCAAGTCGCTAGACCACAGCATTTACCGGCTGCGTTGGTAATGAGCAGGCTAGGGCCTGTGCTAGTGAAACTGCAGTGTGGGCTTGCACTGGTGTATACTTATGTATACCCATTTGCAGGGCTGGAGGGAGTGGAAGGCTTTGGTTGGGCACCCAGGTAAGGTTGCATGAACCTGAGAATGGAAATTGTAGAGACATTGTATAAGCTTTCTGTAATCCTGCAATAGTGAATTCAATTTAGCAGCTGATACTGGCTGATTTGAGAGAAGCATCATGGGTTGGCTCATGACTATTTTATATGGGCTCAATTTTGTCCTGGAAGAGAATAGCTCTGAGAGACTATAGTATAATGGCATCAGGCCATTTTAGCTGAGTCTCGGAGCACACCTTAGCTGTCTGTACCCTGGGCCCTGCAAACTGCCTGCATTACTGTTGACTCAACCCATGTTCTGCAATCACTTGTGATCCTGTACGGTTCTCTGAACTGAAGGAAAGAAAATTAAAGTAATCACTGAACTACTGTAATGGCATCTTCACAGGCACAGGGGTATTCTTTCACCAATCCATGCAAAGTAGAAGGTTTGGTATAATCAGTAGTCCTAAAGCAGGTGCAGAAGCTAGTGCCTACTTGAATTTCACAAATGCATTCTCAGCTAACACAGACCACTGCAAGGTTTCAGGGGTACCTTCTCTCACATAACCCTGCAAAGGATTTGCTATTTGTGTGCTGTCTGCATTACCCAGCCATGCCCAGAAAGGTATTTAACTGGCAGACAGTTACACGACAGGGCAATTTAGTCAAAGAATATGCAGTGAACCGTCAAAGGGTGAGGAGGGGAAGCACCGCAAAAAGAGGAGGAAAGTGGTCTCAGGGAAATGGAAGTGGGAGAATTGGGAGAGGCAACAAAAGATGCAGGGGAGAGGCCTGGGAGTGGGATAGTCATGTTTTGCCTGTGAACAGCTGGGGAAATACAAAATGAATTGCTCTAATTTTGTATCTACTACCATCAACCAAGCCGTCCTCCGCCCCCACCAGTCTTTTCTTGAGCATGCTTAAACCTCTTATACTGATTTGTAGGACAGCCCAAAGGTTTCACACTGTGTCATGGTCATCTTAAGCCCTGTAGATCAAAAGGGCACCTATGTAGATTGTGTAATTTATGGAAACCATACAGTTTGTCTCATTGACATAGATGCTAGTACCTCAGCTCAAAAAAACGTCTGAATTCTCTACCTTACCACTCTGCGGCATGTCCATAGATGCAGTCAGTATTTTATAGCCAAGTTCCTCACTATATTTCTGACTTTGTGTATATTTCTCTGGTACCTATTAGTGACAAACATTTATTTTTGTTCAGGCCAATTTCCCCAACTAATTACTTAGGTAGGGACATAATTAGTATACTTTCTGAGCTAAATTGTGCCTTTTTATGCATTCCAGAAGGTGTGTTTCTAAATATATCTTGAAACAAGAAGAAAAATGCATTCAGTATTGTGCAAGAGTCCAACCATCTAAGCCATGCAAATGAAACTTCCATGCCTCCTTATTTATCTGAAGTACATTCTAATTTGATTATGAAATATACCTCTGCACGTTGTGCTATACAGGTACAGAGAGAGACATTGATGCTAAAGGAATAGAAATACAAGATCATGTTTTCCCAGAGGGCTGAAGTTGAGCAGTCATGGTCACAGAATTGGTTGGGAGGTGGAGGTGATCTTTGAAATGAGTAATACATCTATCTTGGTTTTCGCATCAATATTTTTCCAGATCTTTGGATTTGGTGATTATGAGGTTCGGTTTTGACTGTGGAGGATAGTCTAACTGCCCTCCAAACATAAAGATGTCCACCGGCTCAGCAGATATCTATTGCATTGGCAAGAACTGCTGTCACAGCAGTTCCTGTCAATGCACTCAAAGTTTTAATAATGGCTCAGTCAACATGACAGAACTGCATGGCAAACCTTCAATATTTTTTACATTTATTTTCAAAAATGAAATCCCAGAACGGGATTTTGTTTTTGAAAAGAAATAAAGGAATGATCCCCTCGCCATGGGAATTTTTTCCCATGCCTTGGGGGTCATTATGGAGTATTCACCTCCTCTTATGACCCAGTTTTGCCTGCCTGAGGAAATATGTTTGCTAAATAGGCCGGGTGGACAAATGGCCAAATCTCTGATGGCCCTTACTCTATCGGGCTGTCAGAAGTGTATGTCGGCAGTGGAGACGGAATGGTCTCTGCACTCAACATACTGAACATCTGCTCAACTCTAAATGGGGGGGGAGCCTTCAGTTTGGTGGAGAGAGTACTGTATTGTCTTTGCGATTTTGTACAGTCTGCACCAAACTCAAAATCGATCCCTAATGTGATTTGCCAGGGAGTCACATGGGGCCTGACTTAGAGTTCATGAAAGATATTGATATCCCACCCGCTGCATTACAAGTACCATTGGATATAAGGCATTGGTAATACAGAGGACCAGATAGCCATTGTTTGTGATGGAGTTACCCATCTGCCAAACTCTACATCAGGCCCATAGTCTTGTGAGTAGGTGGGTTTGGAGGTTAAATATTCTGAGTGGAGGAATTCTGCAATTATCTTATGGCATTCCTTAGTTAGACATGCACCATCTGAAACATGTCAGGAGTAATGCAGGCACTATAGATTCTGGAGTGATAGTCAAGTTCCAGTTTGTTGTTGTTGGTTGTCTTATTTCTTTTACTTTTGCAAGGATCTTTTATATAATTTGTGAGATTTTAGCTCTGGTGTTATCAAGCTGACATTCTGATGGGTTTTGCTGCGGTCTTGTGAGGGCTGCTGAAGTCTAGCAGAAGTCAGCCAAAGTTGGACTGCTAAACCATAATTATGATTCTGTTAGGTAAATGGGAACATAGTTCAGTGTAGAAAGAAGGAAGGCTTCATTTTAAGTCTGTGTCACGATCTTGTGGCCAAAGTGTGTATTGAAGGCAGGATAAATATGCATTGCGAGCTCCTGCAAAGTACATAATTTAAACCAAGTCTGTAGTGCATTTTTAAATCTCTGAGGACACCCTACTATTGGGAAAGGAATGCCTAGTATAGGACTGTCTAGAGATGCATTGTGAGTAATTAATGCACGTTCCGGTGCTTGAAGCCCAGAAAGGGGCACCGTGAGAGTACTGTAAATAAGGCACCACTTGGTCATGATATTTGATAGGCCAAATGAGATGTACACTGAGTGAAAGTCATTGATGTCTCAGTGCTCTGATACACATGCATCCTGGAGGTCAGGATACAGATCTAACAAGAAAGCTCTGTGAATTGGCTTAGAGATAAACTGAAGTCCCGGGTGAAGGCCAGCATAGATAGATTAATGGTGCATGCTGTGCCGAAACAGAGGCATATTGTGAGATCTCCTTGGGATGTCTTGGTATGGGGACAGAAGAGAATGTTGCAAGTTTGTGCTGCTAGACACTTTTTAAGAGCTGTCATAGCAGAAAGATTAACATAATGGTGCACATGTTTTATAACAGTAATTGATTAGTTTAAAAATGATTGTTCAACAAAAACAACTTGTACAATTCTATGGCCCAGATATACCATAAGACCATATCTGTAAAACAATTCCTACACAGCTAATGTCAATTGTTCATTGTGCTCTCAAACAGATGTGTGTTGCCCTTTTACTACTGGGACTCAGTGCAAAGGAATGATTTAGTGGACAGCTGGTCTGTACAACTGGTGAGCACATGAGTGGGAACTCATGCTGCATCTTGACTGTCTCTAAGAGTTGGGGACACATTGGCTGAAATAATAAGAGATGCAAGATTGTATGTGTTTGCTAAAGAGAGTGATGGATTAATATAGCTAGAGGGTGAACTCTAGATCACAGTGCCCTGCCACAAAAATTATCTCTGCCCTTGAATATGTGATCAAACCTACAATATGGCCTAAGGCTTTGTTGCGCTTGATCGTATGTTCTGGGAAGCCAACATATACCTTTTATTTGACTAAAATATAGGAGGCATTGCCTAAGAGGTTTTGGTTTAACAAGGAGGACAATCTTAAGTAAAATCTACAGGCTATAGGAATCAATGTGATGATCAAGCAGCAGAAATATGGTTCTTAAGACTATAAACTAGTCTAAATGCCTGCACAGCAGGTGCTGTGAGAGGAGTGCAGCAGGATTACTCTTATGGTTGTTGAGGCAGGAACTTACCAATGGCCCAACCACCGTACCTCGATTCCTTTTGGAAAGAGCTGGGAGAATGTTTATGAGCCACTTGCAGACAGAATGCATTGTCTTATCTACAGCTAACACTGAGAGATTGAACAACATATTAGAGTCTAAGATAACTCCAGAATTTAAAACCTATAGAGATGGGAGTCTGTGGTTCTCAATACAAGGAAGAAATTAAGATAAACTTTAGACTAGGGACAGAGGAGGCTCAAACATACTCCACACAATAACATGTTATCACTTTAATCTTTATGCAAAATATTGCACAAGAAAATAGAGGGCCACCGCAGGACTGAATCTTTTCCATTTAGAGATGGGTTAAGAGTGTGGAGTGATTTGAAATTTCAAATGTAAAGGGTAGTTCAAGAAGAACCAAGATAAGATGGCAGCATATCCCTCATCTACTGCCGTCAATAAGTGATCTCACATTCATAAAATTGAAGCATCCCAGATATTGATCTAAAACCAAACTCTTTTACAGATTGACCTAAGTAACATTAAGGAAGGTACACAGTACATCATAAACATATAGTATGAAATTACAAAAGCACTATCTTTTTGAAAATCTGCCTTTGCTTTGCTGCACTGTAGACTTGTATTCAATTAATGGAAAAGTATAGCAATTGGCCTTTTTTGTTTTACATATTTATGTACCATTAAATCTAACATCAAATGTCATCAATACTATTTTGTTTGTTCCTGAATCCTGATGATATTTTTCAGGTTTAGAGCGATCACTCATTTAAAAGAACCTGTAAACTTAATAATGCAATAGGTAAGATACTCTTCGAGGCTCAGCTAAAAAAATAAGGAATAGCCCAGCCCAAGTATGCAGTTTTATTACAGACACTGGTAGGTCATGAGGACCCATAAATCTAGAACTACAAGTTTAATTTTTTTAATTTGATTAACTCAGAGAGCGGAGAGGTGGATAATGTGACACAATTTCATATAGTAATATCTATCTTTTAAGTTGACATACTTATTAATTCTCAATTTTTTAACTAATAACTAAATCAGGGAAGTTCTGTAGTGTAGAAAAAAAGCATGAGTTGCAAACTACAAATACTTCTGTAGAACAGAGTTTGGTAAGTAGCACTTCTGGACACCGCAGCAGAAGTGATGATAGTTTGTCAGACACTCAAGAACCATCTGGTGGTACTCCAACTAAGGGATACATACAGGGTGAGACACCAGGTGGACATGTGAACGCTCCAGACAGGGTTCATAACATGAAAATATGGATTAAAGGAAATATACCGCATGGAATAAAAGCTGTATTTTGACCTAGTTTACTCAATACTTAATATGACATTGTTCCATTTTTTGGATGGGATGCGCTTCAAGGTGATAATGTAAGCATTTTTCTCCTTAGTAGCTAAAGAAATCTGGGCATAATGTGCATGAAGGTGGGCTCTTAAAAACACTTTAGCTCTGTATAGAAAGGAAGAAGGTTGGGATAAGGAGTTTGTTCCACCTGTGAATCCTTTAAGAAGTGAGTCCCAGGTACAGGCTCAGCTTCCTTTAAAGCCAGAAGCCAAGTGCAATAGAAAAGTAATTTTAGCTCAGCTACAACATCAAGGTATAATAGTGCCTAATCATGCTACAAGTAGCACCTCTATTTTTCCGGTACTGAAACCTGAGAATTCATATAAAACAGTTTTAGATTATAGCAATTTAAATGTACATACATGCACACAAGCTGTACAAATGCTCACATTACAAAAATAAATGAGATTCCAAGTACTGTACATTTAAGGAATAAATCAGCATTTAGTCCTACTTGTGTAACACAAAAAATGCCCTGTCAAGTCCAAAATAGGTACGAGGATGCATCACTTCAATTAATCCTAAAATATCAGTTCAGACTGAAATATTTGAGTCTGGAATATGTATTTTTGGTCTATTAAGGTGCTCAATTTGAGGTTTAATTCTACCACTATAGAAGAGTGCGTTGTGCTTTAACTCTGTGGATCAAAGGGTTGGGTAGTTTCTTGCTGAAATTTGCTGACCATAAATCATAGCAGATTTAGTGACTATTTCAGGTTCCTCAATTTTAATTTTGCATTATCCTTTATGGGCAATGTTTCCATTTTTATATCTACCTTTTACTTTTGATTTCCTCGAGTCTGACAAGGACGCTACTGGTATATTCTGGAATCTATGAAACACTTTGACTTAGGGCCAGATTTAGATATTGGTGGACAAGTTGTTACTCTGTCACAACAGTGATGGATATTCCATCTGCTGAAATCTAAATCCTATAGGATATAAATGGATTTAGATTTTGCTGGATGGGATATCCGTCACCATTGTGACAGAGTAACTTGTCCGTCAATATCTAAATCAGGCCCTTCGTTTTGTAGAATCAATAAATGGTTCATGGAACAATCAGACCAGAACTTTTTCTGCTATGTCAGTAATCAGCTTATTTGTATCATGACTGACTCTGGATTGTGCAATGAGCTTCACATTAACAGCTTTACAGTTTGATACCTTTCTTTATACTCAGTCTCTAAACTTGAATGCATTTGTTTATAAGGTGTACCACTAGTAGTTGAACTTCGCACACACCCCTTGACATTTGATAATTTCAGTCTGGGTCTTGCATTTTGGGGTCATCATTCTTTTATGAGGACTCTTAGCAAAATGTCTAACGCATGATCTTGAGTTCTCTCCAGTTCTTCTAGGAGCTTTAGTATTGCCGTAGTTCTTATTGTATGCTAGACTTATGGGAGGCTAGAGGTCATTACCTAACTGGACAGCTGGAATATTAATCTCCTTGAGAAGAGTTGATTTTTACCAACACATAAATTCTTTCATCTCTAGGAGAGGGAAAAGTAATCCTTTTATTTCTAATAAAGCACAGTCCTTAATCGACAGGTCTCCCATTTGTACATTCAGAGTGGTTTAACTTCTTTGGTCTTGACTTGTCCTGACACTATGGTACCCAAAACCACACAACTACTTGAAGACTCTCAGCTGTCTTTTTATTTTGCTTTCTAGAGACTGGTGGCCATGACCCTAAGGGGAGTTACTCTTGCACAAAGAGCTGCTACTGAACCATTACTGGGGTGTTATGCTGTTAAACTGTCACTGTCATCAAACATCCACCGTTATTCTCCTCCTGAGGAGCTCCAAGGCGGAATGCATATCAGGAGGGCATTAGAATGAAAATATGAGGGTGTCTAGAAGTACATGATTAATGAAAATGACAGTCAAGAACTACATGGAAGCAAAATGTGAGGGGTTATATTACCACATACAGAACTGCAAAGACCACAATATGTTGGGACTTGAGCAAATGGGCTATTGAGGCAAAAAAGGAAACATTTCCCAATTAGCAGATAATAATGCAATGTGGGACTAGTGAGAGAGGGAAAAATACCAAAGGCAAAACAAATGCTTGAAAGATATTAAGACTGGTTTGATGGCTTGTGCCCACTTATAGTCAGGTTCAAAAAAGCATTTTTGGACATAAAATTAAGTTTACTGCTGAAAATGGTTCTGTTTGCAGGAATTCACAGAAGGATCCTTGTTGGGGGTAAATGGGTTTGCTTTTCTTTTCTTACTTAGACCTGAATCCAGAACAGAACACTACCCTAAAGAGGCAACACTGCAATAGAATATTTTTGCACTAGTAAAATGTTCACACAGCGTATAACGTTTCTAAAAGTCTCCATGAGAAGGTAGGTAGTCACATGAATAAAAAACAACAATCAACAAAATATTCTATACAAAAACAATACAGCATGAGTTTGCAAAGTTTAAGACTGGTAGATACACTTTTCTATTTAGACTACATGGCAAGCTCTCAATGAACAGCAGAATCAATAAAGTGTTGTTTGACAAATTATTTCCTGTTGTAGATTCGGTGGGGTGGATTATTTTAAACGCACTACAGCCAGGACAGGTTACCAGATTACTCTATGCCACTGAAAAAACAATGCACAGGTCATTTTAAAAATCATCAGAGTCTAGTAATTTAGTTCAAATTCATCAATAAGCAAAGCTACACCTACCAGTTTGCCTTAGGTTATTTTAAAAAGCACAAGACCACAACATTATGCCTTTGGTTACATGGTGTAGTCTGGAAAGTGTATGAAGCTTTTAACTCCACCAGGTAGCACAGAATGGGTGCAACAATTGGTGCTGGTGCTCCATTTACATGCTCCAGGTATATGTTGCTCAGAAGGAGATGTTGGGCTGCATGGACTAAGAAAAGGAGTCTGTGATTCCTTTACAGACCCACCAACTCACATGGTGCCACGCATGATATTGGCTCCCATCACATAGTCATCCAGTGAGCAGCCAATATCACACGGTGGCAGGGAAAGAGATGAAAACCACTGTAAAAAGTGGTTTTCAGCTCTTGTTTTTGGAGGTTTTCAACTGCTGACTTCCATTAATGGGTATGAAAACACCCCAGGGCATCAGCAAAAGACTCAGCAAGCTTTTGTGTTTTTTAGAGGAGGGGCCTTAAAGTCAGGGTGGGGGCAAAAGCGCCACCTAGGTACTTATCAGCACAAGGCCCCACTGCATCCAAGTCCCCGCACTTTCCTCACACAGGGAGATTTTTCTTGAGTTTGGCAGGTCTGCCTTTACTTTCTTTGTAGTTCTGAAAGGATCTGGCTTGATAGTTTGAGATGGACTGTTCCTACTGCACTGGAGTTAAGACTGATTTTCATATGGCTGGGCATAGTCAGAGGTGGCATG
This sequence comes from Pleurodeles waltl, assembly GCF_031143425.1. Classification (NCBI taxonomy): domain Eukaryota; kingdom Metazoa; phylum Chordata; class Amphibia; order Caudata; family Salamandridae; genus Pleurodeles; species Pleurodeles waltl. The sequence goes on from NC_090450.1 coordinate 686,564,982, forward strand.
GTGGGCAAAAAATATTGGACTGGGATGCAGTCCAAGTAATTACCCGTGGCTGAGATTAATTTCAAGCACTCCATCCATCACTTTTTGTATTCAGTCTTCATTGTGGTGCCCTAAGTGTGATGCATATGTCCAAGCGTGGGCTCCGTGCTCAATGTGCCACTGGAACTAAGCTACATGTGACAAAAGGGGCCCTAATAGTGCGCAACCAGTCTTGGCTTCCTTTTGTTTCGCTTGAGAGAAGACCAGGCTTGGAAGTTATGGCTGGACTGTTACTACTGGAGTGGGACCAAGACTGAGTTGCAGGTGGCTGGATCTAATCTGAGATGACATGGTGGGCAAAACAATGAGGAACTGGGGTGCTGCCCTGAATAATTACCAGTGTCTAAGATTAATTCAAGCATTTCATCCATCACTTTTTTATTTCATATTCTTTCTTTACTTGCTTTACCACTTTAGTTTCATTCTTCAAACAAAGCAGAAACCATTCAAAAATAGCTTTAAATAAAGGGTCACCTTTGTCCTAGGGGAAGTCTGTGCAAAGTATAATCTGTCAAAACATGTTGAAATTTTGTGTTCAAGTCAATTGCTCTCACACGACCTATAAAGTTTATTCTTGGCACACTGGATTTTTGATGTCTTTGACTTTACTACAAAGATTCCATTTGTCATGCTCTCTTTGCAATTTAAACATAGAGGAATGTGTGCACAATCTTAGCTTACTCATGATTTCAAACTGAAATTCAAGTGGAAGGCTTCTCACAAACTAAGAAAGTGACTGTCCAGTGGCAAAATCACACAATGTACTAACTGGATCACCATGTAGGGTCAAGAAACAGTCACATGCGACTCTAAATGCCAGCCACGTAATCCTTCAAGAAGCACTGGTCCATTTAAGATAGCTTTCTGCTACCCCGTAGTCCAAAAGGCTATATAGGGACCATTTCTTTATATGATAAATGGTCATAATAAACTGGTGGGTGTGTCTGTTCTTTGTTTACCTAGGTCCAATGCAGACGTGTATTCCAACGTCACTAGCACATTCAGTCATAGTTTTTCCCCCTAGGCATTTGTATTGATTTACTGTCTGCCACTGATGGAAATCTTTAATTTTTCTGTAACTACAATCTTCATCTTTATCATTATCATTGTTTATTTAATCTTTAGGGTTATATCATATCTTTACAAAGAAAATGCTAACCCAACTCAAAATGTATAGAAACGTTTTTGAAGACATGACCACATGGAAATAAAATAAATCTTGAAATGATAACAGAGTTGTGTGCGGTATGGTAGGCCCTACGTCTTGATGGAGTGGAGTTCCATATCCTTGCAGCTGCACTGAAAAAGTAATTTCTTCCAGGTTGTATGCAAAGTCGTCCTTCTTAATAGGAATATTCTCCCAGAGGACCTGCAATTTTAGTTATCAATATTCACAGAGATAAGAATACAAATGGCATTGCTGAAACTCAGCAGAGCTCTGAAACCATCATCTCATAGAGATAATGGTAGGTAGGCAGGCTAAACGTTCTGATCAGAATATATAATGTTCTCTCATGCCAAAGGAAGTTACATCACCACAGCCCTCTCATGCCCCTGGATTAATGGAAAAATACCTGTTATCCAATCTAACATAGTTAATATTCTCTGTGTTCACCTAGGGAGAAGTCTGCATAGTTACCTACATTGGAATATGCTTACTCACCTCACAGCGTTTCTATTCTGTCCTTTATATATTAAATGTTGGCATCAGAAACATGGATAAGTAAGTACACAGAGTTCAATGAGTTACGCACTCTCTGTTAAAGTCTGTATGAGACATGCAGGTCATATCTGCAGACCAGCTTTTAATCTTACTACATTAATTAAATGTACACTAGGTTGGACTAAGCAATAACAATTATATGAATTAAAGTTCTACGTAAAGGGTTGGATTTAAAACAGATATGTAGAGGATGAGCTCTTCTGCCCACTTGAGAGTGTAATGCTTTGTTCTTTCTTGCATGTATTTATTCTTACTCTAGTAAAAGCACAAAGGTGTATCCCTCAAGCCTTTTGATAGACATTGATACCTTTTTAAACAATTTACACAAAGAAAAAAGGATAGATAGTGGGCATTTTAGCCTGTATACATATAGAAGCCCCATAGAGTTCCCATGAGAATCAATTTACCAAAATATCATGGGGTAGCAGAAGTTTGTCTCATTTTAGGAGAATCAAGAAAACGGTCTGTCATAACATGATCCATACCTCCACCTTTCACCCTTGCCTTCATTGCTCCAAATAGCTCTGCACCCAATTTTGAAATACATTTACCTGAGGGTAGATAGACAAACCAGGGGAAGTCTTGGGCTGGTTGTACTGGGCAGTGTGCCTCAAGTGAGGAACTAAGCCAATGAGAGCCAGACCAGTTACCAGGGCATCAACAGAAGAGTTTAATAAGGGTGAAAACTGAGGCTATGTCTATGACTGACTGCAGCAACCCCGCCTACATTGTAACTAACTCTGGATAGAACTTAGTTGAAGAGAAATTGATCTGACAAGTGTACCATTTGGCAGAGAAATACAGTATTCAGCTCATTTGCTCAATCTAGTTGGCTGACAATCTCAAATCTGAACTGTGATGCAGAGATGGTAGCAAAATACTTAATGCAGACCCAAGATGTATGGTACTTGGCAGACAACATTTGTATATCATACATATTACTCAATACATACACATCAAACTTGATCAGCAGCCCTCATTCAAGTCCTCCTGGTCCGTGATTACACACTTTCTCTCTCACACAATCTTGAATGAAAAACGAAAGAAAGGCCTAATAAAGCATGCTTTGAAAATGTATGTGTGGCAGTAAAACAAAATGTGCGCTGGTACAATTATGAAATGTAAAATGAAAACATTTATTGTGACTGTTCAAAAAAGCGTCACATCGCGGCAGGTTGCATATCTTGGCAGCAAAGGTGGCCTGAAATTAGAGACAACTTCTTCTGTGTAGTTCAGACTGGGATAGCACGGCATTATTGAAAGACTCAAGGCCTACATGGGACTATCTGGGGCCTGGGTAGTGTGTTACTCGGCTACATTTCTGCAGATGATGCGCACTGCAACAGTTGCAAGTCGCAACCGTTACAGTCTCTGCCACAGAGTTACTGGATCATTTTGGACATCCAAATGCTCCTGTTACTCAGTTCCCATTTTTGCCTTTGCCCCCTGGTCATAAGGGCAGTGCCAGGGGGTGCATTCTCAACCGTTGGTAACCCCCAAATGACGTCCATGAAGGCGCCCACTCGTGGGTCTTTGCAGAGTAAAGGTGGACGCTTCCAGGGAGGTTAATTTGAACCATGTGAGACCACATTTGCAGTGTGCTGAACAGGATGCAATGATTTCATATAACGGTCTAGGTAGTGAGGCACAAAGTGGCACCGCTGTCCACCTCCTGTTAAGCGACTCCATGCCCTCCTCCCTCCCCATCTCAGACTAAAAGTATGTCAAGTACTTGAGGGGCGCCATTCAATGAGTCCACCTTCCTTTTCAGCCCGATCATCGGTTACCAGTGAAAATAGGTAACCAGTGAAAATGTCACAGGACGTGTAGTAAATTTCTGAACTGCAAAATTAATAATTATTATAAATGGATAGACTTAATTCAAAGTAATTTAACTATATTTTAATTTTAAAATAATGTTAGCTCCTCATTGTTTTGCATATGCTGGCTTCTGGATAATTTCAGACAACAGGGGCCCTAGTGGCTAGTGTCCCCCAGCCATCAATATCTGTTTACCTGCCTAAGGTCCTAGATGCCATCATCTGCCTCACACCCCACCACATCTGCTTCCCAAACACCCAGCAACTGCAGCAGGAGACCAAGCAAGGATTCTATCTGATTGCTGGGTTTCCGCATGTGCTAGGTGCAATGGACTGCACCCATGTGCGACTAGTGCCACCTGCAGCTATGGAACACCTATACAGGAACCGCAAGCTCCCACATTCGATAATGTGCAGGCCATTGAGGACCACCGTGGGATATTCACCAACACCTCAGCTAAGTACCCCGGCAGCGTGCATGATGCTTACATATTCCGGCACTCCACCATCAACGAGTGGAGTTTGCCCAGCCAAGAGGGCGGCTGCTTAGATCTGGGCAGGCCCACCAATAATTCTGTTATTCCTCAACTGACGGGGGGCAATGGGACAGAAGTGAGGCGGTGCCTACCAGAACAGGGTCCTGCAGGTGAAAGAGGCCCAGGGGTGCCGGACGACACTGGCAGCCCCTTCGGGATGCCGACTGCTTTGACCGGTCGGAGGGGTTCGGCCTGGCCCCACCTACCGGGCCAACCGTTGGCGCTGAGAGCAGCCAGAGAAGAGAAGGCGCCTTCTGTGAGTGCGCACAATCAGAAGACCGGCGGCCGGCTGACTACTGGGGTGGCGTGCGGGAGCGAGCTGCAGCCACCTATGTGCGAGGACTAGTGCAGTGGAGGAAGCACGGCCAAGCCTAGAGACCGGGAGGTTGGCGGGGGCCTGACCCTGTCCTCTGCCACGAGTAGCAACATGGAGGAGCTCCAGCCACGGAGTGATCCCCCCAGGCTGAGTGAAAGGATTGAGGGGACCAAAGACCCAGACCCACAGTGGAGAGGTGAGAGAGACGATGGGTCACCGCTGGAGGCCCCAGCCTGGTTGGACTTGCCTGGATTTCCTGCGAAGGGCGGACCTGGTGAGGGGGCCTGTGCAGAAGACTGACTGGTGGAGTGTGCTTCCTTGCCCCACCCCCCCTTTGTATGGACTGGGACTGCCAACATGAGGGTGCCTGAGTTGGAGTCCCGCACAGTGGAGGCCCCTATATTCCCCCCTGCTCGGCTGATCGGGGACAGTGAGCAGTGACGGGGGTGAACTTTGTTGAGCCGGCTGAAGTCTAAAATCGCCTTAGTGTAAGTGGCGTAATCAAGGGCTCTCTTGCCTTTTGATCTCACTGATGGCACATTGGACCATAGTTGGCTCCTGATTTGTGGGCCTGCAGGCGTTGCTCGGAGCGACCATGGGGATGGAAAACTGCTAGAGGCCTGCCTGATGGGGCCTTCTGGAGCGTGGGATGGGACATTGCGACAACATCTGCTTGGAGGCTAGTGGAAACACAAGCTTGTCTCACTTCTATTGGGCCTAACTGGAGAGCTCTCTCGTCGCACAGGCGGCCTACAGGACAGGTAGCTGCTGGAGCCCTGCGCTGAGGGGTCACTCCACTCCATTGGACGTTAGACGTGGGGGAGATTGCTGTGAGCTCCAACTATTTACGGATCTATGCTGACTATGGGAAACCCAGACCTAAATCGCCGGGGCACCCCTGACGGCTCTGGCGCCTGCTTGCCAACTGACAAATAATGACACTCGGGAGAACCTAATGCCTACCACTATGCAAGATACCCTGAATAGGATCCTAGGGGCGATTGAGGATACCAAACTGACTTTGAGCCAGGAGATTGGAAAGGTCTCAGCTGAAGTAAGCCAACTGGTTGATAAGGTGAAAGCCACTGAAACAACTCTGGAGGATCTGCAACTTGCGCACCAGGCCCTTCGAGTCCAGGTTACCCACCTTTCCGAACAGATCCAGAGACTGGGGCACCGTGCTGAGGATCCGGAGGGCTGCAGTCGGTGCAATAACATGCATATAGTTGGAATGCCGGAGGGCGTGGAGGGACCTGATGCAGTGACCTATATGAAGTCTTGGCTGCGCACGCTTATGGGAGAGAGACCCCTCACACCGTTTTTTGCGTTGGAAAGAGCACATCGGGTCCTGACTTGTAGACCAGAGCTGGGAAGGCCGCCCCGACCAATAGTAACAAAACTCCTACATTACTGGGACCGAGACCTGCTACTGCAGAGAGCCCACAAAGCGGGCCCATTACAGGTGGAAGGAGGCCGTGCCACCATATTTCCGGACTTCGCGATGGGGGTCCAATCTCGGCGAGCCACCTTCATGGGGGTAAAATGAGTCCTACAAGTGGAGAGGCTCAGTTACTTTCTGTTGTTCCCCTCTAAGCTGAAGATTATCCTCCATGATGCGGCCCACTTTTTTCAGGAACCTGATGAAGCATGGACTTGGCTCGAGTCATATCGCGCAGGCACAATGGGCGCCAAGCATATGGAACACAAACCACCTCGGCGATGTGGCAAGAGAGACACCCACAAGATTCCACGGGCGGCCAACAAGTGACAAAGCCCACACTGCAACAGGCTCACCAGGGGAAGAGGGCAGCGCTCCAGGCCCTGACGGAGGCGAGAGGCTCAGATGAAGATCTAGGGTCAGGACCTGAGCCTTTGGACAGGGAGGACTCCTCCGATGTAGATTCTGCAGTCAGTGTAATGGAGGAACGCCCCCACGTGATACCCCAGACGTCGGATGACATTGTTTGAATCCACAGGGCCCTACCTTCAGTCATGATTGGTTTATGAACTATTGATGCAGGCCGACCAGGGCTCGGACAGATCGCCCTTATGCTCCTGATGCCGGCCCCCAGATCAACCACCGGATAATCCAGTTGGATGATGATACAACATTTTTATATAATGGTTTCCATGGTTTGGGTGGTCAGCAGTTGCTTGTCTGCTCTTGGGATGGAGAGCTGGGGGTTGTTTGTATTGCTTGTTTTAGAACGTGGTCACTTAGGAATACGTAACGTACTATTGAAAGTGCCGTGTGGGGAATTGTGAAGGGGTGAGGTACATGTTCCCTGATAATTCTCTTTGATGGTATGGCTGCAACACACCTCCCTTCTAAAATAATGTATTGGAATGTCCGGGGCATGGGTTCGATAGCAAAGTGCCACAGGATCCTTTCATACATGAAATGAAGGAGGATACATATTGCCATGTTGCAGGAATCACACCTCACCCAGGTAGAAACAGGCCAGTTCCAAAGGCGTTGGCAAGGACAACTGTTTGCAACTACATATTCTGCCTTTGCAAGGGGAGCAGCAATATGTATAAAAGTGGGGTTACCCTTTGAGGCCTGTACCATTGATGTGGATAAGGAGGGTAATTATGTTTTAGTAGAGGGACGACTCTATGATAGACCACTGGTTCTGGGTAGTGTCTACTCCCTGAATCAAGACCAGCTCCACTTCCTACATTCTTTATCTGCCAGGCTAGCGCAATTTACTAATGTTCTATTTCTCCTTTAAGGGGACTTTAATGGAGTGTTAGACCCCGATCTGGACCGATCAACCCCACTGCTCCGAGGGGCGGCAACTGTTGAAGTGGAGGGGGTATGTTGACCTGCATGTTCCATTAGAATATGGTAGATGTCTGGCGCCTTCAGAACCCTCTTGGTAGGGACTACTCATATTACTCACACCTTTACCAAGTACACACCAGAATAGACCGAATCCTCTGCTCAGCCTCCCTTAGAGGTACGGTTACACAAGCGGAACACTTGGGCTGAACTCTATCTGATCACAGCCCTCTGTTGATCCATCTGACCACGATAGAGGCTCGCCATCCCGTCCCGACTTGGCGTTTACACCCAGTAACGTTAGAGGATGACGTCTGCCGAGTAGCGTTGCTCAACATGTTGACACAATACCTGGCGTTAAATCCGGGGTCGATGTCCAGCGGAGGCGTCGAATAGGAGGCTTAAAGGTGGTAGTACGGGGTCATTGCCTTAGGCAGACTGTGGGTATCAGACGAGACCTTGAACAGGACATCTTGCGTTTGGAAGACGACCTGCACCAACATGATAATGACCTTGATGGCACCCCAGAAACACAGGCGAAATTACTGGAGCACAGGGAGAAGTATAGGATTGTGCTAGAACGTCTTAGGTGCCATGACTACAAGACATATATAGCCAAAGTGCATGAAGAAGAAGGAAAGGCGGGAAGGCTACTGGCATGGTTGGTTCGCGCGAAGGCTGGAGGGCCACCGATCACTTGTCTGACGACCAGGGAGGGTGACACCATCTATGCGCCTACCCAGATCAGTGATGAGTTCACAGCTTATTCTAAATCTTTGTACGGTCCCCTGCTCGTGAATTTATCTGACAAAAGGGAGGACTTTTTGTCTGCACTACCTCAGAGTGTCCTCTCTCATACAGACAGGGATGCATTAGGTGCCTAAATATCGGTGGGAGAGGTCAAGACAGCCATTAAAACATTAGCAAACGGTATACAACAGGTGCTGATGGCTTGTCATCAGAGTTCTATAAATTGGGCTGTGAAGTCCTGGGACCAAGACTGGTGGAGATGTACACCGAAGCCTGTGAAATCATGATGTTGCCGGCCACGTCCAGGGAGGCCATGGTGATCCCCTTAACCAAATCTAAGCAAATCGATAAGAGTGTTACCGATTTCTGGCCCTTGTCCATGCTTAACACCGATTTTAAAATCCTTAGTAAGACACTCACCATGATATTGCTACCTTATATGAATAACCTCATACACGAAGATCAGAATGGGTTCATTTAAGCCCGTAGCACCTCCAACAACCTCCCTAGATTGAATTCCCTGCTTTACTATGATCTTCACCCCGCTGATCCGGCGGCAATGATTATGTCGGTGGATCTTGAAAAAACCTTCAACACTATGAGCTGGGATTTCCTAGGGGCTACCATGTTGAGGATGAGTATGGGCAATGCTTGGGGCGATTGGGTTAGGTTACTTTATACAAACCCTACTGCGCATGTTAAGACAGGACGGATGATCTCTTGTAGCTATGACATATACAGAGGAACCGGATAGGGGTGCCCTTTATTGCAGTTGTTGTTTGCCATCGCCTAGAACCGCTGGTGGGGAGACTCTGGGATACGGCTCCAGAATGGGGACTATGTCGACGTGGACAGTTTCACATAATTTCCCTAAACGCAGACAACCTCTTTATTTACCTTAAAAACGGTCCAGCAACACTGCCTCTAGTGTTTAAATTGCTGGACGAATTTGGGGTCTGCTCTGGCCTCCGGTTAAATAGAAGACAGACTTGTGTCTTCCTGATGACTCGTGGAGTGAGTCACCTGGATTCTTGCCCTGAGTAGGTGGCGTGGGCTCCACTTACATTCTGCTATCTGGGTATCCAGATCTATCACAAGTTGCAGGATATCAGGGAGGGCAACCTGGGAAAAGCACTTCGAACATTGCGGTCTAACGTCACCTTCTGGTGCTCCCTTTTCTTGCCTACTATGGCACGCGTATTGCTCATTAAAATTGTGATGCATCCCAGGCTGCTGTATTACTTTACTAACCTACTCATTACACTGCTGGCCTCTTGGTTTCATCCATTAGACGCGCTTCTTAGGGAATTGCTGTTGGATGGCGGATAGCATCGGGTGGCCCTGGCCACTCTCCGCCTACCTCCTGAGGCTGGAGGGCTTGGAGTACCGGATTTTGAGCTTTATTTCTTAGCGGCTCAGTTATAATGGCCTGCGTGTTGGCTCAGTGGGGGTGGACTTATGGAACTGAAGGCTGATGGGGGAACCCCAGTTGCAGTGGACTTGTAGCCGGGATGCTTACGCCTAAACCGCAAAGCCCAGGTAGGGTATATTACTAGCAACAGCCCTGACCAATTGGCAGAGAGTTCTCAGGAAAACAAAAACTGGGATACCCTATGCACCAGCTACACCACTGGTGGGGATACCTCATGGAGACCTACCCTCCTGCTCTACAATAAGACAACGTAACTGCTGTACGGCTATAGAATTACATACACTAGGCGTGTTGTATTGCCAGGGAATGCTGATCCCGTTCGGGGACCTCGTGGACCAGACCAGACTGCCTTGTGAGCAGTTTTTGACTTAGAAGGCAGTGGTGGGGGTTATTCAGGACCTCTGGAGAGAGGTGGAGGGCAAGCCACCTACACACAGGGTTTTACAAACTATGCTGTCCATTGGATATGGTTCACACTTGGGCTCCTGGCTGCATAAGGCGCTATTGGGAATGGTACATAGACCGCTAGATGCTCTCCAGGCTAAGTGGGAGGTAGACTTAAATAGGCCCCTCACTGATGCAGATTGGAATAGAGTTTTGGTGTATGCACCCTCGGTCTCCTGAAACACCAGACTAAAATACATACAGTATAACTACACACATAGGACTTACCTTACCCCCCCCCCATCGATTAAGGCTCATATACGGAGCACATGACATAGGTTGCCAATGATGCCACTTGCCTGAAGTAGGATTCGATCATATGACATGGGGATGCTCACAGCTGCAAGAATTCTGGGAGGGGGGTCATACAAAAAATTAACCACATGCTGAGCAGACGACTAAAGAACACAATAGAGACATGCCTGCTAGGGTTGTTTGGTAGACCATGCCCCCAAAAAATTGGTAACAGATTTGCGGACCTGGCCCTTGTGCTGGCTAAGCAGAGAGTGTTGTTAGCATGGAAACATACTAAGGGACCCAGCTTGTTAGCCTGGACATTAGATGTAGCGAGATGGGGTAGGGCGGAGAAGAAAGCTCTGAGAAGGGAAGAAAGTAGAGGGATGAAGCGCAGGCCGATAGCCCTGTTGTGGAAAGAGGTCATCGATAGTTGGGAAAACACTACTGCGAGAGTAGAGTCAGATTCGGAGGGTGACACAGGGAGCAATACGACCACTCAATAGGAGTGAGCCGATGGACAGGAGATCTTAGGACAGCTAAAAGACTTGAAAGAAATTGATACATAAATGAACTGATACCTCACCCACACTCTCTTAGGAAAACAGCCCCACAGAATGCTTAAACGATACTACATAAGTGATGTAACGTAATTTTGATGCTGTTAAACTGATTGTTTGCACACATGCAAAGACCAAGGGCAAACTACCAGTTTATTATATCTTTGGTTTATTCCATGGTTCCTTTTGACTCAAATAGAGAAGTTGATTAGTGTTCCTTGGATGGCATATATTAACCAGATGGAAAACTGTACACTGGTCATATACTGCATGCTCACTTATGTCTTAGTACTCTCCCACCACAGTTTCTAACCTGTTCTCCTGAACAGTTTATTAACATCAAACACGTCAGCAGAGGAGTGGTATCTTTTTAAAGATAATACATGCAATAAGCAGTACATGGGGTAAAAATGCTGTAAGTCAAGAATGTAACTACTTACATTACTGTAAAAATATGTACTGGTTAAAAGAAATGTATCGTGCTCCGATCGCATAAGGTGAAATGCCAATAAAATACAAGTGTTAAAAAAAAAAGAAAATCATACCTGTAGGCTGCACATACATCTGTTGAATGCATCGAATTGCACACATCAGAAGACTAATGTACCTGCCATTATAGGCAGTGGGGCAGAATCATGAGAAATGGTGACACAACTGACACTTCACATGCCCCACTTAGCACCCCATGCCTGTACTGTAGTCTAACAATAGTACACCATGGAGCAGAGTCACTGCTAAACTGGAATGTACGTGAATGCCACAATAGACCCCTGAATGAGTATGGAGGACATGACTGGCCATACATGCAGTGTACTAAGTGACCTTCCAGAAACGTAGGAGGGCACCCTCCTAAGGTCTGCACTGTGCATGTGTAGCAAGTCTGGCAGAAAATCCAATTACTAAGAAGATAGGAAATACACCGGTATCAAATGTGATCATCATGCTACAACATGATACACACCTTGGACACCTGGACACTCATCATGAGCTTGTTGTCTGGCAGAGGCTGCTTGTTAAACTTCCATCACAGTTAGACCGCCATTGTGGTGTAAACCCTGCTGGCCCAATTAGAAGTTCACTGCTGGGCCCGTCAGTGGAAACATAATTTTCCATACACGACCCAGCTGGGAAGAGGGCCAAAACATTGCAGCCGGTTTGTAAGTGATCCAGCTGCAATGTGGTGCTGTGGTGGGTGCAGCTACACCGGTAGCGGTTATTACTGAATGTAATTTGTGCATTGGAAAGTGCTACAGGACTGTCCATGTGGGACCCGGCACTGCCCATGTCAAGTGCATGCCCAGTGCAGGGGCCTCAAGGGGGCATCTGACACCCCCATTCCACCAGCTCCTGCATGGCAGTGGAACCGCTATGGAAAGGCTGCGAGATTTGGGAGTCCAAATCTATAGCCTGCGCTGCTTGCCGCACTGCCCTGGCAGATTAAGACCACTGAGAATGCCAGGCAAGGCTGGTGGTAACTTGGCAATGTTGGTGGTCCAAACGTGGTGGCTCCACCATGGTCATAACGTAGGGGTCATACTGCCACAACCGCAGCAGTCCAACTGCCACTGTGAGTTTGGCATACTTGAGAACACCAGATATGTAATGAGGGCCAGGATGGTTGACACAACCACCATCTGCCACTAAGGCCCACTAAGTGTTGCACTGCATGTGTAATGCTACATGCCTACATTGGCGGAATAGTTTGGCTTTGTAGGGCAACTATGCTGGCCACATCTAATAAGAGGACCCTGCTACTAAAATGGACTACACATAACAAGTTACATACATGATGAGCACCCAGATTGGAATCCAGATAGTCACATACAGGTCCTTGAGTCAGTACCCAAGAATGACCTGTAGCCAACTACTGCCATGGAATATTCATGGTTCCTCTCAACTCTTCACTAAATTTCTCCCTCTTATCTTTGCAGTTGACCAAGGTTATGGCATACAGCTGTGGGTCATGCCCCCATTTGCCAATTCAGATACCAATGAACAGTGTGCCTACAATGAAGCACATCAGAAGACATGCAATGTGGTGGAGAGGAGCTTTGGCCTTCTCAAATCCCAGTTCTGGTGCTTGGACATGACAGGATCATACTGGTATGTGCTATCTTGCACAACGTGTGTCAATAACAATATCCTCTGGGATGGACAAGTAGATGTCCACAATGAGGAGGAAGATGGGGATGAGGACCTTGAGGGGGACCTACCAAACACAGCAGCAGGAGTCTGCAGGAGACAGACAATTGTTGACAATTTTTATATATAGTCAACCACAAAAGTACTTTGTAAGCACATCAAATACATTTTGTTCAACAACACAATTCTTGGTCTCCTCACTGTCCAATGCATGTATCAAATCATATAATTTTGGAATGTGAATCTAACTGCAGGGAGTGTGTCAGAAACACAGAAACAACAAGTATGGTACACACATCTTTGGTGATGTAAGTAGTTCTACAGACTCCATCTCACATATCAATGATGCCCAAATCCATGGCATATGACTTCTAAAGGTCAAGATCCATGCACCACTACATATATTGTTACATCATGTGGGCAATGTGCAATTTAATTGGCCATTCACCAACACAACACCATCCATAAGGTATGGGCTGTCAGGAAATGGAGGTAAAGTAATGTCAGAACTGAACACTGTCACAACACTGTGTGAGAGTAGCTTGGCCTGCACCGTACATGTGTGTCAAGGGGGAGACATCATAGGTAACGTTGCTTGTACAGTAATTGCCCATGATTAGTCAATGTTGGAAGCTGAGCCTGCACAGTGTGTCCATGGGAATATGTACTGGCACTACAATAGGCCACATCCCTGACACATGGAGGACTGTAAATCATGTATGGCACATACACATTGGCTGGGGAATGGTCAATGGCTTGGCACTGACATAAAGCAGCTAGGGGTGTTGAATCCATATAAAAACACATTGCAGATTGTATGGTCTATGATTTACAATGGGAAAATGCATCTTCCAAATGATAGTCTGACTGGAATGTAGGCAGTGTGTGACACACCCATCTACATTGGATGCACACCAGTCACACAAATAGGCTTGATTCACACATGCCCGCTGCTAATAATGATAAATACATGTTTACTAATGTATGGGTGTCCATTCTAGGTAGCAACGGGTATGCCATTGTCTACAATGATTGACCTGTGTCTGAATGTCTACAAAGTACGCCCCGTACAACAACATAACACAGCACATAGCAATAGAAACCACTCATTGTCACTTACATGACAGATTCATTGCATGTTACCAAATATAACTAACTTTCTTATACATGTAATGGCCTCCAATATCACAATCATGTGTAGCATGTGTGAACATGTGCAGCATTCTCATATACAATCAGGGACACATATCACACTGAGTGGGAGTAGACACAGCCATATCAGCAGCATCTGGCAAAGGATGAATACAGCACTAAGGAGATTATACACCTCAACATCAGTCAGTCATGGTAAGAGTCAGCTAAGTTGTGACAGGCTGGGAGAATTTCACTGTCATGTTCAATGGTGGATGTTGATGTACAGCTCTGAGATACCCACAAATTAGTGCTGATACTACATGCCATGTCACGTGGAGACTACTCAAGTGCTGTGGCATGTGCAATGTCATGTGTGTCTGACACTCATTCCATCTCACTAATATTGCCAATAGGACATTGACAACTGAGTTGACAGTTGTAGGAGAAGAGACTATTTCCATATTACACAAGTCACATGTAGAATCCTGCCCCAATATCACCTGACAATGTTGCTGTAGAAGATGTGTACAAGGAGCTAGCAGACAAATGACTGAGAGCAATGGAGGATACAAACATACCTCACCAGTCATGGCAAACAAAAGGGATAATGACCAGACTAACACCAAAACAGACACTGTAAGACACCAATGTCTACATGTCAAACTCTAACTGATGCACAGAGAGGGTGGGCACGTTAGTACATGGCCCAGACATGTTTGCCACCATCATACCATGGTAATTGCCCTTCGTGTGATACCAGGAGACAGTCACAAACAATACAATCTGAACCATATTATTTGTCTAACCTTTACCTCACAGCAGTCAATCAACCCCTAAGCAGGGTGACCATGGACACAACTTTGGACTCCTAAACATCCATACATGTCCTACATGTGTAAGCACACGACCTCTGTACCTGAGAGGGGAAGGCTGACATCTCGTACTGCATTGGAATTAATCACATACAGGTCTGTATGTCCACATTTGTGCATGTCTCCATCCACTAGGGGGTGTGCACAAGTTGGAAATTATCTATCATAAATGGTAGAGATACCAGCTCAATAAACCCAAGCACCACTGCTCTGAGAACATCAATGTATGAGAATGTTAGATGCTTGATGCACGTGCACAGGGGGAAGAGTGAAGTGGACCACCATCAACCTGCACCTCCACATGCAACCATGGGTTTGTGTTGCCATACACACTCACATAGTGATGTAGATGGGTAGGCCTGCTAGCTATGCTACACTGCAACACAGTGGTACGGCATTGTATGTGACAGTCATGACTGACATGATGTTGACAGATCAGAAAACACAAATGGAGGCAGGCACACATATCCCAAAGATCTCAGCCAAATGTATTCCAATAATGGGCCAGCCATGATAATGTGAATGGATTCATTACAAAAGATAACCTAGCAGCAACATAGTGGAATAGGTGTCACAAAACCTGTGAGAGTATGAATGTACCCATCAAATGTGTACTGACGTACAGTACATATGTGCCAGTGATGTGTCTACACAGGCAATAGTTAAAAGGACTTCTTTCTATGCAGGGAGTTGTCAATGTGAGCTTGCACCTCCCCTCGACACAGCAATGTCATGACGTATGACACAAACGACACAACATATGTCAATATAAACGCATGGCATATAGCATTCTTCACCAACACGCGTGTCCATAACATCTGCAGCAACTAAGATGCATAGGAAAACACATGGCACATGTGTAGCTGTATCATAACTAGGTAATTACGATAGGTAGCCAGTGAGTAGACACACATGCACACTCAACTTGACAGGGGATACGTGATGCCAATGCAGTCCTAGTCCATTGCATACACTGAGTACATAATGTAATGGTTGACACATGCCTTAACAAGTGTATGACACATGGCCAATTTAAACATATGTATGTAGGTATGGAGATATACAGTGTCCACCTGCTACTCACTAGTCATACACATATGTGAACACATAGCACACAAGTGCCAACATACATGTGGACACAGTGTAGGACACATGAACATATTCACAAATTATGAGTGAGTGCCTACAGCTGCGTCATAAAAACACGTATTGGTTGTACATACCAATGACAGCGCAGTGACATTTATGCATAGACTTGCACATGTAGCCAAAAAACATACACTACATAGTATTACAGCCCACATAACATGTGAAACAACTCACGGTGCATTCAAAGGCTACAATGGTAAAAATTACGCTATTCTGATCTGCATCAAAAAAATGAGGCTAATGCATGAACACCACACCGCAACGTTGCGAAAATGGCGCTTAAGCCCTGAACGGCAATTCAACACTGCCACTACTCTCAGTGCACCATGAAGAAAAATTGATGCATCACTCCCATGCAACAAAAAAACACATGCTTGATGCAAAAACGTGACCCACACACCCAGGAAGTGATGTACAAGGACATCCTGCCTGCAAGCATAGTACAATAAGTGTAGTTTCACTTTCATTTCACAGTCTGTTCCCCTGTGACTGTGTGTGGTTGCGTTTTGGAGGTGCTGGTGGATTTGTGGCGTGGTTGGAGGTCTTGTTGTGCCCCTTGTGCTGTGTCCTGTGTTTTTGTTGTATAAATTGTCTATTCACTTGTCATTTGTATTATTGGTGTACTTTTTTTGTCATTGTATTGTGGGGTGTTTGTCTGGGGTAGTTTAGTTGTTGGGTTAGTTTTGGGAGTTTGGGGTAGGTTTTTGGTTTAAGTTTCTTTTCTGATATATTTTTTGGTTAACGTCCTGTACCCTTTTGTCATGTCTGGGAAGGGTAGGATGGGAAGAATGTCTCCCTATAAACTGGGGTGTTTATTTGGTTGGTTGGTAGCCCATTACCTGACCCTCATGCTGCAACTGGGTGGCTGGATGATCCTGGGCTACCCCACCAAGGCAAGGAGTCTGCGGAGGGACAAGGTTGTGTACCATCTGGGGAGGATCTTCGAGACCAGACGCAATGAGCATCAGCTCAAGCATCGGTGGGCAGACCTGGTGGCAAGGGAGCAGGATCTGCTGGATCGTTTGGGAATCAAAATCGGCGGAACTGTTGTCCTTTTGTGTTACTAATGTTGCCCTAAGTGGGAAGGGTATGCCCAGACGTGGGTCCCTTGCTCACTGTGCCACTGGAATCAAGTTAGCCTGGCTGAAGAAGGGTGATACCCTGAAACCGGTCCCAGGATGCTTGTTTCCGGTCCAGGGAGGACCTGGCCTGGCAGTTCGGGTTGGACTGTTCCCATGAGGAACAGGGTCAAGACTGATTTGCATGTGGCTGGGTCTGAACTGGGTTGGCATGGTGAGCAAAAGAACGATGGATTAAACCCAGATCTGTGACTGGGAGTGAGTGTTTGCATTGTCAGCACTCCGTCCATCATCCTTTTGTGTTACTAATGTTGCCCTAAGTGGGAAGGGTATGCCCAGACGTGGGTCCCTTGCTCACTGTGCCTCTGGAATCAAGCTAGCCTGGCTGAAGAAGGGTGATACCCTGAAACCAGTCCCAGGATGCTTGTTTCTGGTCCAGGGAGGACCTGGCCTGGCAGTTCGGGTTGGACTGTTCCCATGAGGAACAGGGTCAAGACTGATTTGCATGTGGCTGGGTCTGAACTGGGGTGGCATGGTGAGCAAAAGAATGATGGACTAAACCCAGATATGTGACTGGGAGTGAGTGTTTGCATTGTCAGCACTCCGTCCACCATCCTTTTGTGTTACTAATGTTGATCTAAGTGGGAAGGGTATGCCCAGACGTGGGTCCCTTGCTCACTGTGCCACTGGAATCAAGCTAGCCTGGCTGAAGAAGGATGATACCCTGAAACCGGTCCCAGGATGCTTGTTTCCGGTCCAGGGAGGACCTGGCCTGGCAGTTTGGGTTGGACTGTTCCCATGAGGAACAGGGTCAAGACTGATTTGCATGTGGCTGGGTCTGAACTGGGGTGGCATGGTGAGCAAAAGAACGATGGATTAAACCCAGATCTGTGACTGGGAGTGAGTGTTTGCATTGTCAGCACTCCGTCCATCATCCTTTTGTGTTGGTAAGTCTCCCATTGCCATACAATCGGCTGCATTAAGCATTTGACTGACAGTTGCAGATAAGTATGAGTGCCGCTTGTAATGGTTGTGAACATGTCAATTGTGACCTGTATGAGGAGTCTCCCCCACTTGAGGCCTGCAGATCAAATGTTGTACAATTTAGACAATGCAGGACACATTTATGATGAACCAGGCATAACTATCACAAAAGGGCATATGTAAGTTCCCCTAGCGCAAACTTCGCGCTGTCATAATGTCATGTGATTGACGGTAATGAGGTGCTAACCTGCCATTTACCCCACGTAGTCTGTACAAAGTAGCGCAATGCACGCAGTGCACCACTTTCCCAAGGCTTGACACACATCATGGCTGTGCCTGCCACAATGTATGCAAGGGGGCCGTTCTGGTACAAAGGGGGACTCCATATTAGCAAAGAAAAGTCAGTGAGACTGCTGCACCCCGTTTGTGGCAGATTTTCTTAAGTTTCTCTTTGCTGCCGTTAGACATAAGCTCCCACATTGTCAATGGGCCCTTGGGTGCTTAGCAGAACTTGGGAATATAAATAATGATGCTAATCCTGCAAAGAGCCAAACTACTGTCAAATAATTTTGACACTACTCCCCCTAACTACTACCATGGTGTGCAGTCTATTGGAGACAGTGCACACATGGCGGTATCAGGGGTGCGCTAGGGCCCGCACTTTAACAGGCCCAGCACTAGGTGCTGCGCCACTTCCATATCTATGGCCCCAAGTGCTGTGATGCATGCACATTACAAATTTCCAATTATACAGCTAAGAATGACGCCTGTGCCATTGAAAAGGCATGAAAGGGTGTGTAAAAATTAGTTACGGAGGGCAAAATCCAGACCTCAGTGTCACAACAAATGTTCCAAAGTATGAATTCCAAACACTCTGTAGAGCTGCTGAGTGAAGGTGTGAAATCTGTGCATAGAAATGCTTGAGAAGGGCCCCTATGTAAGAGGTTCTGTGATCTGTAGCATCTCCTGCTGAGTGCATCATTGGCCTTCACATGTAAACATGATGTTGGCCCACACTGCCAGCATCCTGTGACTTAATAATGACTAAGCAGACACATGAATGTGAGTAAGGGGCCAGTCTACTGTCAAGCAATTTTGACCCTACTCCCCCTAATTACCACCATGGTGCACAGTCTATTGGAGATAGCGCACATATGGTGGTATCAGGAGTGCGCTAGGGCCCGCACTTCAACAGGCCCAGCACCAGGTGCTGCGACACTTCCATATCTATGGCCCCAAGGGTTGTGATGCATGTACAGTACAACTTTCCAATTATACAGCTATGAATGACACCTGTGCCATTAAAAAGGCATGAAAGGGTGTGTAAAAATTAGCTAGCAAGGGAAAAATCCAGACCTAAGTGTCACAACAGATGTTCCAAAGTATGAATTCCAAACACTCTGCAGGGCTGCTGAGTGAAGGTGTGAAATCTGTGCATTGAAATTCTTGAGAAGGGCCACTATGTAGGAGGTTCCTTGATCTGTAGCAGCTCCTGCTGAGTGCATCATTGGCTTTCACATGCAAACATGACGTTCGCCCACACGGCCAGCATCCTGTGACTTAATACTGACTACGCACACACATGGATGTGAGTAAGGGGTGCACTAAGGCCCACAAGGACAGTATTGATGCAATAGGTGGTGTAATACTACAGTCCTATCGGCCTCTTGCTGTAATTTTGCAAGGCCATGTTATGAAGCCTGAACATCCACTGGGTCCAGACTACTGGTAGTTCTATTTGACCTGTGCATTGTGTTTCAGAGTCAGCATATTATACTGACCTATGTTGTCCATTTGCATTAAGTAGGATTTATACTAAGCAATGTTCTACATTCATGTCTTATAAGTGGACCTGCCCCTTACACCATTGGAGACGTGGTGAGATTTGAAGACCCCACTGCATCCAGTAAGTGTCATTTTGTGGCTCCTGTTAGCTACTCCAGGGTTTGGTGTGAGTCACTCAGAAGAGTGTAATGCAATGAGTGATGTAGTTTTCTGGACCAATGCTAAAAATTCATAGGAGGATGGAATGTGACATCATGGGGCATGTGTAAGAGGTCCAAGCACCACCGGAGCCTCTATATTTGAGAGGCTATGGGGATGCCATGCCCTGTACCGTGTATACATGGTGGGCTAAGTACACATTTTGCGGCTTCACATCAACTTGTCAATACGGTCCCTTAATATGCAGTACTTTGCGTGGAAGGAGTGTGCAATCGGTGTTGCAGTGGCTGTGCCATAGTAAAACCCATACCAATTAGACGGTGTCCAATCCCTACACATTTCCATAAACTAGAGGCTGTAGCAAATCCTGCAAACACACCAAGGTGTGGCTTTGGCAGGCCACAACAGTCTAACATATATGTTGGTGTGCCTTCCATACTTTGCTCTTTCAATGGGTGCTGCATTTGGCAGCACACATCAAAAGTGCAGAGTCCCTTTGTAGAATTTGTTTGTGTTGGAAGGTGTCCCTCTATGCACAAAGACTACCTCCCCCTCAACGCAGCCGGCTAAGCACTATAGGGAAAGAGTTGCTGGGTCGACTACTGGAAGCAAGATTATTGCCAGCGTAGGTGACAACAAAGTGATGTGCCCTCTCATATTCAATACTGCATATCCACTTGTTGTGAATTTGCCAGAGTGCTGCACTGCCAATTGTCCATCACATTCCCATCATGTATGTTGTAGGGTTGTGCAATGAGATTGTCATGCATGTAGTTCTAAGGGCAATGTGTGCTGGCATGGAATTGTGTGTAAAAGGATTAGTTATGGCTAACCACATATTTATGGATGTTTGCCATCATAGATCACAGGCCAGCTGTACATGTACATAGCATGCCTGTTGTTAACAACCTTGTCACAGCACCATAATCTGCAATGTGTGCCACACATAGTTCACACTCAATGACAAGATGGGACACATTTTGGGTTTCAACTACATTACTCTCTACGGGGATTCTGTGGGAGACATACACACACCACAGGTGCCACAGTACCCTTCAGAGATGATGAGGTGGTGGTACAGCAAGGTGCCATAATGTCCTGAACTGCAGTATTCTGTGTACAGAATGTGTGGACAACTCCACTCAAGATATTTAAGGTCAAAGTCGATGAATTTCCTAACACCAGATGTCAGCAGTGTAACCAATACGGTTCAGCCACCATATAAATTGTGACTGCTGTAGGTCACATCACAGATGCATGAGAAGGCAATGCTGTGTGTGTAGCTGGTGCTGTGAGGATATCTGACATGCATCTGCTGATGGTGTGAGATGCTCCTGGATACAGTTGCAGCACACAAAGCTGTGACACGATTGCAGTGGCCTTCAGGGCATCCATACAGTCACCATCTGCATGCAATTGAACACACATAGCACTACATGGCACAGGATAGGGGGCTCTAGTGCTGTAATGTCTTGACAACAGTGAATGTGCAGGTCAGGATTTGCACAACCTTTCTCATATCAAGGTAGCATCAGTTGTACATGTGGCCACAACATGGGAAATGCAGCTGGACACCAGATATGTAGGCTCAGGCCAGGTTTTACACCTGGACACATTAATGTAGATGTACTATAACATAGAATATCAGATTTGTAGTTGGCATCCTCCCTAACAATTGGCCCACTACTACACTCCATGATGGGTGCTCAGGCCTTGGAGTATCACCAGGGATGTTGAGCTGATGGATTGCATGCCCAAACCCCTTCATCTCAGAGAGACAGGAAATCTATACTTTGTGAAACATCTGATGCTCAAAGTGTAGATGAGAGTGATATTTAGCGGTCCATTGTTAGTTCCTATCAGCTGTGGGCCATCACTATTTCCAATGGCTTGACGTCATCCCACTGACATATACAAGATACTGGTGCTGTATGGTTGGATATAGAGGCCCATGAGGTGCAATGCACATTTTTAGAGGCATGTGTGTAGGACTAAATGTGGAATCAGCTGTAGTAGTGCAAGTTACAAATCTGTACATACTCCACCCAATGCTGATACTGATGGTTGCTTGTCCTCATTTTACAGCTGCCAACATGATCAATGAGGAACAGCGTCAGCTCAACCGCAGATCAGAAAGGTACCACCACAAACTGGAGGTGCACACAGGTTACCAGCGCATGGCACGCCGTTTCCGTTAGGAGAAAGCATCTGGCAAATGGCAGGCATTCAGACACTAGGGGCCCACTCACCCACCCAAAATGAAGGATGGAGAAGGGACATCTTCAATGCAGGGGCTCCCAGCTGCACCCACCCCATCCACCTCTGCAGCACCAGTTGCCACCCCACACCAGTTTTGCCACCACCAGCTGCTGGTCCATCACAATTGGAACTGGACTTACGTCGGGACGTGACCTTTATACTCCAGCATTTGGACAGGTTTGAGGAGGCACTGGCAGAGGACCGGAAAGTCTTCAAATACATAAAGAAGTAGCTCAAGAAGTCACAAAAATGAACTAAGACTGTGATGGACCACCTCCCAGTTCCTTCCCCTCCTTTTTAAAGTTGTACAATATTTTAGTTTGGGTTTTATGTAGTTAGTGGTAGGTTAGTGTAGTGTAGCCATTAGTAGGATAAGTATAGCTGGGGGTGGGTTAATATTCTTAGATTATTATTGGTGGGTTGTTGGGTGGGGGTCATGTTGGGGTTTATATGTGTTTGTGTGGAAAATAAATAAAAAGAAAATACAAAAAAATATATATTTGTTTAGGTCATAAGATTAGTTAGTATATGTGTAGTTATAGTAATTGTTGTCCTACTTGTTTCTTGTGTCTTAAGTGGAGTGGAGGGGCCAGTGTTTAGAGTGTGGTGTTTTATGTGTAAGTTAAGTTTAGCATAGGTTAGATAATTTAGTTGTATGATAAGTATAGTTAGTATAGGTTAGTTTAGGAAAGGTCAGGTTTTAGATTTTTTAGTAGATTATTTTTATAATAAATATCCTGTTCTCATTGCAGACAGTTTGTGTAATTAGTGTGTCTCTCAGGGTTCTCCTCATGTGTGTACTGGCCACCTTGGGGAAATGGCCAATTGAATCTGTCCTGCCTGCAAAAGCCTCATTTACCATATGTAATCCCTAGGGACAACAGAGCTGTCACATTGACTGGAACATCACATCTGCTAGTCCATGTATCTGCCATCCAGTGTACCCACCACTCATGATGACTATGTATATTTTGTATTGGACAGGTAGTTCTGGTACTTCAGCTGTCAGTATTGGAGTCCTATAGTAGGAATGTTAGAAACTGTGGCACATCTGACAACAGCCACAAATTGGAACTCTATCCTACACAAATGACCGGTGGCCATCACTAAGGAGGTTAGCTACCTCTGTACCACACCAATGAGTTCTTCGGGTACTCCCAAATGACAATATTGCCCTAGACTTCAGCCATACCTGCCGTATATGGTGAGGTAACCATATATGTCCTTCATTTGTGACATCCTCAGTGAATTGCCTGTAGGTGATAGGACCAGAATACACAATTGTCATGTTAGAAACCTTGTGTGTAGCTTTGTGCCACCACAGTCCTGTACTCTTGTACTGAAACTCTGTGACCAATTACATGGATTCACACATTACAATCATTTAGCTGAGTCAATGGATCACAATAGACATGCTAATTGTGTACAAGGTGTTTATTTACAAGTGGAATTGTTGTAGTGAGATATCTACAATGTCCAGGTCAGTGACCCATTTGTGAAATTCATACATTTGTGACACCATACAAGACCAGGGTTGAGGGACATGTGATGGGACATTCTTCGGAGTAGTGTTGATAAGTGCCGAGGAACAATAATTGCCAATTGGTAAGTGAGAGACAATGACAGTCCATAGCAGACAGGTCAACAGTGTGTGGGTGAACAGTGCACATATCCTACTGTGATAACGCTGGAATGATCTTTAGCACAGAACTAAGGGAAACACTGCCCATGTGGCATGGGCTAGTGCTTCCGGGTACTGTTCTGAGTGAAGGTGATCTGTTCCACAGCTTCATCCTCCGATGTGTGTGGTGTCTCTTATGCCATTGATGGTGGTGGTGGTGGTGTTGGGGAGGTAGAGGGGGCTATACACACTTCAGTGGTTGAAGATGTGGAGTCCGAATTCCCGGCAGCTGGCATTTGTGGAATAACATATGGCACCACTGCAGGAAGGAAGAACAGCTGATTTTTCAGGATAGCAGCAACATCCCTATGGTAGGCAGTTCTGTCTGCCCTGAGGGAGGCCACTTACTGTAAATAGAGTCCAGTTTGTTCTCAATCATGCTGCTGCTAGTTTGGGAGGGAAGTTGTTATGGCCTCTCTCTCATGGCAGCACATATGTCCATCAGAGGCTGCCCGACTCCACGCAGTGGATAGTGTGTGCCTCGGTTGGCAGCTGTGTGTTCATTAGCTGTCATGAGGCATGTGCGCATTACTTCTAGGCTGGTTGCCACGGTCTCCATCCCCACCCCCACTGACTTGCCCAGCTCCCGCTGGACTCCTACCACTGTCCTCTGGAAGCTTGTCCGTGGGTACTCGGAGTCCTGAGCTGTGTCGGTGCTGGCAGGTTGTAATATTTGGGTGGGTCATCTGGGATGGCTGCTACATTGGTTGTCCTTGAAACTGGAGGTGGTGTCTGGAGGTATACCAGGACATCCTGGAGAGTCTCTTGGCTGATGGTTGTCATCTGGTTGTCCAGGTAATCAGAGAACTCCAGGAAAGGCAGATCAGCAGGAGAGCCATCATCCTCTGCAATGAAATGGTGTAAAATCAATCTTTCTATGTTGTGGCAGTTGACATGACACGTCACTGAATTGCTACTGGAGGCTCAGTGACAACTTACAGCCCAAACATTGTTCTTGTACATTATGGGTGTAATTTATCAGCCCTTTGACCCACCCGAGTGTCACGTAAATGGAGGCACAGGTGGTGCAATAGGCTGTGTCATATTTACAAGGGATGATGCCTTTCCATTTGGTGGCTTGACACCATCTTGTTATTGTGGCCCCTTCCTATGCATCCAAATGAATGGCAGGGCCTTGCAATGGCTGTTGCAGTGGTCAAGTCACACCAACACACATTGCAATTGGCCCCTGTCCCAGTTTTACGTATTTTTCATACACCAGGGCAGCACCAAAAGCGTACACCACCCCAGAGATGGCAAAACCAAGACGCTATATTGTTGTTTACTTTGATTGCTCATCATGCTGATGTATGTGTATGTGTGCTACATTGCACAGCACATATGGACCTAGCAGACTGCCATTTCAGTTTCTGGTTGTGCTGGTAGGTGCTCCTTCCAACACTATGGTGCAAGGGGTGCAGCTTTGTGGCAGTGCAGCTAATTTGACACTAGCACAGGGGTGGACCCAGGGATGGCCAGCATGGGTATTATTTGTTGATGTGAACATAATTTTCTACTTGACAGTGCCTGATGCCACAAAATCATGGACATAGCCAGTTGATCAATGTTGAACTTAGATCAGGGCCTCAAGCTAGTTTGATAGAGATGTTGCAGGTAGTTGTACTGGTGCATACATAGACCCTCATTACAAGTCTGGCGGTCCTATGACCACCAGACTGCCATTGGTAATATGACCACCGCGAACAGCGCAGGTGTAGGTGGCACATGTTGTCCATGGGGAATGCCCCATGGGCCAATGGCCTGGCACTGGCAGGTTGCCGGCAGCTTAAGGACTGGCAACGCCACCTGTCTTGTGACACCAGAACAGGATTAAGATCAGCGCTACCCTCCAGGTATGTTCCCGCTGTTATGCCAGCTTTTGCATAGCGGTCAAACCCCCATGCAAAGGTTGGTGGTAATGTGGTGTGGTGTGCCCCTGCACAGCTCATGCACCTGGCATGGGAAGGTGCCTGGGGCCCCATGCCCAGGCCCTTTGCGCTTTCCACTGCCTGATTTGCAGTGATAAGAGCAGTGTGTGCTGTCACACCCAATGCATCCCAAGATTGGAGTTGCCTCTATTTTATCCAACAACAATGTAGTGGTAACTGCCCCAAAGAGCTGACATGAGGAGACAGATTTCCACCCGCCATCCCAGCGTGTTACTCATACTGCCAACCGCAGAGGGTACACTTCACTAGCAGTCTCACTAACATCAGACTTGCCCATGCACCATCCCCCACCCGTCAATGTGACATAGTACACCATGATGTTCACAGACATACACTATGGCCCTCATTACAACATTGGCGGTAAAACCCGCTTATCGCCGTGCAGAAGACCGCCAACACACCGCTGCGGCAACGGAAATCCGCTACAGCTATTACGACCCACAGGCCGGAATCTGCCAAAATCCAGACACCCACACAAGTCCGCCACACCAAAGGTCAGTGATAAACTGGCGATAACAAAACCAACACCGTCACGCCAACAGGAATATGCCCACACTATCACGACCCACGAATCCACGCGGCGGTCCTTCAACCGCAGTATTCCATTGGCGGTACACGCCGCCGCCCTCAAAATACACACGTTTACAAAACACAACCACATTGGACAATTCAAAATACACACACCAGATACACATACAGACACTACTCCCACACACCTAATACAATATAAAACACACACCCACATCACCACAAACCCCTACAACAAAAATTGAGAACGAAGCACACAGAGAGACACCACCATCAACAAACTAGCATCCACAGGCACACAACACCATCACTCACACAACATCCATGCACCCCACACAAACACATCCCCTCACACATCACAACACACACCACCTTACACATCACCCACACCACACCATGGCACCGCAAAGACACCCCAGGTTCTCTGAGGAGGAGCTCAGGGTCATGGTGGAGGAACGCGTCCCGGTAGAGCCACAGCTATTCGGATCACAGGTGCAGCACACCTCCATAGCTAGGAAGATGGAGCTATGGCGCAGAATCATAGACAGGGTTAACGCAGTGGGACAGCATCCAAGAACTAGGGATGACATCAGGTAGAGGTGGAACGACCTACGGGGGAAGGTACGTTCCGTGGTCTCAAGACACCAGATTGCATTTCAGAGGACTGGCGGCGGACCCCCACCTCCTCCCCCACAACTAACAACATGGGAGGAGCAGGTCTTGGCTATACTGCATCCTGAGGGCCTCGCAGGAGTAGCAGGAGGAATGGACTCTGGTAAGTCAAATCTTAACTATTACATCCCCCACCCTACCTGCATGCTATCACATACCCCACCCTCACCCTCACCCCCATCACTCCAACACCTCACATATGTCCCACTATCACAACCCACACATCCCAATACCAAGCCCTGCATGCAACACCAAAGTATGGACACCCATCACCAAAGCATATCCACTACAGATACCCACACAGATCCCCAAACCAAATATCACACAAGGTCCTAGACAAGAATGTAAGCACTAGGGTACAGGGTCACCCACCCTTTGCACACAATGGCACAGATGCAATAATCATGCCTTTACACCCCTGCTGGACCCCTACCCAATGTCACTGGACAGGAGGTTCCAGACATGTCCACACCCACCACCTCAGGGGACAGAGGAACAGGAAAACCGGGAAACTGGGAGGACTGCTGTGTGACGGGGGAGGACAGGCCCAGGGAACCCACTCTCCACGAGGCCCTCTCCAACATCATGGGAGCGTACCATCATTCCCAGGAGACGATGGCAACGGTACTGGCCAAGTTTCAGGAGACCCAGTGACTGCAGGAGGAACAATATTTGGGGATCAGGGAGGAACTCAAGTCCGTCAACACCACCCTGGTCACCATTGTAGGGGTGCTGAAGGACCTTGTGAACACCAGGAGGGACACAGTGGCACAACAAGTGGCCCCTGACACTAACCTCGATGATGAACAGCCCACCACCATCGCCGGAGCTAATGGACAGGAGGCACCGCCACAGGACCACAACACCAGCACCCCACCCCCTGCAGATGGAGAACCACCCAGTAAACGGTCCCTGAGATCCAGGACAAAGGCAGAGAACAATGCCAAGACCCCCGCCAAGAAATGAGACCACCCTGAATGTCATCCTTCTGTCCCACTTCGTCACCCTGTCCATCCTTAAACTCCCCTAGCTCCACATCCTATGCCAAATTGGACAATGCACCTGTGAGACAAATAACTGGACTCTGCCAAAGACATTCCTCACCATCACCCCTGACCATTTTACAACCCCCTCCACTATTTTGCACTTAAATAAACACCCTTGAATCACAAAACAATCTGGAGTCAGTCTGTGCTTTCACAAATGTGTATTTGCTATAACTAAGGAAAATAGCAATGCCCATTGTATTGTCAACATACCTATGTCATACAGCTCTAGTCCATGAGGTAATATAGCAGAGGTCACACAGTGGGACCCACATCTGTGAAATGGAAATGCAAAGTGACAAGTCAGGGTCCATACACTGGGTGAAAGTGACAGACATATGATAGGTCTAACAGTTGTATGAGATGTAGGAGGCAGTGATGTCTTCTTACCTGTGTCTCACTGGAAGTATTGCTGGATAACGTTGTTTCTGTTGTCGATATCCTCTTCTTCTGCCTCCTCTTCTTCACTGTCCACAGACTCCACAGCTGGCACTGACCTCCTTCTGGACCATCCTCCTGCAGAAACGGCACCTATTGTCGCAAAGCCAGGTTGTACAGCATATAGCAGGCCACGATGATCTTGCTCACCTTCTTTGGTGAGTAGTAGAGAGAACCACATGTCATATGGAGGCACCAGAATTCGGCCTTCAGGAGGCCAAAGGTCCTTTCAATCACTCTCCTAGTTAACCCATGTGGCTCATTGTAGCGTTCCTCTGCCCTTGTCCTGGGATTTCTCACTGGGGTCAGTAGCCATGACAGGTTGGGGCAACCAGAGTCACCTGCAAATGTCAAGGGACAACTGTTAGACACACACTAACCCTTAGGGACAGCCCCAGACAATCATTCACACAGTATAGGGTCCTTGTCCTCACCTATTAGCCACACACGGTGCCTCTGGAGTTGCCCCATCACATAAGGGATGCTGCTACTCTTCAAAATGTAAGTGTCATGCACTGAGCCTGGAAACTTGGCATTCACATGGGAGATGTACTGGTCGGCCAAACACACCATCTGTACATTCATTGAATGTTAGCTCTTCCTGTTTCTGTACACCTGTTCACTCCTGCGAGGGGGGGTACCAATGCCACATGTGTCCCATCAATGGCACCTATGATGTTGGGGATATGTTCCAAGGGCATAGAAGTCACCTTTCACTGTGGGCAAATCCTCCACCTGAGGGAAAACGATGTAGCTGCATGTGTGTTTCAGCAGGGCAGACAACACTCTGGACAACACGTTTGAGAACATAGGCTGGGACATCCCTGATGCAATGGCCATTGTTGTTTGAAAAGAACCACTTGCCAGGAAATGGAGTACTGACAGGACCTGCACTAGAGGGGGGATTCCTGTGGGATGGCGGATAACTGACATCAGGTCTGGCTCCAACTGGGCACACAGTTCCTGGATTGTGGCACGATCAAGTCTGTAAGTGATAATGATGTACACGCTACTCTACGGTCCTCCAGACAAACAGGTGAGTACACTGTGAGCATGCTGTATGGCAAATGCCTGTTTGGAGTGGTGTGGATGGAAGATACAGGGTGGGGGGGGGGAATGAGGCCTGCATGAGCGGACGGTGAGTGTATGTGCGTCAGGGCAAGGATGGGAACGTGGGTCAATGACTGTGACGGTCCGGACGGTTAAAGATTATCCTTTTCCCCTGTACTATTCCTCTAGGTCAGCGCCCACCAGAAGAAGGATATTTGGCATGCCATTGCCAAGGACGTCCGGACCCTGGGTGTCCAACACAGACGGAGCACCCACTGCCAGAAAAGATGGGAGGTCATTCGCCGCTGGAGCAAGAAGACGGCGGAGGCCCAGCTGGGGATGGGCTCCCAACGTGAGAGGGCTGCCTGTCGCACCATGACACCCCTGATGTTCCGGATCCTGGTGGTGGCATATCCGGAGTTGGATGGGCGCTTGAGGGCATCACAGCAGCCACAAGGGGGTGAGTACATTCACATCCATCTGACTCTGCGCGCATTACGAGGTGTCTGGTTGGGGGAGGTGGGCTGTGGGTTCCCCTAGGTCAGGGTGAGTTTTGTAGGCAAGGTCCCTTCGTGAGGCAGGCTATGTGGCACCCCAACCCCACCTGTGGTAAGAGCCATCTACACCTAGTCAGGCTCCTGTGACTTCCATGTGTGCAGCAATCAGGCATAGGCCTTGTACCCCATGTCCCTGTGATTAATTAGAGAACTCTAAGTGCATGGCGTATTGCAGAGGGCTGCTGTGTCTGTAGTGTCCGCTAACTGTAGCGGTATTGCATGCACTGAACATGTCTTTCTTCTGTCTCCCCCCCCACTTTTTGTGGTCTCCCTGTTCTTGTGTGCATTAGCATCATCAGGCCGAGGAGCAGTGCCACTGGAGCAGGAGGGAACTGCATCCCACATGGCCATAGAGGGCGAGAAAACGGAGTCTGAAGCCACCAGTGGGACGGAGGGCAAGGGGAGCTCCACGGCAGGGACAGGAGGTGACATCAGCGACAGCGACTCCTCCTCTGATGGAAGCTCCTTTGCGGTGGTGGGCCCCTCTGTGCCCCCCACATCAACAGGTACAGCCGCCACCCCCCCTACCAGCACCGCCCTCCCAGTAGCCCCTCATCGTGTGTCCCGTGGCCGCTCACCCAGGAGGTTGGGCATCTCCTTTGTCCCAGGCACCTCAGGCCCTGCCCCAGTCAGCCCTGCTGCCCTCAGGGAGGAGGCTATTGACCTCCTGAGATCCCTCACTGTTGGGCAGTCTACCATTCTGAATGCCATACAGGGTGTAGAGAGGCAGTTGCAACAAACAAATGCATACCTGGAGGGCATTCATTCTGGCCAGGCAGCCCAACAGCGAGCATTTCAGGCTCTGGCCTCTGCACTGATGGCAGCCATTGTCCCTGTGTCCAGCCTCCCCCCTCAAACTTCCTCCACCCAGACCCAATCCCCTGTACCTCAGCCTATCCCAAGCACACCATCAGACCAGCATGCACACACATCAACACACAAGGGTGGCTCAGGCAAACATAAGCACCACACATCCCACAGGCACTCACAAAAGCATCATACCCATGCACACATACCAACATCCACTACCTCCACTGTGTCCTCCTCCTCCACGTCTCCCTCCTCCCTCCCTGTCTCGTCTCCACTCACACCTGCGTGCACTACATCTTCAGCCACTACCTCCATCACCAGCACGCCCATCACCACACACCGCTCACATGCACTCACCAGCCCACTTCCATTCACACATCCCCAGTGTCCTCTACCAGTGTCTCTGTGAGCCCTCCTCCCAAAGTACACAAACGCAGCCACACACCCACCCAACAACCATCCACCTCACAACAGCCTCCAGCCCATGCACCTTCACCCAAAGTCAACAAACGTACACCTCCTACATCCACTACCTCTTCCTCCACTCCCAAAACCCTTCATCTACCAGTCCCAGTGTGTCTAAAAATATTTTCCTATCAAATGTTGACCTCTTCCCTACACCTCCCCCCCGTCCGTCCCCTCAGGCCCGCCTTTCCAGGTCCCAACCGAGCACCTCAGCCACCACATCACCGGGCACAGTGGTGCCAGCAATAGCGGGATTTGGGAGTGCGCCAAGCAACAGGGCTGCCAGTGTCCCATGGCAAGGACATTCCGCCATCTCCAAAAGTCAAAAAATTGCCCACATCCTGAAGGGAGAAGCTGAAAACACCTGCCACCAAGGGCTCAGGAAAAACAAAAGTGGAAAGTGGCAAGACAGCTGCGCCACCATCCAAGGTGGGGAAGGGCCAGAAAATCAAGGGCAGGTCCACGTCGACGCCAACCTGCACGGCGGACAAGACCACCACCAGCACCGCCATCTGCACCGCTGCCACAGAGACCGCCGCCAGCACCGCAGACACTGAGGCCGCCACCAGCACCGCAGTCACTGAGCCCGCCACCAGCACCGCAGTCACTGAGCCCGCCACCAGCACTGCAGTCACTGAGCCCGGCACCAGCACCGCAGTCACTGAGCCCGCCACCAGCACTGCCGCCGCAAAGACGGCCACCAGCACCGCCTCCACAAAGACTGCCGCCAGCACTGATTTCACAGAGGCCGCTACCAGCACAGATTCCACAGAGGCTGCCGCCAGCACCGATGCCACAGAGCCTGCCGCCAGCACCGATGCCACAGAGTCTGCCGCAAGCACCACTGCTATTGACACCGCCGCCAGCACCGATGCCACAGTGTCTGCCGCAAGCCCTGCCGCGACTGACACCGCCGCCAGCGGCCCAGCGACATCCTGAGCCAGTGGCACCACCGCAGACATGGCTGCCATCCCCAGTGGTCAGTCGTACGAGGCTGGTGGTCAGTTCCAGGAGCCTGGGCAGCTTGCATGTTGCACCACCGTCAGTGGAGTGTCACATCCACTACCTCAGTCCTTGGCAGGATGAAGCACTGTGGGCACAAAGCCCCCTCCAGAACCAGTGGAGTATCACATCCACTACCTGAGTCCTTGGCAGGATAAAGCACTCTGGCCACAAATCCCCCTCCAGAACCAGCAGAGAAAGGCATCCACTACCTAAGTCCTTGGCAGGATGAAGCACTCTGGGCACAAAGCCCTCTCCAGAACCAGTGGAGTA
This sequence comes from Pleurodeles waltl, assembly GCF_031143425.1. Lineage (NCBI taxonomy): Eukaryota > Metazoa > Chordata > Amphibia > Caudata > Salamandridae > Pleurodeles > Pleurodeles waltl. Next base: position 686,597,655 of record NC_090450.1, read on the forward strand.
TCACATCCACTACCTGAGTCCTTGGCAGGATAAAGCACTCTGGGCACAAAGCCCCCTCCAGAACCAGTGGAGAAAGACATCCACTACCTCAGTCCTTGGCAGGATAAAGCACTCTGGCCACAAAGCCCCCTCCAGAACCAGTGGAGTATCCTTGGCAGGATGAAGCACTCTGGGCAAAAAGCCCCCTCCAGAACCAGTGGAGAAAGGCATCCACTACCTGAGTCATTGGCAGGATGAAGCACTCTGGGCACAAAGCCCCCTTCAGAACCAGTGGAGACTGTTATCCACTTGAGAGACTGTGGCTTTGCACTCCCCAGGATAAAGCAGTGGGAAAAGCACCCACTGGAGAGACTGAGAGACTGTGGCTTTGCACTCCCCAGGATAAAGCAATGAGCAAACCACCCACTGGAGAGACTTGAGAGACTGTGGCTTTGCACTCCCCAGGATGCAGCAGTGGGCAGCCCACCCACTGGAGAGACTTGAGAGACTGTGGCTTTGCACTCCCCAGGATAAAGCAGTGGGAAACCCACCCACTGGAGAGACTTGAAGGACTGTGGCTTTGCACTCCCCAGGATATAGCAGTGGGCAACCCACCCACTGGAGAGACTTGAGAGATTGTGGCTTTGCACTCCCCAGGATACATCAATGGGCATGGAGCCCCCTTGTGGAGCTGGCGTCGTGCACTCATCCGGCTGAGGAGCCCCACCTTCCCTTCCCCCTGAGGTGCCTGCTTAATTTCGATCTGATGCCCCAGCAGTGTTCTCTCCGTTTGGTGTCTAGTATCGAGTGTGGGCCTCGCCCATGCATTGTGGGCCTAGTGGTCCACGGACTATGAATGGTGCACTATCCGGACTTGTATAGTTGGTGTACATAATTGTTTATACTGTATTTCAAGTTTTGATTAATGGATTTTTATTGATTACAATCGTTCAACTCATTTCCTTTTGTCAGTGCGTCCTTCAAGTGGGGTTGGGGGGGTGTAAATGTAATGTTGCAGCATGTATTAGTGTGTATGTTGTTATGGGTGACGGTGGGGGTGTTGCGTGTTGCGTGTGTGTGTCGCTCTCTTTTTCCTCCCCCTTCCCCTGTGTTGTAGGTGCAGTACTCACCGTGGTCATCGCCGCCATCATCCGTGCCCCTGGTAGAGGAGCAGGATTACTATTGCAGGGAGGATTTGGAGTTCTGGCTCCATGGCGTCCTGGTACCTCGTGGGTTGTGTAGAGGTGAGTGTTTTCCCTTCCAAGTCCTGCTTCCATCGTGTTTTTGTTCGCATTGGTTCTGCCCCGGAAAAGGTGGCGGATTGGCCTCTCATAATAGTGTGGGCGGTACATTGTCTTCCGCCTGTCTGTTGGCGTTGACCGCCATGCTGTTTGTTTGTAACGCCGTGGCGGTCGGAGTGTTAAAGTGTCTGTCTATGTTGGCGGTTTCCGCCATGGTCGTGATTCAATTTATTTTACCGCCGGCTTGTTGCTGGTCTTACCGAAACTTTAACACCGACCACCAGGGTTGTAATGAGGGCCTATATGTTGTGTTTGTGTGATTGTTTCCCCATTCCTATGTGGCTCACGTGGTTATGTCAGAGTAGTTGTGGGCTCAGCCTGTATGTGATGTTACCTACAGATTGCAATCTGTAGCACATTTTTCCTCTAGTGGCACAACTCTGATCAGCCTCAATATTTGTGGCTCCACACTGCACCAGGTTAGTTACACTGCGTAGTGCCATGTTTCCTGTGATACTGGACAACCTTGCAATTCCCCCAGCAGCTGCCAGATTACTTTTTCCTGCACCCTGACAGGCATCCTTACTGCATGATGGAGAAGTGGCTGCCGTATGAGGCTGTGGTGTTTATGTGCGGGGTGGTGGTGTTTCAGGCACATCTGAGAAATGTTAGATAAAGTGCCATTTTAATGTGTGCTGTAAGATGCAGCACACATATGTTTTGGCAATGGGACAAGGCAATTGTGAGGTGTTTCTGTAAGAGACACCACAATGACATGACCAAAGGATTGGTATTGACTGACTTCCTAGTCTCTGATGTCTTAGTTGTGTTGGTAGGGTTTGTTTGAGTATATGCAAGGGATGTTGTGATGACACAACCACAGGCACAGTAATTAGACATGCCTTCCATCCTATGTGCTGCATATGTACACGCTGGTATGTGGCCCTGGTGATTAACATATGTCCAGGTTGTGTATGTGTTGTGGTGCATGGCACAACCAAGACGTGTGTACATGTGTTGCTTCTGTTTGGATGGTGCAACTTGATTCATGGCCAATGTGTCCCTCTGCACTCCTTTCACATGCACTGTGTGTCCTATGTGCCTCCCCCTTCTTGCATTTGTTAATTTCGCATTTATTTACCCCATGCAACTTACCCTGCATCTGTGGTGGTTCCTGGTGGTCTGCGCTGTCCTGTCTTGCGATTCTAGTGACCAGTTCCTCTGGGATGACCGTTGTAACCATCTCCTCTGACTCATCTAGGTCCTCCTTTGGTGCTGAACTTCCACGTCCAATTTGCAGTGCTGCCTTTCTGTTCCTTGCCATTTTCTCCTTAGTTCTTCACTTACAATCATGCCGGCGTTTCTGGCACTCGGTTACTGTTCTCCTCACCTCTGCCACACTGTTAATTTTGTCCACTCTCTGCTGCCGTATTGCCTCTCTCTTCCCAATTGGCAATATGGAGCTGACAAACAGTTGATGTTGGTGCTCCTCCACCTCTCTCACAAGGATTTCATGCTCCTAAACACTAAACCAACACTTTCTCTTTTTCTTCTCCTTCCCCTGGGACTTCTGTGTGTCCTCCTGGCTGGTTCCTGGTTGTATGGGGTCACCCGGGGGTCTCTCCTGGCCTACTGGTTCCATTTTCCCTCTGCTTTGCTAACTTTCTTATATTTGCGTTTAAAGTTGACGCAAATGCGAGGTTAAAATGGTACATATCCATTTACAACATGTTTATGTGCCATAAAACGGGTTAGAATCAATTTTGCAGCATTAACGGCATTTTGCCTTACGACAGGGCGCAAGGGTTAAGATCAAAATGTTTTACTCTAACCAGTTTTTAGCCCAATCCTGCAACATTGTATGAATTTGACGCCCGGGTGGCGCTAAAAAATGGCACGAGCCAGAGCTAAACTTTTTGACCCAATACTGCGCTTGCGCAGTTTTGTGCCAAAAAGTATAAATATGCCCCTTAGGCTAGCTAGCTTCTTGGGCCAGAGGCAACAGGTCACAGACATAGGGAGCAGATTTTCAGGGGAAAATGAGAAAAAATGGCAGAGAAGAACAGCTGCAAAATTCACCTCGAGACTTCCCCGTGTAGCTATCATACTACCATTCAAACCTGCTTTGCTTCATAGGCACTTACCTGCTGGTCTATCTTACCAAGCTGAACAAAGAGCGAAAAAGAAACGACGAAACCAAAAAATAAACCAAGTAAGAAAATTGCGCGATGTTTTCATTCTCGACAAATCCTTTAATTTTCCTGTGCCTCATTACCTTTAACCGGAGAAGCTAGACATGCTTAAAGGCACCCTGCCAACCCGCTAAATAAAAACCTGACAGCTGTGAAATGCAACACTGCCTCCTGCTCTATTTCTTCTGAATCATTTGCTTACCGAAATGTTCTTTTTGTTGAGTCAAATGGTTGCTCTAGACATAGTTTGTGCTTAAGAACCGTGGGCGTAGACTCCGGTCCCCAGAGGCTGAAGGATATGATCCGCGGCAGGAAGTGTTCATAGAGTCGAAGAGTACATTCTGGGAGATGTTATCAGCCCTCACTGAGCCAGGAACTCTACTATCCCTAGATCAATATTCAATTACTGAAATGTCTAACATCTGAGCTTGTACTAAGAAGCATCCACTCCCAAGAGGATGTGAGGAGATGACAGAAAATACCAGTAGGGTTAGCAACTGTATTAAGCTGAGCAAATACGTATATCTTAAGTCTCTTATTTCTATAAGGACTTATGACCCGGTGGGTTCGCCTCAATGTTCAAAGGGGGCTGGAGGGAAAATAGAGAGGGATCAGGAAAAGACAAAAGGAGGAGGCAAGATAGAGGGAAAGCGGTTATAGGTTTGCAAATGAGAGCAGTAAAGTATCCTTGTAGTTTGCCCTTAGTGTCTGACTCGTAGGTAGAGAGGAGGGGATCATGAGAGTTAGAGGCTGTGTGGGCAGGGTGAAACAGGAGAGATTCGGGATGTAGGTGCCTCAGAAGAGGGAGAAAATGTGACAGAAGAATGAGATCAAATCGGAGACCTCGTAGTACACTGATGTGTACAAGAGCAGGCCAGTGAATGTCCCTAGAAGGCCGGAGAGTGCCTTCTCTACTATAGCCTTAGAACCCGCCGTAGCGGGCTCTACCGGCTATTAAAGGCCCGCTCCCCGCGTTAAATGCCCGAGCCGAAGGCGAGGGCATTTAACAAGGGAGAGGGACTTTAATAGCCGGTAGAGCCCGCTACGGCGGGTTCTAAGGCTATTAGAACATTCTGCCACACAGGGCAGAATGTTCTATTTAAAAAAAAAATGTTAAATCCCCTCGGGCTCCGTGAGGCTTTGTTCACAGCTGTTGCTGTGAACAAAGCGAACATTGGAATGTTGGCGCTGCGGGCTTTTACCGGCCAGTAAAACCCGCAGCACTCCATTGTTTTCAATGGAGCCCCCAGCATTCCAATGTTCTAATTCTACACATATCATCTAAGCACACGCAATACCTTCTTGAAGGGCTTGTATAAACATCAGAGTAGCAGGAGAGAACAGTTAAAAATGAGAGACAGTTTGAGAGGTGTTTCCAAAATAAGTTCAATCCAAACATAAAGACCCACGACCAAAGAGGTGACCGTTCAACAGCTCATCTAACAGTTGCTCCGCCCCCGGAGCTCTAGAATCCTCCCAGATTCTAAATGATATAAGAAGACAAGGAAGGAACAATTAAAGACAAGCAACAAAATGTGTTAGACTTGGCATCCTTGGTGTGGTCTCCCCTAACTTTTTGCCTCTGTTTCCCAGGTTTTTGATGAGTGCTGGACTCTGTTTTTGCTGTTTTTGTTACTCTGGGCACTTTACCACTGCTTTCCAGTGCTAAAGTGCAAGTGCTCCTATGTAAAATGTATGTGTAATTGGATTTCCATGATTGCCATAATTGATTTACTGGTAAGCCTGTAGTACAATGCACTAGAGGTGCTCAGGGCCTGTAAATCAAATACTACTAGTGGGCTTGCAGCACTGGTTGTGCCACCCACATTAGTAGTTCTGTAAACATGGCTCAGACCTGCCTCTGCAGTGCTTGTGTGTGCAGTGTTTAACTGCCAATTCGACTTGGTAAGTGTACCCACTTGCTAGGCCTAAACCTTTCCTTTTCTTACATGTAAGACACCCCTAAGGTAGCCCCATGATCAGGATGCAGTGTATGGATAAGGTAGGACATATACTAATGTGTTTTATATGCCCTGACAGTGAAATACTGCCAAATTCAGTTTTCACTGTTGCAAGGCCTGTCTCTCTCATAGTTTAACATGGGGGCTACCTTTAAATATGATTAAAGTGTAGATTCCCTTTGGGAGCGGATAGACATGTGGAGTCTGGGGTCTCTGAACTCACAATTTAAAAATACATCTTTTAGTAAAGTTGGTTTTGAGATTGTGTGTTTGAAAATGCCACTTTTAGAAAGTAGGCCTTTTCTTGCTTAAACCATTCTGTGACTCTGCCTATTTGTGGATTCACTGTCTGGGTCAGTTTGACAGTTGGGCTGTTTGCACCTCTCTCTAGACAGTGACACAAAGGGAGCTGGGGTGTAGCCTGCGTATCCTGATGAGCCATCTATGGTAGGAGGGAGGGGAGGAGTGGTCACTTACACCTGAAAGGGCTGTTCCTGCCCTCACACAATGCAGTCACCAACCCCCTCGTGTGTGTCTGGGGCCTGGCCTGGGCAATGCAGGATTTCACAAACAAGATAGATTTTCCTTTGAAGTAGGTCTACTTCAAAGGCAGAACTGGGTATAAGAAGAACACCCAAATCCCTGACAATTAGATCACTTCTGGACATCAAGAAGAACCTCTGCCTGGAGAAGAGCTGAAGAGCTGAGGAGAAGTGCTGCCCTGCCTGTGACTGTGCTTTGTGGAGCTATCCTGCAGTTGCTGCTTCTGCCTGTGCAAGGGGACAAAGACTGGACTTTGTTGTGCATTCCTGCTTGTGAACAAATCTCCAAGTGCTTGTCCTGAGCTTGCTTCCTGTTGTTGAAGTCTCAGGGCCATGAAAGACTTCCCCTGCCAGTCCCTAGACTCTCTGCTGAGACTCCTGCCCTGCCAAGTGGTGCCCTATCCAGTTCCTGGGGCCTTGAAAGGTGAAGCTGGCAGATCAAGATTGAAAACCCAACGCACAGACCGCCGTGCAAGGAAAATTTTGACACACCTTCCAAGACGCAGCTGAGGAACGACGCGCCGACGGCTTAATGGCTGAAATCTACACTCCACCTGCATTGCAGCTGGAAGATCAACGCACGCGCCTGGAGAAACGACGCCCAACACCCGCTGACGCTGACACATAGCGCGGTTTTGCTGATACTTGCAGCAAGATTTTCTATGCAAACCTCACTGGGCGCGGAAAAAGGATGCAAAGTCTGCCCGGGCCAGAAGTGCTTGTCCGGATCGACGCATCGCTCTCCTGCAGAGAGAAGAAACAACACACGCTGACCCGACCAGAGGAGGAAAGGTCTCGCTTGCAAGTGAGAAATAGACGCTTTGCTGGCCTTTTCTGATGCACACTCGCCTATGCAGTGTTATTTTGATGCAACCCAGGTACTTTTTCACACTAACAGCGTTAGCACTGTTTTCTAAGAAGTTAAGACTCTTTTTGCTTTTTAATTCATAACTTGAATTGTGTATGGTGGATTTTTGTCGTTTTGGTCTTGTTTTGTTTAGATAAATATTACCTATTTTTCTAAACCTGTGTTGTGTCAGTTTATAGTGTTTTCACTGAGTTACTGTGTGTGTTGGTACAAATACTCTACACCTAGACTCTGAAGTAAAGCCTGCCTGCTTGTGACACGCTACCATGGGCATGAGCGGGGGTTAACTGAGGGTGATTCTCCTTTACCCTGACTAGAGTGAGGGTCCTTGCTTGGACAGGGGGTAACCTGACTGCCAACCAAAGACCGCATTTCTAACAACATGCCATTCATACAAGCACATAAACCACTAACCAGTCATACAGCCAGAAGGAGTGAGTGAGATCGCCCTGAAGAGCTTCCAGCAAACATAGCTATAGAGTTACAGAGGGTAAGAATGAGGGTCTTGGGGAGAAGGAAATGGATCCACTCTTTATGGATGGGGAGATTTCTTGATTTGGCTTTGTTTCCTGAAAGAATATAATGACGTGACAATATGAATGCACATGAAGTTTGTCTGGAATATCATGAAAGGAATAATGAGTGGTCACACTACTGTGACCAGGATATCGAGGACCAAATATTGATAGGTATGAAACACACACACACACACCCCGCCTCCCCACGCCCACTCCCCTTTCCAGGTGCATAGAGGTAGAGTTAATTCTCTGACAACTTGCCATTCCATCCACAATATTCCAAGCTAACAAAAACGTACAATGGAAATGTTTTCTAGAGTATAAGGTGTAAGTGATTTCGGCTTTTACTGGAAGGAAAAGTGGTAAGCAAAGCGCTGGCTTCAAGAATGAAGACTGAAGAATAATATTTCATTTCTGGATTTGTTTTTTCAGTAGGACTAGCACTGAAACTATGGGGACTTGAAATGATAAGAAAGAAGGACAATGGACAATGAGGCATTTGTGAGAGTGATTAATAGAATATCAGCGAGAAATGTGTGAGTGTTATTTGTAATGAAATATACTGTTTAGAACACAGCATATTCAGAGAATGGGCAACTAGGTGGCTGACTCACTGTCTCGTTCATAGTGATTTGGTTTTTGTGGGTTGTCTCTGGATGAGGATCAGCATGTGATGCCAGTTACAACGGACCTGTGGGCCCTAGGTTTGTGAGTGCTTTGAGACTGGCAGGATATTTAGTGGAATCCATGAGAATGGCATATCAGCAGGTTTAGGAGGAATTCATGAAGAGTGGGGAAAAATGAAGGGGCAATTGTGGAAGGAGTCCGGAGGCCAGGATGTAACATATTATTTGTTATGTGCTTAATAGAAAATACCCAAGCTCCTGTGACTATTGATGGGAAATTTGAAGGAATAAACTTTTAAAGACATACTTGTAGGCTATAAGTCCAATGGGCGAGTTTGTGAAAAACGTGTTTTAGAAGCATAATATAGGGAGAGGTGTAGGCAAAGAGACAAGTGTCCATGTGTGCATTCATCTGAAAATGATAGCTTTTTAGATCTGTGGAGGAGGGCCAAGAGAAGAGCGGGCTTGCAGTTAGAGAACATATGTCTGGAAAGAGATACATTGCACACAGTAGTATGGAGGATCAAGAACGTTCAGAGGGGGGTAGGGGTTAGGATGATTTTGAGAATTTTGGGATACAGACAGATTTTCTAGTGAGGGCATTTGGGAACTACATGAGTCTGAGAGGTCCGAAAGATGGCACCGTTTTTTTTATTTTGTAAAGGCATGACATTGATGGACAGTCAGGAGGTGACTGAGTGATAGAGGCTGGCCACCTCACAGGTTTTGCATGGTTTCCATTTGGATTGGGGCAGCCAAAGCATGATTTGAGTTAGGATGGGATAAAGAACGGTTGAGAACCATTGGGTAGTGGAAGCTGAGGTGCATATGGTGTTATGTACGCCCCACTAAAAGTGCTTGAGTGGCGTCTGATGGTTTATTTTTGGGTCAGTAAACACAAGGGGTGAAGTACTATAAACTGCAGTGGAGTTTAGATAATGAGAGGATTAAAATGGCCTGGTACAAGTTACAGGGTTGTGGTTAACAAAAATTATCGCAAGAGATTGGAAAATCGTACAGGACGTGTGGGGCAGGTAGAAATCTTCTGGACACAGTTTCTACCCAGATGAGCTTGGTGGGGGGTCAGGACACCGGTGGCCATTAACATGGCATGCAAGGGGGTGAGCAGGGCAATAGGTTTTTGCAAATCCAGCAACATTGAAGTGGTTTGGCTTGTTGACTGTGTGTCTACGTTGTCAGGTTTGTTCCATTTTATTATGTTGGGTGTCCAGGTGTATTTAGTGAAACTGATGGTGATGTTTGAAGAGTGCAGGATAGATTGTGGAAGGAGGATTGAAACACCTTAGGGTCAGGATACTTTGGGAAGTTCTGGACCTAGTTCATGCATACTGGGAATGAATGTGGGAGAGTTTGAAGAAGGTGTATAGAATAGAGACTGGCGACAACAGGATGCTAATATTAGAGGTAAGCCAAAGTTAAAGGGATGGAGACTTTAGAATATTAACGAATGGGTAATGTATTAAGGTATAGGAGACGAATTAGACATTGATGTTCGGACTTTGTCATGGACATTTGATAGTGCGTGGTGAAATCCAAAGGATATTATGTTAGGTGAGAGCAGTTTGCCTCCTACTTACAGGCCCTATCTACTTGAGTACAGGTGCCAATGGCATTTTCCTCCCTAAAACAGCTTTCTGCAGAGTCTACAGTAACACAATGTATACTGGTAACTGGAGTAAGAAACAACTGTCCAAAAAATGTAAGGACATGGTATAAAACCACAGTAAGTAATAGGACGATTCTTACAGAGCATGCAGCAACAAAAGTCATATATGTAAAGGAGATGAGAGAAAACTTCACTACAGAGCACACAGCAACACACGTAATTTGTCACAAGAGGTAGGTCCCTGCAGATTTTGCAGCAACACAAGCAATAAAGGCACAGGACGTGAGAGGAAGCTCACAGCAAAGTTTGCAGCAGCACAATTCATATTGGGACTAGGGGAAGAGGGAGTTCCATTCGAAGCTTGCAGCAATAAAAGTCAGACGGACAATGGAGCTGAGATGGAGCTCAAGGGAAGTCCCCACTTTCTCGCATGGTTACCCCCAGTTTTTGCCTGATGTCAGTGTGCTTAGACTGTTTTCACTGGGATCGTGCTAATCAAGACCCCAGTAATTGTGCTCTCTCCTCCAAGTTTGGTTGTTTTGGTACTTCATAAACCCCCACAGTTGGCATACTGGGGTACCCCTGTAAGTCCCGGGTACATGGTACTTAGGTATCCAGGGCACTGGCACACCAGGGGTCTCCCACGCACTGCAGCATGAATTATGCCACCCAGGGGAGCCCATGCAAACTGTGTCTGCAGGCCTGACATTTACAGCCTGTGTGAAATGGTGCATGCACCCTTTCACTGCTAGTCACTACACCAGGTCACAGTAAGTCACCCCTATAGTAGGCCCTTTCAGCCCAAAGGGCAGGGTGTAGGTCCTTGTGTATCTGGGCACCCCTCCATGAGCAGAGGTCCCCCTACGAATGCCAGTTTCAATTTCCTGGACTTCATAAAGTCAGGGAAGCAATTTTATCTATGAACAGGCCACTGTTCACTACCTGTGGTCCAGCAAGATAATGGTAACTCTGAACCTGGGAATGTTTGGTTTAAAACATATCAGAATAATACCCCAATACTTATTCCATGAATCCATGCACCCTTAGAGGATCCCCAAGCCCTGCTACTACCAGCTTTCCAGGGTTCTGCAGGCAGCCTGCGCTGCTGCAGCCCCTCAGACATGATTCCGCCCTCCTGCTGCTTGACCATCTCGAGCAGTGGACAGCAGAACAAAGGATTTCCTGCTGGACAGGGATACAACCTCCCCTTTTTTGGGAATATGTGTTGCTGGGTTAGGGAGAAGCAGCCTTCCCATGCCACCAGACTGCTTTGAAGGGCACATTTGGCGCCCTCCTTGCATAATCCTGTTTGCACCAGTCCAGGAACCACTGGTCCCTGCTCTGGTGTGGAACACATAAAGGAAAGGGGAGAGACCACTCCCATGTCCATCTCCACCCCTAGGGTGGTGCCCAGAGCTCCTCCACGTGGCCACCTGGTTCTGCCATCTTGGAACCAAGATGTGCAGAGGCTTCTGCGAGCCTCCGACTGGCCAGGTAGCTGACGTCAGTGACCCCTCCTGCGAGCATCTGACTGGCCAGGTAGCTATCTGACTGGCCAGGAAGCTGACATCAGTGACCCCTCCTGATAGGTGGTCATCAGAGAGAGTGACCAAACCCACCCTTTTGGGCTATTTAGGGACTCCCTTGTGGATGGGTCCCCAGATTTGTCATGCAAAACTCCACCAGGAATTCTCTACAAAGACATAGGCCCTCATTACAACCCTGGCGGTCGGTGTTAAAGCGGCGGTAATACCGCAAACAGGCCGGTGGAAAAAAATGGGATTACGACCGTGGCGGAAACCGACAACATAGACCGTCACTTTAACACTCCGACAGCCACGGCGGTAGAAACACACAGCGCGGCGGACACCGCCAACAGACAGGCGGAAGACAATGTACCGCCCACTGTATTACAAGAGGCCTATCCGCCACCTTTTCCGGGGCGTGAGCAACGCTATCAAAAGCACAGCGGAAACAGTACACAGAAGGGAAAACACTCACCTCTCGAAACCCAACGAGGAACCATGACGCCATGGAGCCCGAACTTCAGGTGTTACCCATGTTGGTTTACCTCCTCTTCTACCAGGAGTTTGAACGGCGGTGGCAGCGACCACAGTGATTACCGCACCTACAACACAGGGGAGGGGGGAGTTAAGAGAGCGACACACACACACACACACAACACGCAACACCCCCACCCTCACCTTGACCCACAACAACATACACACAAATACATGCAGCAACATTACATATACACCCCCCCACCCCATGGAAGAACGCAAGGACAAAAGGAAATGATTGTAACGATTGTGATCATGAAAAATCCATTGGTCAAAACCCCAAATTCAGTATATACAAATATGTACACCAACTAGACAAGTCTGGACAGTGTACTAATCATTGTCCGTGGACCACTGGGCCCAAAATGCATGGGCGAAGCCCACACATGATACCTAACTCGAAACGGAGGGAACACTGCTGGGCCATCAGATCGAAAATACACAGGCACCTCAGGGGGAAAGGAGGGGGGCACCTCAGCCTAATGAACATACGACGCCACTGCTGCACGAGGGGGCTCCATGCCCATTGCTGTATCATGGGTAGTGCAAAGCCACAGTCTCTCAAGTCTCTCCAGTGGGTGGTATGCCCACTGCTTTATCCTGGGGAGTGCAAAGCCACAGTCTCTCAAGTCTCTCCAGTGGGTGGTTTTCCCACTGCTTTATCCTGGGGAGTGCAAAGCCACAGTCTCTCAAGTCTCTCCAGTGGGTGGTTTGCCCACTGCTTTATCCTGGGGAGTGCAAAGCCACAGTCTCTCAAGTGGATAACAGTCTCCACTGGTTCTGGAGGGGGCATGGTGCCCAGAGTGCTTCATCCTGCCAAGGACTCTGGTAGTGGATGTGATACTCCACTGGTTCTGGAGGGGGCATGGTGCCCAGAGTGCTTCATCCTGCCAAGGACTGAGGTAGTGGATGTGATACTCCACTGGTTCTGGAGGGGGCCTCCTGCCCAGAGTGCTTCATCCTGCCAAGGACTGAGGTAGTGGATGTGATACTCCACTGGTTCTGGAGGGGGCATGGTGCCCAGAGTGCTTCATACTGCCAAGGACTGAGGTAGTGGATGTGATACTCCACTGGTTCTGGAGGGGGCATGGTGCCCAGAGTGCTCCATGTGCAGTGTGGCTTGTACAATTCCCTCACCTGGGTGTGCATGCCATGAGATTAGCAAGGTTCAGGTAGCATGATACGCCATGGAGGCAGCGACATACCCCACACTGCTGCGGCTGCGCCTTCCACCTGCAGGTGCAAACAGTGATGGAAGTCATGCCTCATGGAAGCTGCCCAGGGTCCAGGAACTCTCCTCCAGCCTCAAACGACTGACCACTGGGGATGGTAGCCATGTCAGCGGTGCTGCTTGTGTCCGAGGATGCCACGGGGCTGGGGGCGGTGCTTGCGGCGGTGTCTCTGGCGACAGTGCTTGCGGTGGTGTCTGTGGCGGCTGTGCATGGGTCAGCACCTGCTGAGGGACACAGCAGGACGTCTCCTGCAGCCTCGGATGGCTTCCCACTGGGGAAGAGGCTGGGGACTGTCGCTGAGGCTGTAGACGTGCCAAGGGCGGTGCAGGTGGCGGTGCTTGCGGTGGTGCAGGTGGCGGTTGTGGTGGCGGGGCAGCTAGCGGTTTTCACCGCCATACAGGTTGGCGTGGTTGTGGACAGAAAGTGTGACACTGGTCCCTGAGTCGGTGCCAGCATGCCCTGTCCAGACCTGCTCTTCAGCTTTTGGCCATTCCCCAGTTTTGATGGTGCCGCAGTTGTCTTGCCACTATCCCCTTTGGTTTTTGCTGAACCCTCGGTGGCTGGTAGTTTCGGCTTCTCCCTCTGGGATGTGGGCACCTTTTTCACCTTGGCAGGTGGCGGAATGTCCTTGACCTCACTACGTGGCACACTGGCAGACCTGATGGGTGGCGCACTCGACCCCGCAGTTGCTGGCACCACTGTGCCTGGGGATGTGGTGGCTGAGGTGCTGGGCTGGGACCTGGAAAGCCTGGCCCTAGGGGAAGGATGGGGGGGGAGGTGTGGGGAAGAGGTCAATGTTCGCCAGGAAGAGTTTTTTAGACACACTGGGATGGGAAGATGGAGGGGGTTTGGGAGTGGAAGTAGAGGTAGTGGTTTTAGGAGGTGTACGTCTGCTGAATTTGGGTGAAGGTGCATGGGCCGGAGGCTGTTGTGAGGTTGGATGGCTGTTGGGTGGGGGTGTGCCTGAGTTTGTGTACCTTGGGAGGAGGGCTCACTGACACACTGGGAGAGGACACTGGGGATGTGTGAATGGTAGTGGGGTGGTGAGTGCATGTGAGCGGTGTGTGGTGATGGGCGTGCTGGTGATGGAGGCAGTGGCTGAGGATGTAGTGCATGCAAGTGTTTGTGGAGATGAGACAGGGAGGGAGGAGGACATGGAGGAGGGTGACACAGTGGAGGCAGTGGATGTTGCTGTGTCTGCATGGGGATGGTGCTTGTGTGAGTGCCTGTGGGATGTGTTGTGCTTATGTTTGCCTGAGCCACTCTTGTGTGTTGATGAGTGTGCATGCTGGTCTGATGGTGTGGTTGGGATAGGCTGAGGTACAGGGGATTGGGTCTGGGTGGAGGACGTTGGAGGGGGGAGGCTGGACACAGGGACAATGGCTGCCATAAGTGCTGAGGGCAGAGCCTGAAATGCTCTCTGTTGGGCTGCCTGCCCAGAATGAATGCCCTCCAGGTATGCATTTGTTTGTTGCAAATGCCTCTCTACACCCTGGATGGCATTCACAAGGTAGATTGCCCAACAGTGAGGGATCTCAGGAGGTCAATAGCCTCCTCACTGAGGGCAGCAGGGCTGACTGGGGCAGGGCCTCAGGTGCCTGGGGTGAAGGAGATGCCCACCCATCTGAGGGGCTGCTGGGAGGGCGGTGCTGGTAGGGGGGATGGCGGCTGTACCTGTTGATGCGGTGGGCACAGAGGTGCCCGCCACCACAAGGGAGCTCCCATCAGAGGAGGAGTCGCTGTCACTGCTGTCTGCTCCTGTCCCCGCTGTGGAGCTCCCCTCGTCCTCCATCCCACTGGTGGCTTCAGACTCTGTTGTTTCGCCCTCCAGGGCCAAGTGGGTTGCAGTTCCCTCCTGCTCCGGTGCCAATGCTCCTCCACCTGATGATGCTATTGCACTCAAGAACAGGGAGACCAAAAAAAGGAGGGGGAAGACAAAAGGAAGACATGTTCAGTGCATGCAACACCACTACAGTTGGCGGACACAACACACAGGGAGCAGCCCTCTGCACTACGCCATGCACTTACAGTTCCTAGAAATTTCAGCTGACCATGGGGTACGAGGCCTAAGACCAATTGCTGCACACCTGGAAGTCACAGGAGCCTGACTAGGTGTAGATGGCTCTTACCACGGGTGGGTTTGGGGTGCCACATGGCCTGCCTCACAAGGGACCTTGCCTACCAAGTTCGCCCTGGCCTAGGGGAACCCACTGCCCACCTCCCCCACCCAGACACCTCGTAATGCGCACTGAGTCTGCTGAATGAGAATGTACTCACCCCCTTGTGGCTGCTGTGATGCCCTCAAGTGCCCATCTAACTCCGGATACGCCACCGCCAGGATCCGGAACATCAGGGAGGTCATGGTGCGACGGGCACCCCTCCCACGTTGGGAGGCCATCCCCAGCTGGGCCTCCGCCATCTTCTTGCTCCAGCGGCGCAGGTCCTCCCATCTTTTACGGCAGTGGGTGCCCCATCTGTGGTAGACCTCCAGGGTCCGGACGTCCTTGTCGATGGCACACCTAATGCCCTTCTTCTGGTGGGTGCTGACCTAGAGGAATGGTACAGGGGGAAAGGAAATTACTCACTCGTCCAGACAGTCATATTCATTGCCCCCCAGTTCCCACCCATGCCCTGACGCACATACACTCCCCATCTGCACATGCAGGCCTCAGCCCCCCCATGTATCTTCCATCCACACCACTCAAAACAGGCATTGCCCATGCAGCATGCTCACAGTGTACTCACCTGTTTGTCTGGAGGACCGTACAGTTGTGTGTACTGGGGGAGGACCCCATCCACTAGTTTCTCCAACTCCTCTGAAGTGAAGGCAGGGGCCCTTTCCCCAGAGACATGAGCCATCGTCGCTAACAGACATAGGTCACAGCAGCACTTGCGATGTAGGTCCTCTCCTGTTGAAGGATAGGCATCAAGTGAGTGAACAGACAGAAAATGGCAGTCACGTCCGCAGCAGTGCGTACCGTCACCGCTGGCGTACATCTTCATTGGCTCCTGGGACCCATAGGGCCCAATGTTAACCAATGCAGAATTGTGCTGCCGTCTTCAACCACCCACCATGACGGTGTAGAACGCCAGCACAGTTACCTCATAGCCCCTTGTCCCACCTTACAGGTGAGGCAGCCGCCATTTCAGGAGGCCACATGGGATGGATGTTAACTGTGTCACACCTATCTGGGCCCGGAATATAGACAGATACCGGCACATTGCAGATTAATAACGTTTCTGCTAATAACACATTGTGATACCTCAGTGTTGGCTGACTCTCTGCTCGCTGTTCCCCTCAATAGGGCACGTCCGCTGGGGCAGATGATGAGTTGGCGGCATCCTCCGGTGTACAGACCCCTGGTGGACCTGTCGACAATGGAAGAGATACACATCCTAGTCACATACAGACTTGATTGTGCAACAATCCAGGAAATGTGTGCCCAGTTGGAGCCAGACCTGATTTCTTCTATCCGCCATCGCACAGAAATCCCCCCTCTAGTGCAGGTCCTGCCTGTACTCCATTTCCTGGCCAGTGGGTCTTTTGAAACAACAGTGGCCATGGCATCAGGGATGTCCCAGCCAATGTTCTCTAACGTGTTGTCCAGAGTGTTGTCTGCCCTGCTGAAACACATGCGCAGCTACATCGTGTTCCCTCAGTGGAGGATTTGCCCACAGTGAAAGGTGACTTCTATGCCCTGGGACATATCCCCAACATCATTGGTGCCATTGATGGTACACATGTGGCATTTGTTCTCCCCGCAGGAATGAACAGGTGTACAGAAACCGGAAGAGATACCATTCGATGAATGTGCAGATGGTGTGTTTTGCCGACCAGTACATCTCCCATGTGAATGCCAAGTATCCTGGCTCTGTGCATGACGCTTACATTTTGAGGAATAGCAGCATCCCTTATGTGATGGGGCAAATCCAGAGGCACCATGTGTGGCTAAAAGGTTAGGCCAAGGTCCCAATACAGTTGACATAGGTGTCTGGGTATGGGGCTGTCCCTAAGGGTTAGTGTGTGTCTAACAGTTATACCTCGACATTTGCAGGTGACTCTGGTTACCCCAACCTGTCAAGAGAAGAGGAACGTTACAATGAGGCACATGGGCGAACTAGGAGGGTGATCGAATGCACCTTCAGCCTCCTGAAGGCCAGATTACGGTGCCTCCATCTGACAGGTGGCTCCCTATACTACTCACCGAAGAAGGTGTGCCAGATAATCGTGGCCTGCTGTATGCTGCACAACCTGGCTTTGCGACGCCAGGTGCCTTTTCTGCAGGAAGATGGGCCAGATGGTGGTCTTGTTGGAGCTGTGGAGCCTGTGGACAGTGAAGAAGAGGAGGCAGAAGAAGAGGATATTGACAACCCAAACAACATCATCATGCAATACTTCCAGTGAGACACAGGTAAGACGATGTCACTGCTTCCCACATCTCATACTATTGTTTGAGCTAGCATAAGTCTGTCATTTTCATTTAGTGTATAGACCCTGTCTTGTCACTTTGACTTTCTATTTCACAGATCTGGGTCCCACTTTGTGCTCTCTGCTATGTTTACTGCTGGCCTACAGCTGTGTTACATTGATATGTGAACAAGTACATTGACATTGCTTTATTCCATAGTTATTGCAATTACACATTTGTGAAAGCACAGACTGACTCCAGATTGTTTTGTGATTGAAGTGTGTTTATTCCTGTGCTAATACGTGGAGGGGGTTATAAAATGGGCTGGGGGGATGGTGGAGGAATGTCCATGGCAGAGTCCTGTCTATTTGTTTCACAGGTACATTGTCCAAAGGGGCATAGGAAGTGGAGCAATGGCAGTTTAAGGATGGACAGAGTGACAAAGTGGGACAGAAGGGTGACGTTCATGGGGGTCTCATTTCCTGTCGGGGTTCTTGGCAATGTTCTCTGTCTTGTTCGTCGATCTCAGGGACCGTTAGCGTGGTGGTTCTCCATCTGCACGGGGTGGGGTGCTGGTGTCCTGTTGTTCCTGTGGCGGTGCCTCATGTCCACTAGCGCTGGCAGAGGTGGAAGGCTGTTCATTGTCCAGGCCAGTGTCAGGGGCCCCTTGTTCTGCCACTGTGTCCCTCCTGGTGTTGAGAAGGTCTGCCAGCACCCCTGCTATGGTGACCAGGAAGGTGTTAAAGGACTTCAAGTCCTCCCTGATCCCATGGTAGTGTTCTTCCTGCAGCCTCTGGGTCTCCTGAAACTTGGCCAGTACTGTTGCCATCGTCTCCTGGGAATGATGGTAAGCTCCCATGATGTTGGAGAGTGCCTCGTGGAGAGTGGGTTCCCTGGGCCTGTCATCCCCCTGTCACACAGCAGTCCTCCCAGCTTCCCTGTTATCCTGTGCCTCTGTCCCCTGAACTGTGTGCCCACTGCCACTTCCCCCAGGTCCCTGATTGTCCTGTGTTAGTGGGGTTGCCTGGGTTCCCTGTAGTGGTGGACACACTGCTGATTGACGTGTCCTGGGGACAGAGTGATGGGTCCACTGGGTGGGTGCTGTGGTGGTGTTTCCTGAGGGGGAGGCTCTGTGGTGGCTTGTGACAGTGGCAGGGGAACCGAGTGTTCCGAGGTCCCAGATGGGCCGGGCTGGTCATCTTGATCCAGGCGTGAAGAGCTGCTGTCATCACTGTGGGCCTCTTCTGTGGGGGGACTGGATATGTCTGGCACCTCCTGTCCGGTGACGTTGGTTAGGGGTCCTGTTGGGGTGTAAATGCATAATTATTGTATCTGTGTGTGCCAACGTGTGCAATAGGGGAGTGACCCTCTACTCCAGTGCTTGCATTATTGGCTTGGTCCTTGTGTGATTGTTGATTTTGGGGCATGAGTGAGTCTCTGTACTGGCCATGATTGGGTGATGAGTGTCCATGCATTGGTATTACATGCAGGGCTTGGTTTTGGGATGTGTGGGTTGTGTTGGTGGGGTATCTGTGGGTTGTTGGGGTGATGGGTGTGAGGGTAAGGGTGGGAGTATGTGATGGCATGCAGGTGGGGTGGGGGGGATAAGGTAGTAAAGATTTGCCTTACCAGAGTCCAGTCCTCCTGCTACTCCTGCGAGGCCCTCAGGATGCAGTATTGCCAAGACTTGCTCCTCCCATGTTGTTAGTTGTGGGGGAGGAGGTGGGGGTCCACCGCCAGTCCTCTGTACAGCAATCTGGTGTCTGGATACCACGGAACATACCTTCCCCCGTAGGTCGTTCCACCTCTTCCTGATGTCATCCCGTGTTCTTGGAAGCTGTCCCACTGCATTGACCCTGTCGACGATTCTGTGCCATAGCTCCATCTTCCTTGCAATGGATGTCTGCTGCACCTGTGATCCGAATAGCTGTGGCTCTACCCAGACGATTTCCTCCACCATGACCCTGAGCTCCTCCTCAGACAACCTGGGGTGTCGTTGAGGTGCCATGATGTGGTGTGGGTGATTTGTGAGGTGCTGTCTGTTGTGATGTGTGTGGAGATGTGTTGGTGTGTGTTGTTTGAGGTGCATGGATGTTGTGTAAGTGATGGTGTTGTGTGTCTGTGGATGCTGGTGTTGTTTTAGGTAGTGTCTCTCTCTGGCCCACATTCAAATTTCTGGTAGTAAGGGTTTGTGGGTAATGTGGGTGTGTGTTTTATCTTGGATTGGGAGTGTGGGTGTGGTGTGTGTATGTGTATCAGGTGTGTGTATTTCGAATTGTCCAATGTGGTTGTGTTTTGTATATATGTGTGTATTTTGAGCGCGGCAGTGTGTACCGCCAACGGTTTACCGCGGTTGAAAGACCGCTGCGTTGATTCGTGGGTCGTGATACTGTGGGCGTATTCTTGTTGGCGTGACGGTGTCGGTTTTGGTATCGCCAGTTTTTCACTGACCTTTGGTGTGGCGGACTTGTGTGGGTGTCTGTATTCTGGTGGATTCTGGGCTGTGGGTCGTAATACCTGTAGCGGAATTCCGCGGCCGCAACGGTATGTTGGCGGTCTTCTGCACGGCAGTGAGCGGGATTTACCGCCAGGGTTGTGATGAGGGCCATATTCTGCTCCTATCCTCTGGAACCGCTGCTGGGCTACATAGGAACCGGACAAGACTGCACCGCCTGAGACGACTTCTCCTTTCAAAATTGTTTCTGTGGCTCCTGCCAGCATTCTGCAACATCTCCAAGGCTGTGCATCTTTGGGGGTCAGCAAGACTTTGACTGCACCAAGAAGCAAGAAGGAATCTCCCTTGGAGTGTAGGAGTCCCTCCACTGCATCCGCAGACACCTAAGTCAACGACGTCCGGCTGGTGGGATCTTCTGTCCATCGAATCTGCAAAGATTCTCCAACACAGGTGGTGGTTCTGAAGGATCCCCTGGGTCATCTCTGCCATCTGTCTAACATGGGAGACGGTGAGCCCTTGTCTCTGCTACTGGTACAGAACCCCTGTGCACTGCAACTGTTGACCAGCCAAGGCTTGTGGACTCCTGGTCTGAGGGATATTCAGGCTCCAAGTAGTCCCAGCCCCCAGCACTCCACCTCTGCAAGAAAAGTCGCCTCTCTGCAGCTCCAGCGAGGGGCTATTCCCCTTCAGGTGTGCTGACTGTGACTCACTGTGACTTAGTGTGCCTGCTACCAGTTGGTTTCTCTTGGTGGATCCAACTCCTTCTGTTGGCACTCCTGCCTCCTGAGGATCAGCCTGAACTTCCCTCCCAGGGTCAAGTCCCCAGGATCTTTTTGGTCCTCCACAGCCCTGCAAAACTTCCAGCAGCTCCTTTTGCATTTGCCTGTGCTTGTTGGTGGTCCTCCTGAACACTGACCCATTTGTAATCTGGCAACCGTTGAGGGAAAGCTCATAGGTGACATTAGGGACTTCTCAGCAGCTCCTGGACTCTGCTGCTGGACTCCATATATCACTGTGGACCGGGATCTTCCACTACAGAAGATTGGGCATTGCCTCCTGCCCCCACCTGGAAACTCCTGCGTGGACTGGACTCTGCCCCTTTCTTTTGCAGGTCCTCCTTGCTCGGAATCCGCCCTTGGGTTCCATCAGTCTGGTCCTGTTTCTGCATTTCTTCAACCATGACGTCCCCATGTTGGCCTATGGGACGACCGGGTAACTTACCTCTCTGCACCCGGCAGCTGGGGATCTTCAAGGTACTTACCTTTTGGGGTTCCACTCTTCCCCTGCCCTGGGCTAATTATTCCATACACTCTGGTGGGGGACACCCTTACGCATTCAATTTGTTTGGTATATGGGTCTTCCCCCCCCTCCAATAGGGCCCCTGATAATTTATGCTTTTTTTGAGTACTTACTAGTGTATATTTTGTCTGTCCATACCTCCAGAGAGAGGTATACCAATGGTAGTCTAGTTTGGTGTGCCTATAATAAAGTAATTTTATTTGTGCAACACTGTGTGGTTCCTTTCATGTGTAATAAGTTGCTGTGTGACTACTGTGGTATTGCAAGTGCTTCACATGTCTTCTAGATATGTCTTGGCTGCTCACAACCGCTATCCTAGAGAGCCCTGGCTGTCTAGAAACCATAACACTATCTAATCATGGTTGCCTGAACCCAGTATAAGGTGTAACACCATAGGTGTCCACCACACACTGGACCAGCTTCCACCAGGAGCTCCCAGCAGCTTGTAGCAAAATAAATCATAGAGGCATAGGAGGCAAGGGGGAGCTCCCTGCAGTGCTTACATGTCATATATGCGCAGAAAGTGAGAAGAAGATCGGCATGCCTTTGCTTCAGGTCCTGGGGCAGTCAGAGTTTACTTGGCCTTACCCAGTTTGGGAAAATTGTCTGCTAGTCGTGTCCCAGGCCCACAATACTTTTGCTCTCCAGACATTTCTAGCACATTCAGGCCCAAGTTAGAACACCAAAACATATTTGTAGCTCCCTTGCAATAGGCACTAGAATTTCAGTTTACATTGAACGCTTTGTCCCATGGTATTCACTGGGGTAAGGTTTAGGTTGGCTCAGCAGTGTTCAGGTCTCTTAACTAAAATATGCTTTTGAATGATAGTATATAGCCAGGAATATTCACATCTATACTATACCCTGAAGCAGCCACCTATAGTACTAAAAGCTGTTCCTGAATGAAATTAGCCATCTCCAAATAGTTAAACCTGCAGTCTTTAAACATAGCTATTGCAAAACCCTATCACTAAACAAAATTAACACTAACAGGAATTTGTGTAGACTGCCACAATGTCTAGGTGGTTAGCTGACTGGCCAGTAGTGACCATTAGGGGTCAGCATCTAATTCCAGGAATCTAGGGGATAGTTAAAAATCAACATGGCCTCTTTATTTGTGATGAGAACAGACAGAAAAATACTGCCAGTGTCCACCATTTTGTTCTAAAGGGGTGCCCAAAGTGTTCAAGTGATCCTATTTCAATTTCTACCTTTTGCAGTACATATTTGCAGGTGAGATGTACATATGAGATTGGGAGGAACCTTAGCATTCCAGGGTGTCAACCTAGTCATTGGCAACCTCGCAGATAGCAGGAGGGGCTGGTTTGGTCATTTGGCTTCAATGGATCAATGGACTCTTTTATACTGATGACACTCAACTGTCAATGAGGTATGACTATTCAGACTTCAGATGGCTAGTAGAGTACCTTACCAACACCCACGATTCAATGGCAAGGGACTATGTAACTTTAAACAGGAAAAGACTGAGATGTTGATTATTGGGGAAGCCTATTGGTCTAGACAGAGAGGTGTTGACCTTATGTTTTAGAACATTTTGCCATTCCTGTCCCCAGAGCCAAATATCTAGCCTTTAGATGCTCATCTCCAGAAGGTTTTATGTGTGCGTGGGGTGGGAGGGTAGAAACTCAGAAATCGCAAAAAAAATGATAAAAAAAAGTCTACCACTAGTGCTAAAAGAAAAAGTACTTTACTTCTTGTGCACTGCTTCACAGTGTACAGACATATTTAATTGAGCAGAAATAGGATGCACAATAATTATATTGCCCTGTAGCTGGAATGAATGGTTCTAGTTATCTTGTTCCCCCTTTGTGTTAACGTCAATCTCTCCCCAAATGAAGTCATGGTAAGAATTTTGGTAATGTATACAATGATCCCAAAAGTCACAAGCCTCTCCACAGAGCCACACTGTGCCTTGGTTATTCAGCCTGTAGATGGTTGGCCTTCTTCTGCCAGCTGAGGAAGTGGATGATGCAGCTACCTTTGAAGCTGCACGCCCTACTGGAACAGTCACTCTGACTCAGCCACAGCTGAGCCAATGATACTGATGTCCATGGCCTCAGATTCTTATGTGCAGGTGAGTGCTCCGGCAACGGGGTCAGGTGGCGCAGGCACAGTGAGGAGAAGACCAACTGGCTCCAGTACTGCATGGGGTCAGATATATCTTCATGCATAGTTGTTTCTTGAGACCGCAAATACAATGCCACCACCCAAACAAAGAGCACCATCACAGATCACAAAGAGGATCGAATGGAGGTAGGTGAAAATCACAGATTATGGCATGTGACCTTTATATACTGACAATCTTCTCCAGGTGCTTGACTTTGGTTGATACAATTGCCAAATCTTATCCATGGTTCTTCAGACACCTAGCAATCACAGGCAGTGCTCGGATGGGGTTGTAATTACTGTTAGAATCCACACATCGCAGATGCTTCACTTGTGGGCATGCCACTGGGGCCCCAGTGTCTCAAGGATCACCACACTTCCCCTCAGTCCAGATCCTTTCTTGGGTTGCAGCTGGCTGCATTCTTTTCTATCCATCTCAGTTCTTTGCAGTTCTCCCATTCTAACTAGCATCTTTTTCACTCAAGGGTAACTCCAGAATTCCTCCTCAGTAGTCAGTCAGCTCTTTCCCGCAAAAAGGCCCATGACACTTCCACAAGGCTGGTTGCAAAATGACTGGGTTCTGGAACCAGGTGAAATGAGTTGGCAGCCAATGACCCTCAACTCTAGAGCACAGAAAGGTTTCTTGGACTCCAGTGGTGTCAGACCCTGGATTATGGAGGGGAAAACCTGGTACACTAGCTGGATGTTTCTGACCCATGCTTATACAAATGTTTTTGTATTGCACAAGTCCAAGGAATGGTTTAAGGCACTTCCTTGACTGTTGATTATTCCTCTAAGACTGATTCACCCTTTTTGATTCACCCTAATTGTCTCACAATGTCAGCAAGAAGATGGTTTGGCGTCGGCAGTCTTCTGTCACAAAAAACCTGAAACGAAGACACAAAAGGGTTTGAAGCTTCCCAGTTAACAGACACTCAACCGGTTTGGGGGTAATACCTCTGTAGAACAAAGGGGCATCTATGAGCAGCGGGATTTCCCTACACTACAAAAGGACCATATTTGTGCTATCTTGTACACCCTAAAGATTTCTCCACTACAAAGAACCCAGGAAACACTTTGGAGAAGCCCTGAAATTCATATTGCTGTCTGGGGCTGTCTTTAAGCTCCATCCTATGTATCAATCCAATGTTGCAAAATAAAGTTGACTCCTAAGTGGCAACAGAAACACGTAGCACACACAGTCTATGCACATCCCTACTGCACATACATAAGTTCCACAAATGTGTCACCCATGTCTACCATGGATTGCATGAAGGATCCAGTAGAAGAGGACCGTAAGACTAATTTAAATATGCAGTAAACACATAGGCCCTCATTACGACTTCGGCGGGCTTTTGAAAAGACCGCCGAAGCCACGGGCGCCAACATACCGCCAGTGCTGGCGGTATGTTTGGCACCACATTATGACATTTCCACTGGGCCAGCAGACTGAAACAGCGTTTCTGCCCGCTGGCCCAGCGGAAAAGTCACCACAACATTGAAGCCAGCTCGTAATGGAGCCGGCGGCAACGTTGAGGGTCGGCACCCGACGAGGACTCCACTGCCCCTAATTCGGGCAGTGGAATGTGCGATGGGGCTGTGCATGGGGGGGCCCTCCAGCGCCCATGCCAAGGGCCCCCCTAAGTCACTCATACCGCCAGCCTTCCATGGACAGGCAGGCGGATGGGGACTCGAAATCCCCAGGGCAGCACTGCTTGCAGCGCTACCCTGGCGGATTACAACTGCCGGGACCAGCCGGCTGCAGGCTGGTGGCAGCCTGGGGGTATCAGTGGTATTACCGTTGTGGGACCGCCATGCTCATAATGTGGCGGTAAGTACCGCCAGCCTGTTGGCTGTACTACCACCACATTATCGCCTCCCGCCGGGGTCAAAATGACCCCCATATTTGTCTCAGGTGACACATAAGAGTAACCTGCCTTGCTTCTATAATATGTTGCTGCCACAACTGTCAGTCTTCCTGTGTAGGAGGGTTCACATGCAGTGACCCTACCGACCAAAAAACCCAGCTCTGGGTTGTACTGTATGTTACAAGATTCTTCATTGCACACACATAACTGCATTGTGCACTGAGGCAAAAATAAATAAAAATAGAAATTCGATATGGTGAAACATGCAAAGGAAGGAGGTACAGATTCTCTGAACCATGCAGAGGACTTCCTCATCTCAACAAGGTTCTCTGCAAAACTCACAGTAATCCATGTCTTACAGGTACAGGGCCAACAGTGAGCTT
Source organism: Pleurodeles waltl (assembly GCF_031143425.1). NCBI lineage: Eukaryota > Metazoa > Chordata > Amphibia > Caudata > Salamandridae > Pleurodeles > Pleurodeles waltl. The sequence goes on from NC_090450.1 coordinate 686,623,042, forward strand.
TTAACACATTTTACAATAATACATCTCATAAATGGCAAGAGGTGAAAGAGGCCACAGCAACGTGTAGCACACACATTTTACGCACATCCTACTGCACATACTTAAGTTCCAAACATGTGTCACCCATGTCCACCATGGATTGCACGAAGGACCTAGTTGAAGAGGACTGGAAAACCAATTTAACTGTGTAGCAGACAAACTTCTGTTCCTGGAGACAAGTAAAAATAACCAACCTTGCCTCTATAATGTGTTGCTGCCACCACTATCAGCCTTGTAGTATAGGGGAGTGCACACGGAGTGCACCTACAGACCCAAAGACCCAGCTCTGGGTTGTACTGCATGTTACAGGAGTCCTCAGTGCACACACATGATTGCCTTGTGTGCTGAGGCAAAAAACAACATACATTCACCATGCTTAAACATGGAAGGGAAGAAGGAACAGATTCTCTAAACCATGCAGAGGATTTCCTCATCCCAACAAAGTTCTCTGCAAAACTCACAGTAACCATAGGGGCAACAGTGAGCTTCTAACACATCTTACAATAATAGAACGCATACATGGCAAGCGGTGAAAGAGGAAACTCCACCAGATCTTACAGGAAGTAACACAAGTCATAGAGGCTCAAGTGTGAGCGAGAGAGCTCCTGCAGCTTAGTATAACAAATACCATATGGGCAATGGAGGTAAAAAGAAATTCGCTGAAGAACGTATGTGAACGCAAGACATATGGACAAAAGCAACTTCCTTCAGAGCTCACAATAACAAAAGTCATGCCTGCACAGTATGCGAGACAGCTTCCTTCAGAGATTACGGCAGCATATATAGTAGAGGCACAGAGGCCAGAGTTAGCTACTTGCAGAGCGTACAGTAATTCATGAAGCACCAGTGTTAGACACAAGGCCAAGAAAAATCCATGTTAGTTTTGACCTTTCATTGAAAGGCACACAGACACATTCAATCTAAAAAGCAAAATGAATGTATATGAACCAAAAACAGCACATTCAGAAAAAAATGATAATGATAATGATGTGTCTATTGTGCAGAATCCGGTTTGTTTGGTTCTCTTTAAAGTGGCCTCTGACACAGAGTTTGTGTAAATCAATGCATCTCGCAGCAGGTAGCACTGGGGCTGACTCCAAGCAGGGTTACCCACTTCTTGGACCCAATGAAGCGTGAGATCCCTGCACCTGGCTGTCATCATTGACCTCCCTAAAGTAGCAAGTAGGGACAGACAAAATGGCAAGCCTAGCCTGGAAACGTCCTCCCCTTGAACACCGGAAACCACAGTTCCACCCTCGCCCCTGCCATCCACCAAATGACAGTTCACAGTAAGAACTAATTAGCAGCCTCTTGTAACAGAGCCTTCACAGAATTTCTAGGATTTGCACAGTGTCCATCCTCTTCACTTTGGTGCTTAGGTTTCCATCCTCCAGCCACAGGAAAGCAGGCATTACATTCCATTCTCTGGGGAGGCTATGCTCACCCCTTTTGTGTGCAATGTTACACCAGGGGCATCCAAAATGGATCGCATTTTGCTTTGGCAATTGATAATGTGAGCCAAACTTTAATAATGAACATCAGAAGACATCCGCTCCAGTATCTGCAGAAACACTTATAAGGTGTATGAACAACATTTCAATTTGCACATTGTGTGAGCATGCTCTCAATTGGACCTAGGATTTCACATATAGCCAGGTTGTGCTTGTTTGGACCTGGCTTTGTATGGAATCTTACCAGTGTTTTCATTGTTCCCTACCCAATAAATCGCCTTTGCATACATTAACAGGTACTTGGTGCTATGCGAGGCAAAGCTATTTTTCAGTCCATTATCTTCAACAATTAGAGCCAGAAGTACTAACATTAGGAATACGGGTTTCCTAATTGCGATTCTCTCCGAATCATAATTAGGTAATTGGTATTTCTAATGTATGACACTCTTTTTAGTTTCATTAGTGAGTCCTAGTGGGTTGCAAATAGACCTACCTCAGGCATATTAATGAGGTAGGTGGCAATTTGCGACCCATTAGGATTCGCCCCCATCTCAGGTATGGTGGCCTTCTTTGATTGCTTTTTGAAAAAGCCATCTTTTTTTAAAAATACTGCCCTTTTTCCTTAACGGAAAACCAGGTGTGTTTAAAAAGAAAAAAATGAAACCTTGAAGTTTCATTGTGTAAAAGCAGGCAGTAGTCCATGGTGCCACTGGCAGCTCTTAAAAAATATTTGTTTCCCATTCTCGAAGCGGAATGGGTCCCTTGGGGACCTCTGCCCATTTACGAATGGGTTACCACCTCCTTCAAGAAGTCCATAAAATATGAATGTTTTGCAACCGCAATTCGTTCCCAAACCATTCATACATCCCCTTCAGATTCTGTATTTGGAAGGGACACTCGAAACACGCCCATTTCAAATACCCAATGGCAAATTGTGTTTTATACATATCTAAAAATATTTTTGCAGTCAGGAATGGCCCAATCGGCCTTTTCCAACTGCAAAAATGCTTCGTACATATGGCCCTAAGATACAAAAAAGTTTGCAATCGAAAGCTGATCAAGACTGCTGTTTAATCGGATTTGCGACACAAGCACTGGTGCAAAAGTATAGTGTTTACTACACCAAGGAGAAATTTCTTGTGCAACAATCGCTTCTTAATTGTCAAACAAGTCGCAAGTGCTGAATGCTCCACGGCCGTCAAACTGGTACCTACATTTTAACAGAAAATGCACAGAAGTAACGGCAATGTGCAGCACTTTACAAGAACAATTACATACAATTTTAGTAGGCGCTCTGAGGTATGCATCAAAAAAGGATGTCTTGAGCTGGCACCCCGTCTGCGTACGCCCACTGTTTCTGCTGCCAGATGTCACTTGCAGCGCCCAATTGAGCTCATCATTTTTACATCGATATGTTATTGCTATAAAACGATGCAGCTTCCTCTGAAATCACAGCCAACTGGCACGGCCCAGAGCGGCACCGAGTGATAAATGTGTCTAGGGACCACTAGAAGCGTCTATAGGAGGCATGGTGGAAGTCAGCAATATCTCTGGGACAAAAATCAATGCCACTCCGATGGAAACCTGCTTTATTACAGAGATTAAATGAGAGATCAGAGCCAGAGGGAGATCTGCTGGACAGCCGGGGCCAGGCACACTAATAAGACATAAACTGGACTGCTCTGGGGACAGGAGCTGTCAAATGCTCTTTAGGTTGACTTATACTGTATTTAAATATTCTATTATGGAACGATTATAAAGCAGGCTGCTCAGTATTGGCAGTGTTAGTCAAAGGTCCTCCAGTAAGAAATCCAACAAACCCAGCATTACAAATATATTAAAATAATGTATTGTTGTTTGCTCACAGTAAACAGTGCAAAGTGCTGTGGTGCAAAAAAAGGGAGAGTGGGTGGCAAACCCATTACGGACAAAGTTTCACTCACGTTCCTGAACTTTGTCCATCTCACATGGTCAAATCACAAGCCTGTATAGATACAGACATAACTAATCCATGACAGCTGCTCTCCAGAAAGTGATTTCAGAAGACCAGACTAGGGGTACGAAAACGTCTTACCCAAAGCATGCTAGGGCATTTTAAAGTTACTTAGTTTGTCTGAACTTTACCTCCTTATTAGGGATATGCGGGGAGCTTCACTCCACTGGTAGAGCTTACAGAGTTTTTGGAACTCCATGCTCTGCTTGAAATAAGTCAAAAAATTCCACTAGCCCCGTCATCGGAGCAGAGCTCACCCGGTGCACGCTGCACCGGAGCACAGAGGGAGGGAGCTGCTGCAGGGACGACGAGGAGATGAGGACACCGGGAAGACCCAGGTAAGCCCTTGTCTCTTTTTCTCATTGTTTGTGCACTGGTGCACAAACAAGGAATGAAATGGCAGCTTCCGCTGCTTACGGCCCTGGCCTGAACTTAGGCCAGGGCCGTAGGCAGAGAAAGCTGCAATTTTGAGCCTCTTGTGTACTGGTCTGCCCTGTGTTCAGTGCGCACAAGGCAGGCTTGTGAACAAGAGGCCTGGCAGCTTTCACTGCCTACGGCCCTTCCCTAAATTCAGGCCACGGCCATAGGCAGCTAAAGAAAGTGCTGTTTCTGGCCTCTTGTGTATAGGTCTGCCACTGGGCACAGCACATGGGCAAGCTGGTGCACTAGAGGCCTGAAACTGCAGCTTTTGCTGCCAAGGCCTTCTCCTGAATGCGCCTGATCTCGGAAGCACTGAGCAGGGTCGGGCTTGGCTGACCAGGACCGACCCTGCTTACCGCTTCTGAGATCGGGCGCAATCAGGACTCCGCAGGTCACGGAACTCTGCCTCCACGGAATTCCACATTTTTTTTTTCAACTCCACGGAATTCCATGGAGTCAGACTCCATGGACTCCACCCAGGCCTACTCCTTATTTCCTCCACGAAGAACCTGCTTAATTTAAAGTCAGAGTCATGTTTGAGGATGTGTAGAGTTGTGGAGTTGGATGACTCACAACGTTGTATCATTAATTTAATCTTACACAGTTGTTTAAAAAAGCAAGATTTGACATTCTAAAAGGTCTCGCCTATGTGTGAGCTACTGGCTTTTCCAATGTTTACTAGCCATGTGGCAGATCACCGTGGCTGCTGAGCAGCATGCCTAAAAGTTATTTAAAGAAAGTGCTTAATGTATGAAGGTGAAAAAAAAGCAGTGTGATGCAGCCAGTACTGACCACGTCATTGCGTTTATTTTTTCTTATGGTATCAACACAGTCAAATGGAGAGTGGGGTCTAAGGAAAGAGGCAACACAGGCAAGACAACGAGAGGGTTAGGGGTAGGGGGAAGAGGCAACACAGGCATCAGGAGAGTGGGGGTGGGAGGGAAATGGCTAAACAGACAAGAAGGGTGTGGGAAGGAATAAGCAACACGGACAAGAGGGTGCTTTGGGGTGGGAAGGAAGAAAACACACAAAGCAACCTGTTTGAAAGAACAAAATAAAAGAAGAATAAGCAACACAACAGGAAACAAAAAAAGAAAAATGGGACCTCAAACATAGGGACAACAGTGGAAGGAACCAAATCAAGATGAAGCTATCTATACTTGGTCTGTGCTACAGAAAAAAAAAAGAGAAAACTAAGCCGACACATGCTTCCCAATTAGGATCAGCAAATGAGAGTGACAATGAGGTCCATGAATAGTAAGTAATGGGCAGGCTCCAAGCCTCTTGTCAAACACAATGGGGCATATTTAGGAAAAGTGGTGCTGCACCTAGTGCCGCGCCACTTTCCTTGTGCCCCTTCGGGCTCCCCTATTGCCACCATGCATGCACCATATTTAAAAGACGGCACACCATGGCGCAGGGTAGGGGCAATAGCATAATTTTTTTTTAACGCTATTGATGTATTCTGCAGGAGTAGTGGCAAAATGTTGGTGCTACTCCTGCAGAGTACATAGGGACCCATTATAAATAATGGTATGCCCCTTTTTAATGCCTGCTCTGAGCAAGCGTTAAAAATGGCGAAAAAAATTATGCAAGGAAATCTTCTAGATTTCCTTGTGCCATTTCTTCAGCCCCTCCTAATGGGGGAACGCCCCCCTTGCATACATTATGCCTGGCGCAGGCATAATGTGACACACTGTTTTACAAAGTGGCGCAATGCATGCATTGCGCCACTTTGTAAATATGGTGCAGGGACAATGCCACTTTTGCACCGCCTTAGCGTAAAAAAATGATGCTATGGCAGGGCTAAGGTAGCGCTAATATCTCTTGCGAGAGAAAACGCATGTGCTAGTACATGCATGTGCTGTCACAGATGAGACCTAAAAAGGCAGCTTCAGCTAACCCCATCGCTGTATTGAGCTACAAGAAGGAGCTGCTGCCCCACGTCAGAGTCCCCACAAACATTGCCTTCTAGAGCCTGAACCCCAACATCTCCAGATCTTGCCTCTTCTGAGCCTCTCCACCCTTAACCACCATGCAAGATCAATCATAGATCATTCAAGCCACGGGTATTTCTGGGCCTTTGTAGAAGGAAAATCCTGGAGGTACAGATCAGTCCAGTGTATGTGGATAAAACTTGAGCTGAGGAAAGTCGGGCAAAGTTTTTAAACTTCCCCATCATCACCCGAGGGTAATATTTCACAAATGTTCTCGACTTAGCAGTAGAAGGAAAAACATTGGCACATTCTTAATATGAATATGGTGAGTCTCTGCAGGGTGTCCCGTGCCTACATCTATTACACCTGAGCTCCTTCCTAGAAAAGGAGACACTAGCTTGAATAAAGGCAACAAAATTTAGAAAAGGAAGCTGCACTCAGGGCCTCCTTTACTAGGTCCATGGCGCAGGGCAGCTCAACAAGTGCCTTGCTGCGCCACCTTGTGCCACCGGGAAAGAGCAGAAATGGGCCATGTCTACAAGATTCAGCACATTTCTGTCCTCTCCCCCTGCGCTAGTGCACAAATTACTGCCATGCGCCAATGCAGGCACCATGGTGCACCATGGTGCAAGGATGCCTGCATTGCTGGGATGCTTGTTTTTGTGCAGGAAAGGACATCTTCTTGCACAAAACCAATCACAATGGGTGTTTTCTTCTTTCTGTGTGTGCTACAGAATGCAGCACACTTAGAAAGAGGAAATAAAGGGGGGGAATCAAGATATTTCTCCCCGTTGCGTCATTCTAATGCCACCCCTGGAGTGGCATAGGAAGTAGGAATCTGACGCATTCGCGGACTTGCCAAACTGTGATTATGTCAGATTCCTTCCAGTTCCATGGATGTTGCTTGGGAACACCGCAAGCAACACCCATGGAACGCCCCTTCCACATAGTGTTATGTGGGAAAGGGGTCCATATTTACAAGGCTATGAAAAGTCACACAAGGTGGCTTTGCATGGCCTTGCAAAAATGGGCTGGCACACTGCGCCACTGGAGCGTAAAACAAAATGAAGCTCTGGTGGTACAGTGTGTCGCTAGGGCCTCATAAATGAGGCACTATGAAGCTTTTGAGAATCTGTTTGACAGCCTGGTGGGAGAGCATGGCTACAGTACACTCCCTTTTGGTGTTTCCCCTCCATCTAGATTGCCTTCCAGGATAGATTCTGCTGGAGACTCCGAGACATCTCAGTCAAGTGATAGCGATCTGGAAGATAACATAGGGCCCAGGAAGTAAAAGTGCTAATGGTGCTCAGGGCCTCCTTTACTAGGTCCATGGCGCAGGGCAGCTCAACAAGTGCCTTGCTGCGCCGCCTTGTGCCACCGGGAAAGAGCAGAAATGGTCCATGTCTACAAGATACAGCACATTTCTGTCCTCTCCCCCTGCGCTAGTGCACAAATTACTGTCATGCGCCAATGCAGGCACCATGGTGCACCATGGTGCAAGGATGCCTGCATTGCTGGGGTGCTTGTTTTTGTGCAGGAAAGGACATCTTCTTGCACAAAACCTATCACAATGGGTGTTTTCTTCTTTCTGTGTGTGCTACAGAATGCAGCACACTTAGAAAGAGGAAATAAAGGGGGGGGGGGAATCAAGATATTTCTCACCGCTGCGTCATTCTTATTCCCCAAGTCTTTAAAAGTATTGGATTTCAAGCCCAGTGACCTTGTTCACCCCAGTCATCATGCTGGATTCCACCCCAAGAGGTAGCAGGCTATGTTCAAGCCCATTTCAGGCAGGGCTTTGAAAAAGAAGTGAGGGCCCATTTCTGCTCTGAATGTCTCGGACTGAACCTCCCTGGCAAGGTTACAAAGACCCCAGAAGTGGACCCCACCAGTGGCATAACAAAAGCCCCTGCAGCCCCTGAGGTGGAGGGGGCACTTGCGCTCCAGAGGGGCCCCTCAGCACAGGACCTGGCCTCAGGGAGTCTGGAGGACGGCCCACTCCATGTTCTTTGCAGGGGGGACCACTCCAATTATGTTACGCCACTGGGCCCCGCAATGGTCACTTTCATTAAAAAATACTCTAAAGAGCCCAAGAAAGGCCTGCACAGGGCTTTGCGCAATTGCTAAGATAAATTACTCACTATTGTCAGTCCACCTACCCATAATTTTGCGCCTGTCTATTAGGCAAAGGAATCGTCGACCCCCATAGATCCAGATATTCCTGTAGGCTGGCCCAGTGAGACGTATGCCCATTGGGAAATTAAATTGTGTGATTTCAATGGAATGAAGACATTCTATTTTGATGCAGGTTGACCCAAAATTGAACAAATTAGTTGCATCTGAAGCCGGACATGTGGTCCAGGGTCTTCTCTTGGTTGTCCCTTCGTAATTGATCTGACTAAATTTGTTTCAACATATAGTAAGCTGGACAAGGCCCACCTCTCACTTAAAAAAGTCTTGGCAAACACTTTTTTGATATGGCTGGAAGATTCAGGGGGCACTTGCCAGGCCTTTGATTCTACAGAGGCTCCCAATATGATACTCAGCACGTGGTCATGAAGGATGGCAAGACTCCACCTCCAGCACCATGTTCTATCCCTCACACACCCGCAGTGGTAGGACTGGGGTGGGCGGAGCTTATGGAGTTCAACTCCACAGAATTCCTTTGAGTTAGCTGAAAACTCTGTGGAATTCCACAGAGTTCCACATACAGCAGAGTGCTGCCTGCGCTACTGGTACACTTGCCAGAATGCGTCTGATCTTGGAAGCTTAGAAAAGCTGCAGGCCTCTGACACAGCCCATCAGTCAGGAGCCTGCTGCTCTCCACACCTGCAAGCTTCCCTTCACCGACTGCCCTCCTTCACAAACCAGATGCGGAGGGCCAAGCACACCCTCTGTCTTGCAGTAGCCTTGCAAACGCTACCTCTGCACTTACACACAGCCTCAGACCGCCATTTCTTTAGGGCCCAGCACTAGCAGCTGGCACTTACCTGTTCTCCAGCTCTCGCTGCTGGCCCCAGTACCGTACTCGCTAACCCCACTTCGTTTCTCAGGGACTCTGGGGAGACAGGTTCTTTTCTGTGTAGCTCTGACCGTAAGTTTCCTTTTTTTCCAAGCACAGATATTCATCTTCACGCCCCTTCATATATGTAATAATATCCAGGCCTAGTGCCCCCACCCTCCATACCCATAGATGATAGACCCAGGGAGCGGGCCACTGTGCCTGAACATTATTGCATGTGTGGCGGGGTCTGTTCTCCGAAAAAAATGAATCTTTCATTCACAGCTCCACAGAAAATAACTTTTCTCCCCAGACTCTCTGAGAATGTTCTATGAGTCTGGGGAAACAGGTTCTTTTCTGTGGAGCTCTGCCTGCAAGTTTTCTTTTTCCTAAGCACCCCCCCCCCCTCATAAGCAAATAATGGCTAGGCCCAGTGCCAGCTCCCATGTCCACAGAAGAGAAAGCGTAACAAGGGTCTGAATGCTGCTGGGTCCAGGGTCCCCATTGCCAGTGGCCATGCTCTCTGCCTCCGAATCCCAGGCTGATGAGGAGTGGACAGTGAAAAGAGGGAGGGGATGGAACCGGAGCTGGTGCCGGTGGAGTCCCTCCTCAGCAGCAGCTTGCAGTAGCTCTTCGCCGACCATCAGAAAGCAAAGCCTCAAATAGGGGTCTCCTTGCCTGTCACAGAGCAAATTTCTTCATTTTGGGCTGAGTGTAAAGTACAGCCCAGTTGCTTTTGACCACAAGCCAGTGAGATCTGCTCTGCTGCAAGGGCTAGCAGAGTTTTTTGCCAAACGCCACACTCCAGTAGAGCGTGGATTGCAAAAAACTCTGTTAACTCCGCCAGTGGAGCCAAGCTCACCACCCACCCTTAGACAGGATCCGCTTCCACAGAGGACAACTCAGAGGGTCACGAGGATCTGGACAGGATTCCACACTTACAAGTGAGAATTATTCCCTTTCAGAAGTGATTTTGAGGGGCAGGGCCCATCTTTTATTGAACAATTGTCAGACTTTTACTCAGGATCTGTGCCTTCTCATGTCAGTTCAGGTGTACTACCTAGAGTTTGAGGACATCCTTTTTCAGATATCCACCCCAAGAGATGTATTATTCCCAAAACGAGCAAACTTTCATCTCCTCGGTATACAAACACTCTTAGAGAAAGGAGGGATCTGCAACAGTTTTATCAATTCCACTATCTTGGTAGAGAAGAAAGGGGGCAGGTCTCATCTAATCCTGAACTTGAAGAACTTCAAGGCCTGGACTATCTACAGGTACTTTGAGATGGAAGGGATCCATCTTCTTTGGGACATTCTTCGAAAATGCGACTATATGGTCTGCTTGGACCTGAAAGAAACTTGTTTATTAATCCCCATCTTTCCTCCGCATCGGCGCCTCCTACAATTCATGTGGCAAGACTGATCTTGCAAGTTCAAAGTACTCCTTTTTGGCCTTTCTTCTGTTCCTTGGTGTTTCACTAAAATTATGAGGCCAATGGTAGAATCCCTACGAGCAAAGGGAGTGCACTTGATCATTTAGCTCGATGACCTCATTCTACTAGCACAAGACGGTCAGATAGTGCTTTGTCATTTGAACTGGACGATCTATCTCTTACACAATCTGGGTTTCATAATCAATGTACAAAGGTTGCTTTTGAACCCCTCACAACACATAGAATTTCTGGGATTTCCGACGGACTCAGTCCTATCTCATATTATCGTTCTTCCTTAGGAATATTCAGACGACCAAGAGAGAGCTGAGGTCTGCTATGTGCAGCCCGATTATATCATTGAAATCGGTAGAGTAGATTATGGGCCTTGTGTCCTCCTTGATCCAGGCCATATCTCCGGATCCTCTTCATTACAGAGTCAAGATCTAACACCTACGGAAGGGTCAGACCAAGCCAGCTTATCAGAGGAAATCAAGGTGGAGATGGCATGGTGGCTCTACTCATGGGGGTCTGGAAAGGCAAAATCTTTGGCTTCTCTCTGGAGATCATTATCAAATCAGATGCCAGTCGGTGGGGCTAGTGAGCAAAATGTGGCCCAATTTCCATGAGGGCCGTTGGTCAGAACCAGATTTGAGTCTTCACATCAATTGCCCGGAACTTCTAGAAGGTTATTTTGTAATCAAGAGTCTCTCTGCCTCAAAGACAGACTGCTGCATCCTGCTGAGAATGCACAATATCTTGGCAGTGCAGTATTTCAATAAGCCTGGGTGGGGGGAAATCTTGGCTTCCTCCGAGGACTTTTGGTACTTTTGCCTTCACCACCAGATTTTGGTCATGGCAGAATATCTCCCAGGTCAACAGAACACGAATGCGGATTGACACTCGTTTTCTCAGGGATTTTAGTGATTGGGGACTTCATCTGAATATCTTTTTTGCTGTCACCACTTTTGGGGTCCATGCAGTGAGGATCTGTTTGCCTCTCATCTCAATTGCCAGATCCCTGTCTTCTTCAGCTGGCTCCTGGATCCAGAAGTGCAAGCGAAGGATGCTTTTCTCCAGGACCTTTTTTCCTTCCTCGGGTATGTGTTTCCCTCATTCTTGATGATCCCCATAGTTCTTTACCAGGTGCAACATCGGAAAGCTGAGATAGTTCTTGTGATTCAGTTTTGGAAAGCACAACCTTGGTTTCCAGTGATCGCAGAGCTGGTTTGTGCTCTTCTGTTGATGATCCTGATCCATCAGAACTTGTTGCTGGACCTAGTGGGTCATCCTCATCTATTGATCCTCTCAGAACACATCTCACTAGTGACATGGAGGGTTACCTGGGAGAGATGGAGTTTGCCAGGTATTTCGCATACATACGCTGTGGCCTATGTCAGACAGTCATGGACTACTGGGTCCCATAAACGCTATGCCTCAGCATTGCAAAGTTGGTAGCATGTTACCCCCAAATTCTGCCTGTTTGTCAGTATGTTTTGCCTGTCTCACTGGGATCCTGCTAGCCAGGACCCCAGTGCTCATAGTTTGTGGCCTAATGTGTGTGTTGTCAGTCTGTTTAACTGTGTCACTGAAGTTCTGCTAACCAGAACTCCAGTGCTTATGCTCTCTCTACTCACCAAATTAGTCACTATAGATTAGAGACTTCATATTACAATTTCAATTGGCACACTGCACCCCCTTATAATTCCCTAGTATATGGTACCTAGGTACCCAGGGCATTGAGGCTCCAGGAGATCCTTATGGGCTGCAGCATTTCTTTTGCCACCCATGAGGAGCTCAGACAAACCTTTCTTCAGGACTGCCACTGCAGCCTGAGTGAAATAGTGCACACACTATTTCACAGCCATTTTCACTGAACTTACCTTATAAGTTACTTATATGTCTAACCTTCATTTACTGAAGGCTAGGTGCAAAGTTACTAAGTGTGAGGGCGCCCTTGCACAAGCAAAGGTGCCCCCCACGCTGTCCAGGGCCAATTCCCTGGACTTGCTGAGTGCGGGAATACCATTACATACGTGCACAACATATATTTCAATACATATATGTAGCTTTATAATGGTAACTCCAAATATGGCCATCTTATGTGTCTAAGATCATGGAATTGTCTCCCCATTCCAAATCTGGTATTGGGAGGGGGTCAATCCCATACATCCTGGGGGCTCCACCATGGACCCCCAGTACTGCCAAACCAGCTCTCTGAGGTTTCACCGCAGCTTCAGCTGCTGTCACCTCACAGACGGGTTTCTGCCCTCCTGGGGTCTGAGCAGCCCAGTCCCAGGAAGGCAGAACAATACATTTCCTTTAGGAGGAGGGTGTTACACCCTCTCCGTTTGGAAATAGGTGTTACAGGCTTGGGAGGGGTAGCCTCCCAGAGCCTCTGGAAATACTTTGAAGGGCACAGATGGTGCCCTCCTTGCATAAGCCAATCTACACCGGCTCAGGGACCCCCTGCCCCTGCTCTTGCATGAAACTGGGTGAAGGAAAGGGGAGTGACTACTCCCCTGTCCATCACAACCTCAGGGGTGGTGCCTAGAGCTGCTCCAATGCGTCCCTGGCATTAGCCATCTTGGATTCCAAGGTGTGAGGACACTCTGGAGACCTCTGAGTGGCCAGTGCCAGAAGGTGATGTCAGAGACCCCTCCTGATAGGTGCATACCTGGGTTGGTGGGCAATCTCCCTCTCAGGACTATTTACGGTCTGTCCTCTGGTTGGATCCTCAGATTCAGCTTGCAAGACTCCTCCAGGAATCCTCTGCTTCAGCTTCTGACCATCGGATCAACCGCATACTGCTCCAGGAACCGCTCTAACTGCAACAAAGTATCCATACCGAGTCTTGTGACCTGCAACTTCAGCTCCAGCCAGCATTTGCAGCAGTTTCCCAGATGTGCACGCTCTGAGGACTCCCTGTCTTCACCCTGCACCAGAGCCGAAGAAATCTCCTGTGGAGTGACAGAGTCACTTCCCTGCTTCTGCAGGCACCCTTCTGCAATGATGACCGGTTCTCTGGGACTCCTCTCCTGATGACAAGTGTGCTCCCTGGAACACAGGTGGTGGACTGACACGACCCAGACTGTCCTAAGATCCAGCTGTCCAACTTTGGTGGAGGTAAGAGCTTTCCTTCCCCGTTTGCCACAGTACCCCTGTGCACCGCGTCATCTCCAACTCCTTGGGCTTCTGTGCACTTCTTCTAAGAATCCTTCGTGCACAGTGTAGCCCAGGTCCCCAGCACTCCATCCTGCAACACACAAATCGCTGAGTAGTTCTCCGGCAGCGTGGGACCTTCTTTTGTTGTGCTGTTCCTACCGCACTTTGCATCCTCGTTGTCCCCGTGTCCTGGGACTCTCGTGGGTGATGCCTGCTCTTCTGTGGGCTCTCTCCAGTGTTGAGAGCCCCCACTGTCTCCTCAGTCTGAGTTGAGACCCCCAGGTCCTACCTGAGTCCAGGGAGCGCCATTTTGACACAAACCGCAAACTTGTTGGAACCAAGGCTTGTTGGACGAATCCAGCGACACAAACAGCCAGCATCCAACATCTCGACGTGGGACATCTCCTGCACCATGCAGGAACCCACAGCCATTTTCTGTGGTGCTCTTCTGCACACTTCTTCTAACCGGAGAATCCACTTTTGCACCATCTTCTAGGTTGGCAGGGGCTCCTGTCCTTCCTGGAATCTTTTGCGACTTCTGGACTTGGTCTCCTCTCTTTACAGGTCTTCAGGTCCAGGAATCCACTAGTTGTTGATTGCAGTCTTGCCTGGTTCTTGCAATATCTCTTATCACGACTTGTAGTGTGTCCTGAGGAAACTTGCAGTACTTTACTCCTACTTTCCTGGGCTCTGGGGTGGGGTACTTTACTTACCTTTGGTGTTTTCTTGCACTCTCAGCACCCCTCTACACACTACACTTCCCTAGGGGGGAATTTGTGATTTAAATTCCACTTTCTTAATATATGGTTTGTGTTGCCTTTAGGCCTCTTGCATTCTATTGTATTTTCTACTGTTTGCACTATTCTATGACTATTTATATATATTGTGTATAATACTTACCTCCAGAAGGGGTATTGTCTCCAAGATATTTTTGGCCTTGTGTCACTAAAATAAAGTACCTTTATTTTTGGTAACACTGATTATTGTCTTTTATTGTGTATAAGTACTGTGTAACTATAGTGGTATTGCAGGAGCTCTGCATGTCTCCTAGTTCAACCTAATCGGCTCTGCTACAGCTACCTCTAGACAGTCTAAGCTGCTAGAACACTGCCTCTATTTCACTAATAAGGGATAACTGGACCTGTTATAAGGTGTAAGTACCTTAGATACCCACTACAAACCAGGCCACCCTCCTACACAAGGTATTCGGTGTTATGGGATGTGACTACTGTTCTCAATTTCCTTGAACATTGTTGGAGTGAAAATATTAGTAACGCTTTCAGTGACCCAGACTTCAGCATTAGGTGGCATTTATAAACCTGTTTAAAAGCTAATACACAGAAAAAGCAGCATCGACATATTTTAAAAGTGCTCATGTTTTATTATGGTGATGGACCTTATGCCTACCAGAGTTGACAATCTGCTAACAAGATTAAAATAAGGTTGAAGTATATTTTCTGAATTGGAGTAACTGCGAGTAGTGAAATGAAGTTGATTTCTAATGTTTAATTTTATTTATTAGTATGAAGTTATGTGTGCATAAAAATAAATGCACTTCTCTGTCATACCTATTGTGATGCTTTAACAAAAGCTGCATTTATTGATACCATGTTTTTCATATTCTGATGATATATTAATGCTGAATTTATAAGTTTGCATATTATGTGTGTTTTATTAATAACAATATTAATGCATTATATTTCTTCTGTTAGCATAGCTAGGCCTTCAGGTTTCGTATTTGCGGTCATGTAAAAGTGAGGAATAATTTCTATTCCTTTAACATGAATTTTTTCCATTATGTTGTTTCTCATGAATAATAAAGAGACCTATTGTTTACTGTAGAAAACTTGTTTCCCAATGATCTTGTTTCAGGTACAGTGAGACCTGGAGACAGAAAGCTAAAGTAGTTGCTACTGTTGAACTGAACTTTCCTCATGTGAGCTATGGGTATCGTCTTACACCATGGGAAAGAATATGGACTGTAACAAGTTATGTACAAAATGATTAAACTATTGGATTCACATGGTAAGGAGAGACAACTTCTCACTCAACCTGGGAATTACTATCATGTTACAAACTCGATTTGTGCACAAATTATAATTGGAAAATGTTCTTTTGCGTAACGTGGGTTCATCGAACTGTTTGGAGTATTTTTAAGTAAGGGATAGACTTAGTAAGTTAAAGACAGTCCTCTTTAGAATTTTGTTCTGTTAACTTGACCCTTGGATTTTTCCTGATTTCCCTGTGCCGCTGTTTTCTGCACTTTATCCAAATGATGCATCCAACGGACTTTGCTGATGATCTACATGCTTTGCTGATGAAGCTGAATTGAATGTGGACACTAGGAGAGGTATATTCTATTGCAAATTATATTTTCCCCTGACCTGTGTGACTTTTTTAGAAGTTAGCATGCTGACACTTGCCTATTTCATTTTTTCCCGTTAGTTTAGCTTAGCCAAAGTTAGATGTTTTTTCAAATTATTTTTGTCTTACTTTTAACTTTTGTCCACATGTGTTAGCCCATTCCCACACACGCTTGTTCTAATTTGGCTAGAAGGGATAACATGTCTAAATTCTGATTTCTGAATCTTTGTAATCTGATTTGACTAATGTATTTACAGTAGGATTTAAAGAATATTTCTGTGTTGTAAATTGTATCTTTATTAATATGCATTATTCTTCTTTAATGTCTAATAGGGTTTATGTTGAACAGATTAAACCTGTTTTGTAGATTTGGTCAACCTATGGTATTTATTTATCTGTACAATCTGATTTACGCCCTATTTACTTGACTTTGGATTTATGGTTATAAAATAAAGCTTTCAAACTTTTACTGATTGGAGTTTTCTTCTGTGGCTGGCATTTGTCATGATCTTAAATCTTAATGTTTACATTTGAATTAATTGTGTATAGCTACCACACCCTTCACTGGATCCAAAGATCCCACTGACCTCAGAGAAGCATTTTTGAATCTTGCGAAGGATTAGAAAAATGAGTTAACACTATTGGCCTGACAATAAACACCTCTTACGCAAGCAGTTGTCTGATAAACCCACAATGTTGCTCTGCTTGATTTCTTGTAAGAGGGTTTCAGATGGGGGAGCCCGTGATCTCTCAGGTAGGGTCGTCTCCACCGAGGGTGTCTCTTTTTCCATTACTAGAAGAACTAAATCGAATTCCAGACTTGTTTCTCATTCAGTGTTTAAAAATATACCTATGTGTAGGCCAATGCTTGAAAGCATACAAGGTAAGTACTAGAAATTCTCCAGTAGACCCAAAGAGTCAACTTTTGATTGTCTTAAAAAAAAACTATAGACCGGTGGCCAAATTAGCCAGATGGATGCATTGGCTCTTGTCAGAGGCAGGTATTGATAGTCAGATTTTTGGTGTTTATTCACCTATGGGAGCTACAGCTTCCAAGTCCTTTGCTTTGGGTTCCTGTTTGGATGATATTCTTAAATGGTTGACTGTTTCGCAGAATCAACTTTTAAGACTTCTTATTACATTACAAGCCTATTGTTGATGATTCGTCAGTGGTGGTTGCATAGATTTAAACAAGCATAATCAGAGCCTCTTGTCCTGACATAGAATAAAAAATCTTCTAGCTTATGCAATAAGAATTTTCAGTTCTATTAAAGACACAGAGGCAAGGAAAATCCCACCCTGGCTTTTTGTTACATATGCATGTTTTGTGGCTATGGATTTATGTAATGTACGATCAGCTTACTTTGTTATGTGTATCCGCCCTGTTTATGGAGAACGGTAAATTGATCCTGAAGGGACAATATTTATGGCATGATATTCTTTTTTTCTGTAGGAAACAATCAGTAGCACTCTTGAACCAGGCTGATTTTAAGTGTTTGGTGGAAGGTCGTTGGATCCTTCTTCTCTGACTGTTTAGTTGGAATGGTTTAAAAGTTGGATGAGGCCAGTTAGAGACGCTGTGTATAAGGAGTGCAGATACACTTAGTAGGCAACTCTGGTAGAATGAGGACAAGACAACGCCTTTCACTGGTTCCCCTCCCACCCGTATGTCATTGTTGGCTAAGTTCCCAGCAGCAGCTGTGATGTGTGCAAGGATGTTGAAAAAAAAGATAAACTGAGAGAGAAATGTACAAAAGAAAACCAATTTGACTGAAAAGCACTTAAATTGTAACATAAGGCCTTAGGTGACATGTATTCTTAAATGTGTTAGCTAGCAAATGTGTTTTGAGGCCCGCCTGGAGTCCTTTTCATTGGCTATCAGTAAACCCTGATACACTAAGCAGAATTTAGAGACACTAAACTCACAAAAAACAATGAATTTGAATGAGTCGCAAGACGATTGGGTTTACTGTCATAATTGGATATCTTTCCAATGATCTCGATATGCTAAGAGACGTTTAAAACTCAATTGAATTTGGGGAAAATATATATTTTAAAGAAGTCATTGGAACTAATGAATAATACCCATTTGCAAACTATATTCTTGTAGGAACTCGTCCATTCTTTTTATGGCGTAGGTTTATGTTGAACTATTTTATGTAGTGTGACTACATCCCCAAATATGAACATGCAATAAAATAATTTGGAAACATCAGTGACACTACCAGCAGCTGTCTCCGCAACTAGCAAGTTAGGAAAAATTTGGGAATAAACCACATAAACTGTTTTGCTAGCAGAAATTACCACAAATCTTTTACCGCAGCCGAAGACTATTTTTTAAATGAATGAGGTGCCCAAAATCGCTGTCATTGTCCCATTTGTTTCAGAAATGTTTACAATTCTCTGCAGAGGGGAAAAACTCTGTAACTCAATCACCATACATTTTCTTTTTCTGGAAAATTACTAAGAGATTTAAACTGATCTCTTGGGTGCCTTAGTGGTCAATATGTTCAATTAAAGTAATTTCAGGGAGAAGTTTGGTTCAAGATCAGGGCCTGAAAATGTCAGACATTGACAGCTTTGAATAGTTGGTCCAGACTCCCCAGTCAATTATGTGTGGATAGTTCAGGGGCTGCTGCTGTTGGCTCGATTCTAGAGGCTTATTATGGCTATAAGAGTCTAGCTGAATGCAGCAAATCGTTGAATCTAAATAACAGGGGATACCCTCTGCTACATCTGGGTAGTCTGCATTCAGGGCTGTATGATGTACCTGAGGAGTGACCTCTCACACTACCACCAAAGAGATTCTTCTGCAACCCCTAAAAGATCAGTTTTGGTGCTGCTCTCTTATCTCTGAAGGTGGCAGATATGCCACATTGGGAAATTTTTTCAATATGTGAGGATGAAGGGAGACCTCAGAGGGGGCGGGAAGTGGGGCATGGGGACATCACAACCTGGTGTACATTCAATGAACATCCGTGGGGGCGTGGCCTAGAGCTGAAGGTGGTGTGTAAAGCCACAGCAGCTTGAGCTGCTTAGGAGAAACATGAGAGGGAGCAGGGCCAGGAGAGTAGGTGGCTACCATCACCTAGCCGAAAGCACAAAATACTTTTAAACTGAAGGCACCTCTATGTGTGTCCTTTGAAGGCACTGAAATTCATAATGGATTTCATGACTTCACCTCTTCCACATGTAAGCTGGAAACTCGCTATGTGAAAGGGTCCCAGCTGGCTAGGTGCTCAGAATGTGATATCGGTCCTTCACCGGTTGACTGTGTGAAGTGCTCAATATTATGTGACAAAAGATGGCAATGTGTGAGTTGGCATGTTTGCGGTGATGCCTCTGCTCAAGTGGTGGGGATTTGCATGGGTTGATGTCAATATCTGAGGGTAGTGGCAGTCTCTCTACATAGCCTCCGGTGTAGCCAGATGTTGCAACTGTATGGCTGTTTTTTACTCCTCCAAATGTGGCAGCCCTTTAGTCCCTTCAGACACCATACCATCTTCTATGTGAAACAGCAAGCAGGCTTGCCATTGTGTCAAGAGGAAACGCCGAGGAAGCAGTTGTCCTTTATGCCTAATGGCCCACTTTGGAATTGATCAATTATTTTGTGAGTTTATGTCTGATTTACTCCTTGTCTTTTGACTCAGAGAAGTTCTAAGGCATGGGCAAAATAGGCAATTGCCCTGGATTCCCAGGGGCCCATTGGTCAAGCGAGTAGGAAAATTGAAATTCCTGCAATAATAAGAACGCTAAAAAATAATTGACTTTTCTTATTTGACAGCCAAGCATGCTTAACAGAACTTAGGGCCAGATTTACTAAGCATCACAAACTCTTGCTAGGATATTTACTGACCAATACAAAAGTGATTTTGCACTTGAAAAGTGCCATTTTCTCAGGACAAACAGCACTTTCCACTACTTTGCCCCGCTTTTTGCCAAGAGGAAGTTACTTGGGTGTAAACTGGGTAGATAAGCTCAGGCTCTACTAAGATGGCTAGACTCGGTTTTGCATAAGAAAAACACCTAATTGAAGCAGCCGCTAACATGAAGAAACATTTTCAAATCAAACGTTCCACACATTGCATGTGTTCTGCTCTGTACAGCACACTTGGTATGTGTGGGATGTTTCAGAATGTTTCTAGGCACGGGTTATTGTACAGGAAGGGTACACTTCTCGTAGGAATCCTATGATATACTGTACAACACACCTCTGCACTAGGGTGCAACGGTTGTGAGCCTATTTGTGTGACAGCGCAGGGCTAGCGAACAGAAGCAAGCCATTTTTTGGGGTGAGCGCTTTAGTAATCTCTCTTTGGGCTTCGAACCACGCCCATGTCATGTCAGTCACTTTTATTGGTTCGTGGGCTTGCCTTTTAAAATCCACTTGTTTTTATTTGTGAAAGGCATGCATACGTCTTTTCTGGTGTTTAGCACACCTACACAGCACTGGTAAACTACAAAAAACATACGAGGCTCGATGTTTTCACCATGGTTTCCGGACTACTTTATCTGTTTATTTTCCACGCAGCGCGATCGCGCTGGGGTTTACATAGTGCGATTGCGCTGTTTTTTAAAAATCTTTTAATTTGTGTGGCAAGAGAAGTCCTGTTAGGAGTTTACAACGCTAATAGCTCCAACTCGAGCAAATGCGATACCTGTTGCATTGAAAATATTTGTTGATAAATATGGGTTCCCCCTTGCACAACACAGCACAGCAACTTTGCTATATTGCGATACACTAAACAATAACAAATCTACCATTAGTTTTCATGCTTTGCTTGCCCAGCATTAAGGGGCTCATTCTGAGCCCGGCGGGCGACGGGCGCCGCCCGCCGGGCGGAAACCGCCGAAAGACCGCACCGCGGTCAATAGACCGCGGGGGTCATTTTGACTTTCCCGCTGGGCCGGCGGGCGATCGCCAGAAGATCGCCCGCCGGCCCAGCGGGAAAGCCCCTGCAACGAGGAAGCCGGCTCCGAATGGAGCCGGCGAAGTTGCAGGGGTGCGACGGGTGCAGTAGCACCCGTCGCGATTTTCACTGTCTGCGTAGCAGACAGTGAAAATCTTTGTGGGGCCCTGTTAGGCCCAGTGGCATGGGCAGTGCAGGGGCCCCCAGGGGCCGCACGACACCCGTTCCCGCCATCCTGTTCCTGGCGGGTTTTACCGCCAGGAACAGGATGGTGGGAAGGGGGTCGGAATCCCCATGGGAGGATTCTCTGGCCCAGGGGAAATCCGTCAGGAAACCGCCGGATCCCCTTTTCTGACCGCGGGTTTAACGCTGCGTTCAGAATGGGCACTGAAGCACCGCCAGCCTGTTGGCTGTGCTTCCGTTGCCCGTGGCCCTGGCGGTTTAGGACCGCCAGGGTCAGAATGAGGGCCTAACTCTCATACTATCAGGCATTTGGTTCCAATTAAACTGAAAAATAATCATCATGTTATTTCTCTATCCTTACCTCATCTCACCTCTTCTAGCTAAACCTTTCTCTCTCTCCACTTCTCTAAGTACATTAATCCTCTCTATCTCAACTCTCTATATTTCAATGTTGTCTTCCTCACTCTTTATCAATAGTCCCAATGTATGCCAATCAATGTCATCCATCTCTACTTCTCTTATGGCTTTGACTTGCCCTTCTCTATCTGTCACTGTCTGTGTCTATATCTATGTCTATCAATCTTGATTCTCACTCTCTACCTTTCTCTAAGACACCATTCCTCTCACCTCGCTATCTCATTTCTCTACCTCTCATTTCGTTCACTACCTCACCTCTCCCTGCTCCAGCACTCTCTCTCGCTACCTCACCTTTCCATCCCCCATTTGTCTAGTTGTGTCTCTGTTCCCTTTCCTTCACCTCTGTAAATATCTTAGGGCCCAGATCTTGGTGTTACTGCCAAATCGCAGAAGAGAAGACCGTCAAATTGACAGTGTTCCACCTGCTGTATTTGGATGTTACAGTCCTGCAGGCGGTGTACTGGCGGTAGTTTGCTGACCCCAATGGACATGATAGGACAATGCAGTGGCTGTATAATACATGTAAGTCACACACACACTGTACCTTTGTGAGATGTGTCCCCTTGCATCACACACAACACACCACATACATACTATTTGCCATTGCCATTTCACGCACTGCAACACAAACATGCTTCAAACACACATTTCCATACATCCATGACACAACGTACACACTCTAGATGCTGCACCCACACATGACACAGCCACAACAACCAGCACAACTACAAACTCATCTACTCAAACACACTCACACATCACAACTACGCACATCACAACAATGACCGCCACACAACAAGACTTACCTGAATGTTGCACCCAGCAACACAACACAACATACACAACATCAATGCCATATGCAAGTGGCACGAATACTGACAAAACCACAGCACCCACGCCAGCTCCCTCCACCTCAACCAGCCAATCGCATCGCACACACACATACATGTACTGACTCACACACCCAACTCGAAGCACAACATGACAGGTACAGGTCCCTTGCAATGTGCATATATGGACACAGTTGACTGGTGTGACTGCACCATCATTGTGGTGGCAGCATTAATTTTCCACTGCATACTGACACTAAAATGACATTTGTATATGTGTGCGATATGTGTTGTGTACCAGTGTGTGCCCATCTGTGTCTGACCCACTTGTGTCCCCGATATATGCATATCACAGTTATCTTTAAAAATTATTGTGACATGTATATGTCTGCAGTGGTCCCAAGATCATGTACACAGCCTACCTTCCTGTCCAGAAATGGGGGGTTGTGTTTTCTCCGTGGTCCAGTGGCAGCAGCAACAGAGGATGTTGTCTAGTTGTGTCCAGCCGGAAACAGAAGTGGAATTAGGAGAAAAGGTGAGTTTTGACCCCTTCCACCCCACCAATCCGCCAAGTCAGAATTCGAGGTCGGACCGCCACATTTTGCTTGGGGGTAAGGCACATCCAAATGGAGTCCCATCGCCAGACACTCTTTCCTATGGTGCCATGGCGGTGCATGAGAATCCTTGGTTGAGTCTGCAGGACTTTGGCAAGTTATCCTGTATGGGACCACCAACATTTGAATAGGGCTGGTGGACCACCAAGCCAGCAGATGGGGTTTCCATCAAAAAAGTGGTGGCGGACCAGTGACTGCCAACATCTAAATCATGTCCTTACTCTTTTTTTTATACATCTACTCCTCTGCCTCTACTTCATTTTCTCTATCATCAACTCCTGTCTCTCTCTCTCTTTCTCACTGTCTCAGACACACACACACACGCACACATGCACACACACACACACACACACACAAAAAAGCACACATTTCTTACTATGGATCTCATTCTCCATTTCACCTCACACCGCCACCTCAGCCATCTCGCTCAGACTCTTTATTCACAGGTCTTCCTACTTCATCATCTCCTCTTTGTTTTCTTTCACACAACTCTCTACCTTTTTTACAAACCTCACCTCTCTTTCTCTATTGTACATAAGCATCTCAGCATCTTCTTTCTGTTCTACACCACATTGCTCTTCCTACTTTTCAACCTTTTCTCTTCCCTACTAATCTTTTTCCTGACCCTTTTTGTGGGGGCGTGGCTAGCCACAGCAAGATGGCAGATGTGCTTTAGCATGGCTCTGCCGGTCATCCTTTTATTAGGACCCATCTGGATGGGTAGCAGTGCCGAATTCCCCCAGCCACAGCCCCCCAGGTGACCCTGGGAGTGATTGATGCAGGGAAGAGCTTTGGGGGCCTGCTTTCAAGCTGGTGAGCAGAGGGCGAGGCCTGTGGCCCACATGCACAGTGCACATTGAAGCTCTGAGCCCAGGAGCCGGAGAGCACAGGACCCACTCCTGCAGACACAGAAACCCAGGGCTGAGCATTCACAAACCTTGGGGTGCCACATCTGATAAGGAGTGGAGCAGCACCCCCGATTAGAAGAGGCTCACTGTGACAGCCGTAAGTCTCCAGTAGCTGCTGAGTGGGCCTGGTATGACAGAAGTGGGCCACAGAGGGAGAGCGATCGCCTATTTAAGGCCCCAGAGGGATAGAGAACCCCTCGCAGAGGCCGTAACGTCCTCCGCTGCCTCCCCCCACCTCACTGGAGGCCTGCCTTGCCCCTTCCCCCTCATTGACTGCCTCTCTCTGGGGGTGAGGTGGGTCCCAGGGTTTTGTTGCTGGGCCCCCAGCACAAAAAACTATTGTGGACCCTACTGAATCTGGACTCCTTAAGACTACTGCCCCCTCACCACTAGATACAGCCTTGCTGCGGATTGGTCCAGCTAGCATTGAGACCTACCTCTGCTATATGGATCCATGTGGCACATTGGGCACCAAGGCCATGGTAGACCTCAGCCCCTGGGGTGTTCCAACATAGGGAAAGGAAGCTGTGAACCAGAATTGGCCAACATGCCACAGGTGGCCGTTTCCTCAGAGCCCACAGATGCAAAACACAACAGGATCTTGGCCACCATAGCTGGCACCAGGCAGGACCTAGGGGGCCACGTGGAAGCAGTGGTGGTAGAATTACATCTGGTGGCAAAGACCAGCAGAAGCTTCCTCTCCGAGTCACAGAAACTGATGCCACCCTACAAATTCTTCAGCTGGTCACGACAGACCTGGAGCAAAGGGTTCAAGACCTCATGGCCAGATTACAGGCCCTGAAAAACAGAGTGAAGGACCTGGAAAGAAATTCCTGCAGAAGTAACCTTCACATTATACACTTCCCGGAGGGCACGGAGGGATCAGACCCTGTCACTTTCTTCAAAAACTGGCTATTTACAACAGTGTCATCCATGGGCCTGTCAGCCTTCCTCCTGCTGGAGAGATCACACAGGGTACCAGCCAGACATCCTGCCATCGGAGCACCACTAAGATGGGTGGGGTGCTCAGCATGCTACATCCGGATGGCTAACTGTTTAGCCATTTGATTGTGACATTTTGGGCCCCACCATTACCATGCCTTGTAGTGCACTGCGGCCAAATATTTGCACTTTTGATTAGGGCTCCACCCCCTTTCCCATCCCCCCACCTTTTTTCCTTGATTTATCATAGGACTCTAATTTACAATATGTTGGAACACCTGGAGCCCTCCTCCAAAGGGGTATTATGTTCTTAGTTTGGGCAGTTAGATATTACCCTGCCGCTCTGAATATGGGAGTTGGGAGATTTGTTTATTGACTTAGTTGCACTGCATGCCACGCTATGCTGCTTTTATGCACACAGCCTGCCCCAACGCTGTAACCCAGCACTGCTGCGGTCTTTCACCTCCTATACACATCATATTGTCTGGACTAAACACATGAAATGGTTTGGGAAGCAATTCTCACCTGAAATGTCTGTGGGTTGGGAACAACGTGCAAGAGGAACATGCTACATCTATATTTGAAATGTAGGGGGTGCGTATAGTGTTCCTCCAAGAAACACACATTGCCAAGGGGGAGGATGGTCAGCTTCAAAAGTGTTGGTATGACCAATGTTATAGCACCACTTACTCTGGGTACACCAGGGGAATACTTATATAGATAAGACCCTCAGTACATTTTAGGAACACAAGTGGTGAAGCAGACCCTGAAAGTCGCTATATTTTTGTAGAGGGTCAGCTGGATGGTAGAGCTGCCCTATTGTAGAGCATTTACCAAACAAAGCACAACAGCAATTTGTGGCACGCCTCTCTGCCCTGCTGTTACAGTGGTCCCATTTGCCCTGGATAATTGATGGACACTTCAACTGCATCTTGGACACGTGGTTAGAACGCTCCCACCCCCCACTGCCTAATTTTCCAGTAATTGGCTCTGTGTCCTACCTATCGCAGTGGCTGTCACATTGGTCCTTGTTTGACAGCAGGTGCACACTGTTCCCAACCACAAGAGAATGAATACCTATTACCCCCACCCCATGACCTGCACTTTTGTCTAGATCAGTTTCTGTGCAGCATCCACGTGCAGCTGCAGGTCAAATGGGTGGAGTATCTTGGGAAGACCCTGTAAGACCACAACCCATTGCTCTTTCAGATATAGTTGGAAGTACTGATCCCCCTGTACCAATCTAGCATTTACAGCACATGACCCTTGCAGACAAGGTGTCCCAGGAGTCACAGGTTATGCCATGTTGATTTACATTGCAGAAAACTGGGACACTGCTACCAGGCACTTGGTGGAACGGGAGGCCCTGAAATTGGTAATACAAGGCCATTGCAGGCATGCAGTGATAGGGGTGAGAGACACCATCTACAGGGAGCTAACATATGTAGAAGGCGCACTGGGGACCCTAGAAAGGAAGGTTCGGGGGATTCAAACAAGTGGGCTGCACTGGTGGAGCAGAAAGAAAGACATAGGCACCAACTAGAATAACGGCAATGCCTTGATTATGAAGCGTTTCTGGCCAGAATGCACACTGAGGGAGGTAAGGCAGGTCAATCATTTTATTAACATGGTTCGTGAGGCCTCAACGGCTACCCCCGATTACAACTATACGAAGCTCTCCGGCAACGCTTGCCACTGGTCAGGAAGACAGACATGAGGCATTCTGTTCCTATTACTGCATTCTCTATAACCCTATCCCACCAAATAAACCATATGGAACAGATTCAGGATTTTTTAGGGTAGGTCCAAGTGCCTGCAGTGGCATTAGAACACCATGAGACACTCACGCCCCCCTAATGGAACAGGAACTCCAGGGCATTCCCACATGCAAAACTCCAGGACTAGATGGGCTACCAACAGAGTTTTACGAAACATATGAGGCCACCCTAGTTCCTATGCTTTTGGAAGTTATCAAAGCAGCCTTCATGATGGGCTGCCTCCCCCCGACGTTCTGTGAAGCACTCCTGATCTCGCTCCCAAAACTGGGTTGCGATCCCAATGAGATAACTTCTTATTGGCCGCTGTTGATGCTAGGTAGTGACTATAAGATATTGATTAAGGCAATAGTTGAGAGCCTCTTTGAACACTTACCGGATCTTGTACACCAGGATCAGATGGGATTTATCCCAAACAGATTCATGACGCTCAACATCCACAGACTAGATTGGATGCTAGAAGAGGCCCTGAACAACTGGCCATCTGCAGCCTGTGTGGTGTTAGATCTAAAAAAATTGTTCAACACCTTAGATTGGGGATTGAGGTGATGGGCATACGCGGGAGACTATTGTGGCTCATTAAACTTCTCTATGAAGACAAGACTGCCAGAGTGAAGATAGTACAGCATATATGGGGTCCCTTTACACTCAGCAGAGGCACAAGCCAAGGTTGTCTGCTTTTATTCGCTATTATTTGCCCTAGCAATAGAATCAGTAGCACAAAGACTGAGGCAGGCGGGTCACCCCTAGGGTATTTCACTGGAATACACTACATGTGCAGTCTCCATATATGCCAATGGCCTGCTGCGGGTGGCCCATAGAAGTTTTGCCAGAGCCTTGTGCCTCATGCCAGACATGCCTCAATATGCCCCCGAAGTCTGATTGCGATCGCTTCAAGCCTTCCAGGAGGAAATTAGCCAAGAGGGTGTGGAGCAGTGGGAAACAGCAAGAGACTTTATTCTGGAAATACTTTTTTGGATGGATACCTTATCCTTTTTCACCAGCTGATGGCGGGCTTCCCAGGAGGGCATTTCCTCACCTATTGCAGACTGACTGGTGTGCTGACCAGAATGTGGGGTATAGTGGGCTCTGAATCGGACTCCCAACCACTGATATGTGCTATATACATGCTGGGCTGAGGCCTCCATTCGATTACCTGACTGAGCAAAATGCAAGGTCACACACTACAGGATCCCCTGGCCACTCTTAAAGGGACTTGGGAGGTAGATATTGGTCACGCACTCACATCAAAGGAATGGAATAGAATATCAGAATATCCACGAAAAGTGTCCCGAAATGCTTGTTTCTAATACATCCAACATAATATACTATACATGGTGCACCTCACTACAGCTAGGCTCCACAAAATCTATTCCATGGCCTCCCGAGACTGCCCACAATGCTGGATGCCAGGAGCAGACATGCTCTGCATGTTTTTGAGCTGCCTAATGGCCTGAGAACTTTGAACTGAAGTTAAAGATTATTGTTCCACACAACGGGCTCATTGAACTTGACTGCTTGCCAAGCTATATAATAGTCCTTTATAGGTGCAGGAAAGCTAGGAGGGCACCATCTGATTCATTGATTTGGTGCTCTTTCTAGTGTGTAGTTTAATATCAAAGGGCCTCATTACAAGGCTGGCGGTCCGACTGCCCCATTATGACAGTGGCGGAGCCACCACAGTCAAACCCCCGACACAGCCAGCCTGCAGCCTGGCGGTCCCGGTGGTTGTAATCTGCCAGGGCAGCGCTGTCCTCTGGATTAAAAGTCCCATACCGCCAGCCTTTCCATGGCCGTTACCGCCATGGAAAGTACTGGCGGAATGGTGGTGTCGGGGGGCCTCTGCACGGCCAGGGGACCCCATGCACAGCCCCATCGCACATTTAACTGTCCGAATTACGGGCAGTGAAATGCGCTACAGGTGCTGTCGCACCCGACGCACCACAGCATTGCCACCGGCTCAATTGCGAGTGAGAGTCAATGTTGTAGTGAGTGTTCCGCTGGCCCAGCAGAACACTCCTAAAATGGCAGGCAAAAGACCTCCATTACTGGTGTTCTTTTGCCTGTAGCGGCTTCGGCGGTCCTGTGAAAGGACCGCTGAGTTCATAATGAGGCCCAACGTCTTGAAAGACAGCGGCATTGCCGGGGGTGGCGCAATGACAAGCAGCAATGCTGAAATGGGGTAAAGCTGAGGCTGTGACGCTCCGACGGGAGGATGTCCAGGGACTTAGAAAGAGACCCATTGCATCAGACTGGGAGTACTTGCTGACTGCTCTCGAGGTCCCACAAGATAACCCTATCCCCTCGGGCTAATTGACACAGATCACACAAGCCTGTCATTCGTTGTAAAGGAAGGAATCAGACTTTTTCCGCACGTCCCCACCAACCGGATGACTTCTAAACATGTATTCATACCTCCTGCAGCACTGTAGGACCATATGCTATCACACCTGCAGAAGTTTTGTTTTCAGTTGTGTCATGTTTGGACTGGAGGGATCATTTTGAATCCTTGGGGTGGACTGCGTGACAAACTTTTTTAATTCTTCATTCACGCTAGCAGCTGTGCACGCTCTTGCAAATAGTTGAAGCAGTTGCTGTGCTATTGAAATAAATATTTCTTAATGTTCATATAAACAGAGTAGTGCCTATTGGGCTGAATGTAATTTTATCTGAACTACTCCTGCAACCTTCTCAACACGAGATGCTGTATTTGCTGTGTTATCTTACCGAAGCTCCAATAAAGATGTTTTTTTAACTCCAATAAATATGTTTTTTTAACTCCAATAAAGATGGTTTTAAAAAAGTATAACCTTTCTCTTCTATGCCACTTCTCATTTTGCTCTCCCTTTTTCCAAACCTTACAACTCTTAGGGCCAGATGTAGGTAGGTGGCAAATTGCGAGTTGCAATTTGCGAGTCCTTCCGACTTGCAAATTGCAACTCGCAATTTGTTATGCAGAACGGTGACTCAGACACCGTCTGCGACTCTCTATGGGGTCGCAAAGACCCACCTCATTAATATTAATGAGGTGGGTCGCAATTTGCGACCCCATAGCGATTCAGGGCACTCACGGGGATGGTGGCCTGCTGGGAACATTGGACCACTGCCTGCCCTGAAAAATTATTTTTTGTGCCTGGGTTACCATCCACTTCAAGTGGATGGTAACTGCGCTTTTATTTGCGACCGCGATGAAAATGCATACCATTGCGACTCCCAAATAGGAAGGGAACACCCCTTCCTATTTGCGACTCGGAAATGCATTTTGCAAGTCGGTTCTGACTTCTGACTCGCAAAATGCATTTCAACATAGCAAAGACGCATGTGCGACTCGCAAACGGCGATTTTCGCCGTTTGCGACTCGCAAAGTCTTTGCTACATCTGGCCCTTAGTTTCTTCTCAAGACGCACTGTCCATGTCTACCTCTTGCTGCCTGTACCTCTGTCTAATTCATCTCTTTTTCTACGTTGTCTCCCTCTCCACCTCACCTCCTGGAGCACTGGACTTCTCTGACTCTACATTACATTCTCTTTATCACTGTCTCTCTCTACTGCATGCTATAACCTTACCAATTTCTCTCCCTCGTTTTCTGTACCTCTATCATCTTTTTTTCCTCTCTCTTTATCTTTGCTTGTGGCTACCTCACCTTTCCCCATTTACTTTCTCTTGCTCCCTATTTCACTTAACCCCTGATTTCCCTTTTTTTATGTCTCGCTCCCTCTCCTGTATCCTCCCCTGTCCCATTTCTCTTAATCAGCAGGGTCACAAGTAACCTTCTAGCAAGAAATGTGCACAGAGGGGAAGAACACGGCAAGAAAGAGAAATTAGGAGAAAGTGTTTAGATTTTAACCAAAAGAATGGTCAGAAACATTGATTTGATTTTTCTGCTGCAGGAAGAATGACAGCAATTAAAGTGATATTTTTGTGATTAAAACATTTTGGCAACTAAAGCTACAAGTTCAATTGATATGTGTGTATTTCATTAATAGCATGCACTAGTAAACAAACATTTAGCAAGTCACCATTAGCATGTTTTTCAAACAAATGTAGAAACACACTGACTAAACACAGACATCAACATAAACAAATCAACATTCAAGCTCAAAATTGGCTTTATCCATGCTTGTTTAAGTTTTCTTTTGGTACTGTTTGACTGGTGGAGACAAGACTGTGAGGTATGAGAAGGAGCGTCCTCCTCTTCTGGTCTTCTTGAGGTAGGGAAGTGTGTTCTTGCCTGGAATGCAGATCGAAGGTTTCTAGTGGGTAGGTAGAAGTTAAGGCGGTGGTTGAGGTATGCTAGACTGGTGGAGAGCCTTGTAGGCGTGGTTGAGCAGCATGAACTTACCTCTTTCCTGTACTGGGAGCCAGTGGAGGCTGTTGAGGTGTGGAGAGATGTGGTGGATCGAAGCTCCTGATGCTGATTCCTCAGCTCGCTATTGGTGAGTGGGGTTTCCACTACAGCTGCACAGATCTCCAGTAATACTCTTGGTCAGGGCACACTTCTTACTAGTTCTGGTGACCCCCTCTGGAGGACGGTGTAACCCCATTGCCAGTGCACTGTGACACCGACCCAATCTGCACAGATGCCTGCATGGCAGCTCTCCTTTTAGATTGGGTTGCATGCTCTTCACCTCGCTAGGGCTACTGTCCACTCCACACAGCAATCCATCCTTGGTTACCCCAACTGGCATACAGGTTTGCGGATCCTTCTCTGTCCATGGGTTCCAGACCAAGCTGCACAGTGCTATTGGAGTTCACTTTACACCAGCCCCTTCAGTAGGTCACCCATATAGCTCACTGATACATTGTTTCCCTTTCTCCTCTCCTTCACTCTCTTTCATTCTATATATTAGCTCGTTTTATAACGTCTCTGTGTTCAGTGAATGGACTGCCATCCAGGTCATGATCACAGTGGCAGTGCATTGGTGGGAGAAAAGCCCTGGCTAAAGATGAGAACTTGGCCCCACCGCCACATGCAAGGAATGCAGAGGCTTGTGTTATGTCCCTGCAATGGAACATACAAACAATATCAGATTTCTACTGAAGGAAAAAGAACAGGTGAGAATATGAGGCTGAGTACCCTCATTGCACTTGCAGGATGCCCTCCTGAAGTTTCATTACGCCACTCTTCCAATGATGGACTGCTTAATGGAACTGAGAACTATCCCTGTGCTTTATGATGGTCCCAGAACACAGGATAGCATGACAAGAACTTCCCCCTCTTCCACCCTCAAGAATCTCACATACAAATGTTAATTCCACCCTGTAAGTACATTTCCAGCTCTTAGATGCCGACTTCTGTGAACTCCCTCCATATAGGTGCATTTCGAGCCACCTACTGGTATACGTCTCCTTTTACAGTCTTGCCTTGACATGACCTGATAATAAAATAAGAAATAGTCTTCTTTACCAAAAGTCACTCTATTAAAATATTCTCTGTTCATTGTACTGACAGTAAATTAATTTAGGAGGTACATAGTAGATAACGATTTATATCTGAAGGATAGAAGTTTGCTGATATCACCCATAGGATTGTATGGCATTATAAATGATCAGGCTTCGAGCCGGGTGTGACACCACTAATGTTCTCTCCAACAGCATGAACTGAACGTTATTTTACCAGAATTTGTGTCTGTGCTCTGCATAATATAAGCAATGTGGCAAAGAACCTACACTACTATTAATCTTATTTTTCCTTGTTCCATTCAGTGCATATGAGATGTATTTGGCCTCCTAGGAGACAGAAAACATTTTAGGAAATCATGCTGAAATGCAAGCCCTGTCCATTACGGCCTGAGTGCTATTGAAGAGTCTGCATTCCCTGTATCCTCCTGATAAGTGAAGACTCTGAGCAAAGCCTGGACTCGATCAGGGAAGGGACGGATTGG
Organism: Pleurodeles waltl; assembly: GCF_031143425.1. Lineage (NCBI taxonomy): Eukaryota > Metazoa > Chordata > Amphibia > Caudata > Salamandridae > Pleurodeles > Pleurodeles waltl. Next base: position 686,655,306 of record NC_090450.1, read on the forward strand.
GCATTCCTCAAAAGTAATCAATGAGACAACGACAAGTGGGATTAAGAGTAATGATTACCAGTAAGTAATTGGAACACTACCTCTACGTTCCTTATCCCCAGCCTAGCCATTACTTTTGAGGCATACTAAAGCCAATAACAGTCTTCAGCAGTGACAAAATGGACAGATTAATCACTTCCTGAAATACATCTAGGGCTTTATTATAAGCAAGAAAAAATAATTTCATGACACAATAGACCTGAGAAACCAGTAATGTTTTTCTATCAATTTCCAGTTCATTCACCCTTTAGTGGCGAACAAACGTTTTCACAGAAGCCCAAATGGCAGCTCAAAAATGCTGTAATAGGAACTCACTGAACCTCTGCTCACGATGCAGCAAGGCTGGCTACTTGTAGATCTACTCTGAAATCCAGCCAGAAGAGTAACCTTTGCAGTGCTTGGACAAAACATTGAATATAAAATATTGTGATACAAAAATATTGTGTCAAGAATATCAGGATGGCAAAAATATCATCAACAGGAATATTGAAGGTAAAAATATTGTTTTAAGTGTTATTTTAAAATCGATTTAAAAATCTAATTGTATGTATTATCATTTGCGTTATTTTGCATGTAATTATTTTAGGGTGTTTGATTCTATATGTTAAATATTTTTTTTTTATTTGTGTTTTTAGTGAGATAATTTATTAATTATGAAATTGTTGAAATGTGTCTTTTTAGTTGTATAAATGTATAAAAAGTAATGGATTCATATTTTTTAGCAGAGTGAAATTGGGCTTTGAGGGGATAAGGATGGAGAGATTTTCAAGAAAGTGGATAATAAAAGGTAAATACAATAATAATTATTTTAATTATATGCAAATTAATATTGTAGATTGTTTAAAATTATGCCCACTTAACGCCATTCATTAACGCCTGGGTCAGACCAGGCATTAGAGTGCAGGTAGGCTCATTTCCATGGCAAAACACCATGGTATGGGCACAAAGATGCCCACACCAAGCCCCAGAAACACCACCATCCACACCACAGGGACACTACAGGAGGGGGGGACCCCATACCAGGAAAGCTTAGGTGAGTACATTTTATATTTTTTTTAAGTGTCATTGAGGGCCCTTTACAAGGAACTGGAACTGGGTATTTTGGGCATTGGGTTGCTGGGCATGACTCCTGTCTAAACTTAGACAGGAATCATTTTTTGGCTGCTTGTGTGTCAGTAAATGACGCTAGGCTGACTAGCAGCAAAACTTTCCTGCTAACCAGCCTAACGTCATTTCTGACCCACTAGCGCCATTCCCCCAAAAGCCATACCCCCCCCCCAAGCTACGGTCTTTTTTTTTACGCTAGCCATTCCTTAGCACCATTGTGCGTCATTCCATAAATATGGCGCACGGTTGGCTTTAAGGAATGGCATTAGCCGGCGTTAAGAAAAATTACGCCCAACTGCGTTGGCACAGTTGTGCACCCTTTTTCATGAATATGCCACTGAGTGTCCAACACCTTCCCTAAATGTGATTAGCATGGAGCGGGAATCATAAATATCACCCATTTAGAGTCCAACAGCTTCCCCCAGTTGGGTTAGATTGGAGTGAAAATAGTAAATATCACACCTTTAATGGCCAATACCTTCCCCAAAGTGGGAATAGTAAATGTCATCTGTTTAGTGTCCAACAACTTCCCCAAATAGGTATAGATTGGAGTGGGAATAGTACCCCCTTTTGTGCCTAACACTTTCTTCAAAAGAGTTTACTTTGGAATGGGAATAGTAAATGTTAATCATTTAGGTGGTAATTTTGACATCAGCAGTATAAATCGCTTACCGCCGTGCTGACTGCCGCCAACATACCACTGCAGTGATGAATATCCGTTCAGCATATTATGACACACACACACCAAACTGAGAGAATACAGCCACATACACAAATCCGCCAGCCCAAAGGTCAGTGGTAAACTGCCAGTACCAACACCCATACCGTTACGCTAACAGAACAACGCCCACCACATCATTACCCACGAATCACCATGGCAGACATTCAATGGCGGTAAACCATTGGCGGTACACACTGCTGCGATCAGTATGAACACCCAAATTCAAAACTACACAACATTGACTAATAAAAAAAAACACATACCACACCCACCCACACACACCACTATAAAACACACACCCACATTATCCACAACCCTTTACAAATACAAATCATTGCCACCAGACAGACATCAAGACAACTGCAACAACTACATACACACCCATACATCCTTCATGCACACCACTACGCATACCTAATCACACTACCCAACACCCACACACTTACACACACCACACAACACCCATGGCTGCACAAAGGCACCCCCGTTTCACAGATGAGGAGCTGCAGGTCATGGTGGAGGAAATAGTCAGGGTAGAGCCACAGCTGTTTGGAGCACAGGCCCAGCAGATATCCAGTGCAAGGAAGATGGAGCTATGGCGGAGAATCGTGGACAGGGTGAACGCAGTGGGACAGCATCCAAGAACAAGGGACGACAACAGGAAGAGGTGGAACGACCTATGGGGGAAGGTACGTTCTGTGGCAGCAAGGCACGAGCTCGCCATACAGAGGACTGGCGGTGGGCCCTCTGCCTCCTCCCCCACAGCTCACAGCATGGGAGAAGCAAGTCTTGGCATTACTGCATCCTGAGGGACTACCTGGAGTAGCCGGAGGACTGGACACTGGTAAATCAACATTTACCACTTATCACCCCCGTACCTGCATGCCATCTCACACCCTCACCCTCACTACCATCACTCCACTCCATCCCACACACTGCATCTAGACATATGACTAACCACAATGCCAAGCCCTGCATGCTATACCAATGCATGGACAGTCCTACCAGCCCTGAATGGACACCCATCACCAAAGTATGCACAGCATGGAGAACTAACAAGCACACAATACTACACCATACACAAACAAAAGTGACAGGGCAACAGCAACAATAGAGGGGAAGATAGGGATGTGCCACATGTCACAGGCAGGAAGCATAATACATCACTTACATCCCCATAGGTGCTCCAGCCAATCTCAGTGGAGAGGAGGTGCCACATCTATCCAGTCTCCCAATAGAGATGCCCCCAGGGATGACAGTAACTCTGGACTTCAGGATCTGGATCAACAACCTGGCCCATGAGGGACCACTGGTCAGTCAGTCACCCAAGTCCACACACAGTCCTCCACAGAGCCTCCCCCATCAGTTAAAAACACCACAGCACCCACCCAGCGTCCCCACACCTCTGTCCCCAGGACACGTCAATCAGTAGTGTATCCACCTGTACAGGGACCCCAGTCCACACCTCATACCCAAGACAATCAGGGACCTGGGGTCAGTGGCAGTGGGCACACCGTTCAGGGAACCAGGGCACAGGGAAACAGGGACACTGGGAGGATTGCTGTGCGCCAGGGGGAGGACAGGCCCAGGGAACCGACTCTCCAGGAGGCACTCACTAATGTCCTGGGAGCATGCCAACAATCTCAGGACACGATGGTCCAGATCCTAAACAACATGCAGGAGAACAAGCGGCTGCAGGAGGAAGACCATCAGGAGATCAGGGAGGACTTGCAGGCCCTCAACACCACCATGATCTCCATAGCAGGGGTGCTGGCAGATATGGCCAACATCATGAAGGAATGGACTGCACAGCAGCGGGCCCCTACCACTAGCCAGCCTATTGACCAGCCCACCACATCCGCTGCAGCTAGTGGACAGGAGGCCCCGCCACAGGACCCACAGGCCACCAGCACCCCTCCCCCTGCAGAAGGTGAACCACCCTGTAAACGTTCCCTGTGAACCAGACAGAAGCCAGAGACACTTGCCAAGACCAAGACCACCGCCAGGAAATGAGACTCTCCTGATTGTCCCTCTTGTGTCCCACCCTGTCTCCTTGTCCGCTTTGAACTGCCTTTGTTCCCCTTCCTATGGCCCTTTGGACACTGGACCTGTGCCACAAACAGACTGGAACAATACTCTGGACTTTCCTCCACCATCACCCCATTCCATTGCACTTTACCCTCAGTTTTATAGCACTACAATAAACGCCCTTGAACACAATTTGAGTAACACTGTTTTATGTTTTTAAATGTGCATTTGTGGGAACAGTCATATAGAGTGAAATTGATCTGAGCACTGTGATAGCATACAAATAATATCCTGTAACTGTCTGTAGTGATCACATCAGGACATTGTTATCATATCACCAACATCTGGAAAATGAGAAGCCATATATGACAGTAAGTTGAGATGCAAAGGAAGTGAATGCCATCATGCTACAGCCACAGAGATAAATCAATAGTCAGAGTAATGGTCAGTTCTACTGTCTCACCTGTGTGTCATTGGAAGTATTGTTGTATAACTGATGTTCTGTTGTCCTCATCCTCTGCCTCCTCATCCTCACTGTCCTCAGGGTCCACTGCTGCCACAGGGTCATCTCCAGTCCCCGCCTCCTGCAGAAAAGGCACATGTCATCTGAGGGCCAGGTTGTGCAGCATGCAGCATGCCACTACTATCTGGCAGACCTTTCAGGGTGAGTAGCACAGGGATCCACCTGTTAGATGGAGGCACCTGAACCTGGCCTTCAGGAGGCCGAAGGTTTGCTCGGTTATTCTTCTGGTACGCCCATGTGCCTCATTATAACAGTCCTCAGCACCTTTCTTGGCATTCCTCACAGGGGTCAGCAGACACATTAGTTTTGGGTAGCCAGAGTCACCTGCATGATGGACAAATTTAGCCTTACACAATCCTATTGCCTCTGTAGTTGAGCCATCACATTTGGGACGCTGCTATTCCTCAGGACAAAGACATCATGCACCGACACAGGATACTTGGCAGTGATGTGGGAGATGTATTGATCCACTAGGCGCACTATTTGAACATTCAGTGAGTGGAAACTCTTATGATTCTTGAACACCTGTTCATTCTGGCGGAGGGGACTAACTCAATATGTGTACCGTCAATCACCCCAATAATATTGGGGATATGGCCCATTGCACAAAATCCTTCCTTCACAGTGGACAAATCTTCCACCTAGGGGAAAGCAATGTAGCTGCACACGTGTTTAACCAGAGCAGACAAGACCCTTGCCAGCACAATAGAAAATATTGGCTGTGACATTCCAGCTGCCAAGCCCACTGTCACTTGGAAAGAACCAGTTTCCAGGAAATGGAGCACTGATAGCACTTGCGCAAGAGGAGGGATCCCAGTGGGATGACGGATAGCTGATATCATGTCAGGCTCCAATTGGGCATACAGCTCTGTGATTGCGACCCTGTCCAGTTTATAAGTCAGTATAATGTGCCTGTCCTCCGGTGTAGCCAAATCAACAAAGGGTCTGTACATGGGGGTTTTCTTCTCCTCCCATTCATCCACAGCGGTAGGTATCTAAGGGACACAAGAGTGAGTAGGCTGTCACAATTTGAACAATGGAACCATAACCTCAGTGTAAATGTTGCATTTATGTGATGGGACAGTGGGAATGGCAAGGTATGTGCAAATCTGGGCACTGACACAGTAAAGGTTAATCTGATTGTTGTCCATCACCATGACATGGCAACTGCCTGTCCTGTATGTAGGGACAGGTAGAAGTGAGGTAACTCCGCCGACATTGGGCATCATGGTGGAAGGTGGTCTTGCACCACCATGCAATTCCTCACTGGATAATATGTGGCTCTATGGAGTACAGTGGCCAATGGGGATCTGCACCAGCGGTGACGGTGCACACTGCCACAGACGTGACCGCCATTTTCTATCTGATTCCTCACTTGTTTCCTGACCTTCAACAGGAGAACACCTACACTGCGTGTGCTGCTGTGACCTGTGTCGGGAACCTACCATGGCCTGTGTGACTGGGGAAACGGCCCCTGCCTTCACTGCGGAGGAGTTGGAGCGATTGGTGGATGGGGTCCTACCCCAGTACAGACTGCTGTATGGGCCTCCAGACCAACAGGTGAGTACACCTTGGGCACCATGCATGTGGGAAGGATGCATGGAGATGTGTGTGCAAGCATCGTGTCATCGGAGGGGGGATGTCATGTGGTGGTGTACGTGGTGTGTGTCGGGCGGTGTGTGTGCCAATGGTGAAGGAAACAGGATTGGTGGGCCATAAGTGTGACAGGCTGGATTGTATGTGTAATGGTGTCCTCCCCTCTGTATCGCCTCTGTAGGTCAGCGCCCATCAGAAGAAGGGATTATGGCATGCCATCTCCAAGGACGTGCAGAGCCTGGGGGTCTATGGCAGGCGGAGCACCCATTGTTGGAAACGGTGGGAGGACCTGAGGCGCTGGGCATGGAAGACCGCGGAGGCCAATTGAGGATGGCGTGCCTGTCAGAACCTGACCCCCTAATGGCCTGAACACTGGTGGTGGCCTACCCAGAGCTGGATGGGCACTTGAGGGCATCACAGCAGCCACAAGGGGGTAAGTACAGTGGCCATTACAACAATAATTTGTAGGTGGCATGGGATCCGGGTGGTGGGTGTCTGTTAGTGGGTGCCCCTATTGTCAGGCCAGACATTGCAGCATGATCCAGATCCAGGGTAATGGTTGAAAGGGAAAACAAGGTAACCTAGCTAGGTTGCATTCCATGTCAGGCAGGGCTTAGTGGGTCACAGGAGGGGTGCATTTGGCAGTGGTTGGCCCTCATTTTGCTGTGGCATATAGCCAATTGTTTGGCAGTGCAATGCATAGTGCTAAATCCTGATCCCTGTGTGTGACGATACTGCGTATGCCTTCTGTGGTGTTAGTGCAATAATTCTCTCTCCCCCTTTATTCTTCTGTCGTCGTGTCCATTTGTGCATTAGCATCATCTGGCAGAGGAGCAGGAGAACCGGCGACAGAGGGAGCTGCATCCCACAGGACCCAGGAGGCAGAGCCCACTGATGCTGAGGGAACCAGTGGGCCGGAGGGCGAGGGGAGCACCACGGCGGAGACAGTAGGAGACAACACAGACTCAGATGCCTCCTCCGACGGAAGCTCCCTGGTGGTGGCGGACACCTCTATGACCACCCCAGCTGCAGGTACAGCCACCACCCCCGTACCAGCACCGCCCTCCCAGTAGCCCCTCAGCAAGTTGCCCATGCCCGCTCACCCAGAAGGGTGGGCATCTCCTTCGCCCCAAGCACCTCAGGCCCTGCCCCAGTGAGCTTTGCTTCCCTGAGTGAGGAGGCTATTGACCTCCTTAGATCCATCTCTATAGGGCAGTCAACCATTGTGAATGCCATCCAGGGGCTGTCATCCCAGATGCAGCAATGCAATGCATTCCTGGAGGGCATCCATGGTGGATTGGAGGCCCAACAGAGATCGATTCAGGCTCTGGCCTCCTCTCTGATGGCAGCCATTGTCCCTGTCCCTGTCCCTGTCCCCCCTCCAACTACCACTTCCGAGTCCCAGTCTCCTCAACCCCAACCCATCCCATGCACACATACAGACGAGCATACACACAAGACAATACACAAGAGTGGCACAGTCAAACACATGCACCACACTTTAGCACACAACCACTCGGCAAACTCCAGACAGTTGCAGACACAACCACATCCACTGCCTCCACGTTTCCCCCTCCTCCTCCTCCTCCACTTCCCTCACAGTCATGACCACACTCACACCTGCATCCACTGCTTCAACATCCACCACCAGCATCACCACACCAAGCAGCACACACACATGACTAGCAGACACCTCTACAATATCCATGCATGCGTCCTCTGTGTTCTGTCCAACCCTGTCTGTCCCCCCTCCAAAAGGTCACAAATGCAAGCACTCGGACACCCAACAACTATCCACCTCACATTAACACATTCCCCATGCACCTGCACCCACGTCCAGCAGACATACTGCTCCAACAACCACTCCCTCAACCTCCACTCTCATTCCTCCTCCCTCTTCCCGCCCCACTGTCCCTAAAAAGCTTTTTCTTGCCCAACTTGACTTTTTCCCTCCCTCCCTCCGTCCTGTCCATAAGAGCAGGGTCCCAACGACCCATCCCAGCACCTCAGCCAAACAGTCCACACGGACAGTGGAGGTACCTCCGAGTCATGGAGGCAAGACAGTGATGGATCCCACTCCAATAGCCAGGAAGGGTAAGGATCCCACACCCACTGCCATGAAGGGGAAGAAGCCCTCGACTCCTGCCATGAAGGGGAAGGAGGCCGCACCTCCTGCTGTGAAGGGAAAGAAGCCCTTGATTCCTGCCATGAAGGGGAAGAAGCCCTCGACTCCCCCATGAAGGGGAAGGAGGCCACACCTCCTGCCATGAAGGGGAAGAAGCCCTCGACTTCTGCCATGAAGGGGAAAAAGCCCCCGAACTCCAGCAGAGGCTGGCAGGATGACACCACCATCACCACCACCACCACCAGTGGTCACAGAGCCCTCACCTCCAGCTGAGGCAGTGCAGCCCACTCCTCCTGCAGAGTCTGCACCTTCACCTGCTGAGACAGTGCAGCCCTCACCTCCAGCAGAGGCTGGCAGGATGACACCACCACCAGTGGTCATGGAGCCCTCACCTCCAACTGAAGCAGTGCAACCCACTTCTCCTGCAGAGGCTGCATCTTCACCTGCTGAGACAGTGCAGCCCTCACCTCCAGCAGAGGGCATGTAGGCCACCCTTCTGGGACTGCTGTACAAGGAGCCCCCTCCAGAGGCAGTGGGCAAGTCACCTACCTGAGCGACTGTGACCTTGCACTCCCAGCACAGAGAAATGGGAATGAAGCCCCCAATAGAAGCAGTGGGCAAGTCACCCACTTGAGAGACTGTGGCCTTGCACTCCCCAGCACAGAGAAATGGGCATGGAGCCCCCTCCAGAAGCAGTGGGAAAGTTCCCGACTTCAGCTGAGGTGCCCCCCTCACTCTCATCCCTGAGGTGCCTGCACACTTGCAAAATGATGCCCCTGCAGAGTTCTGTGCAGATTATGTCAGGAGACAAGTTGGGCCTAGGACTGTGCCCTGTGGCCTAGTGGGCTCTTTGAACTTTGGTCTGCACATTGGCCCATTATGGACATTTGTACATATTTCTTTTTTATCCAATTGGTTCATTTGGTGGCTCTTCACATTCAAAACACTCTCATTGCTCCCTTCTTGTTGTCCTTGCATTATTCTGCAGTGTGTCGTGTGCCATTGTTTTTCATTTGCAGCTGGTTGTGTGTATGGTGTGTGTGGATGGTGTGTGTTGTACATGTGTGTGTCACTCTCGTTTTTCTCCCTCTCTCCCTGTGCTAGGTTGCTGTACTCACCGTCGTCATCTTCGTCTGCGTTGGTGTTCCAGGTGGAGCATGGCATAGAAGAGCATCGGGAAGCCTTGCAGTTCCGGTTCCATGGCGGCATTGGTCTTCTCTGTGTCTTTGTAGGTGAGTCTTTTATCTTTTGTGTTCTGTTTCCACCAGGCTTTTGATGGCATTTGTTCCGCCCCTGAAATCGTGGCGGTGTACTGCTTTGTAATATGGTGGGTGGTACTTTGTCTTCCGCCTGGCTGTTGATGGCCATCCGTGGTGCATGGTGTTAACGTCCTTGCAGATGGTGTGGTACATTGGCTGTCTATGGAAGTTCTCACGCCATGGTCACAATTTGGCGGTAATTACCGCCGGCCTGTTGGTATTTCTGCCACTTTATCACTTACCGCCAATGTCATTATGAGGGCTTTAATATTCAACGTTGTCTGTAAATTGGTGGGAATAGTGAATGACACCCTTTTAGTGACCACCACCTTCTTCACATTGATGTAGATTAGAGTGGGAATAGTAAATGTCACTCTTTTACTGTCCACACATTCCACAAATTGGTATAGAATGGAGTGGGAATAGTAAATGTCACCCTTTTAGTGCCCAACTTTTTCCCTAAATTGGTTTAGATTGCATTGGGAATAGTAATTGTCACCCCTTTAATGCCCAACACCTTTCTCAAACTAGTTTAGAGTGGCGTCTGAATATAGTAAATGCCACTCCTTTAGTGTCCAACACTTTCTTAAAAATGGTTTACTTTGGAGTGTGATTATTTAATTTTATAAATTTAGTGTAAAATTCTTTGAGTAAATTGTATTTGTATGTAGAAGAAACAAGTTGTGTTATTTAATAAGTATTGTTGGTGTTTAGAACTATAATAAAAATACTTAGTTGTATGTTTGTAATATATAATACTATAAATTACATATTTTCTTTACATTTTTAAAGTTTATTTAATATGGTTTTAAATTGTTACCATATACAATTCAACTTAAAAATAAATGTTTAAATATAGATAAATAAAACATTTTAATGGCTTTTTAATTTTACATAATGTAAATTGTATTTAAATAGTTTTGTATGTTGTAAATGTTTCACTTTTTCAATTTGTTATCATTTCTTAAATTGTTTTGCATACATATCCTCAACATCACATTGACATACATTTTCATTATATATTAAATAATTGTATATATTTTATACTATTATATACCATTTTTTTATATTTGGTCAACATTTTTATACATCTTACATTTTTAATAATGTTTATATATTTTAATACACTCAATATGTTTAAATTATTTGCCATTCATTTCTATGGAGAGATGAGCCTTTTTCAGTTTCATTTAGCAGCCATTTTATTTTATTGCACCCTCAATTTTGTGGCCTATTTGTGTAATTTTTTGTATGTTTTCCGGGATCCAAGTCACAGTAAGGTGCTGCTGTTTGTCCATCTTTATAGTTTTTATTAAGCATATTGAGGGTAGGTGGAGTGTAGGGGAATGGTCTAGAGGTTAGTTGACCTTTTGCGTGTGGGTTTTTGCACATTTACGTGTATTAATAGTAGTGATTTTCACTAGTGTGTAATTTGGGATTCTCGTACACCATTTTAGTAAATTGTCATTATGTTATGTTACCTATTTTATGATTAATAGGCCAATTGTGAGTTTGGTGGTTGGACCACCAGATGCCATGTTGGCGGTCCCAAATAGACCAATGCGCCAACGGTCCCCAGCCGGCTGTATTACGATGAAACAGGCAGAACTGTCGCCACCAAGCAAAAAGGCAGATTGCCAGCGGCGCAACAGTCTAGTATCTAGGGGGTCCGACCGTCAGCATTGACAGCGCCACGGCCAACTACTGAGCCTATTACAAACACACAGTCACAGTGTTAGACAATGGTGGTGGTACAGGTTCAGCAAAGTAACAGACAGGTGCACATTGCATGAATTCAAAAACCACATAGCTGGCACACAATGGTCCAGTGGACACACCTACAAATCCCCTATTAGAAAGACCCTTTCACACACCACAATCCTTGGCATCTCCCCTGCAGGAAAGACACCAGAGACCACCGTTTTGTTAATATTGATGGATAAGGCATCCTTTTTTTCACCATCCATACAACACCTTGCACACACTTTTGTCCGTTCACTCCCTATTGAACGTCCCCCTGTTAAGTCACGCACTTTAGTTGTCCATGTCACAAGGCAAAAATCCCTGTTTCTCTGAAGATCAGTAGAGTCATGGTGGATAAACTCATAAGAGTAGAGCCATAATTGTTTGGAGCCAAAATCTGCCACACTCCTCTCAGTAGGAAAATAGAACTATGGCAAAGAATTTTCGACAGAGTGAATGCTGTAGGCACCATCCTGCGCATATGACATTAGGAAGAGGTGGAATGGCCTGAGGGGCAAGGTGAGTTCCCTGACCTCCAGGCAACAGATGGAGGCCAACAAGACTGGTGGTAGTGCTCCCAGTGCCCAATTGAGACTCTTTCCCTGGGAGGAGAAGGTGTTGGCAATCCTGGATCTGGAGGATTTGACAGGAATACCTGGGGGAGTGGAGTCTGGTAAGTTACCACACAAAAACTACAGCTAAAATGCAATGTCCTGCATGCTCACAGCTCAGCTTTTACCACTGTATTGGTCATGTACTTCACCAACATTCAAAACCCAGAGCATCTGAGATGTAGCACTGTCAATGTGTACTGTTGGACTCAACATCACAGATACCGAGGCCCATCACAAGGCATAACTCGAAATGGTACCTGTAAGTCTTTCTATATAAAACAAAAATCCCAGGAATCATTGTACGTCTCAACATGTAAATGTATGTTCAAACCTAAATGCAGTTTGCCTACAGATATGTAATACCCAATATTTGTCTAGTGTGGGAAGTAGAGGGAGTGACCTGACTGCAACTCCCAGGAGGCCCTGTGTCTGTAATTCCAACCACCAGTCCAGTGGTCACTTGACCATATACCACTGTTTGTTAACTCTCAATCGAAGTGTACTCTACTGGGGGGATACCATTTGTCAACTGTGGGAAGTAGAGGGAGTGATCTGACTGCAACTACCAGGAGGCCCTGTGTCTGTAATTCAAACCAGTTGAGTGGTTACTTGCCCATATACCCCTGTTTGTTAACTCTCAATAGAAGTGTGCTCAGCTGTGAGGATACCATTTGTCAAGTGTGGGAAGTAGAGGTAGTGACCTGACTGTAACTCTCAGGAGGCCCTGTGTCTATACATTTACCTGCAAGCCCAGTGGTCACTTGCCCAAATACACCTGTTTGTCAACTTTTAATTGAATGTTACTCACCTGTGAGTGAGCAATATATAGATTATGCTCAACTCAGAGACGTGTCTATCTACATAGCTCTATCATGACCTGCTATCCCAAGATTAAACTATTGAGGACAGAAATGATACCTTACCAAGTGTGAACACCAAGTATTCTTAAGGCCTCGATCTGCATCACCCGATTGGTATCGGCAGCAAACACATTGACACAGCACTTCATCAGCTGCGTGAGTCAAATAGTTTAGGCACACTTCACATGACACACCATGGTAACATGGCACAACAGGCTAAACTACAACTTAAGAATGCCAAATGTCTCTGTTTAGTGTAACAGTAGATGTCACACTTAAACTAGTAACAATATATTTCCTTCATCAACAGGTCAAGATGCCACTGGGCACACCAAGGCCACCGAACAGACACCCACTACTCCCCTGCATGAACCCCTCAATGATGATGACACTCCTGGACTTGTGGATGTGGAGGACGGTCCTGGCATATCTGGGCAACCTGATCAGATGGCAACAGTGAGTCTCACTGTGCCCACAATGTCACCTCCCAGCCCTGTTGCATCAACAGGGCTGGGAGGTGTCCCTAACCTGTGTACCTAGCACAGTTTCCACCATCTTGTGCCCCCAAGTCCTGGATCCTGAGGTGCTACTCGACACTCCTGACACTGAGGGTCCAGGACCCAGGTGGAGAGGGCACCCTGTGCCAAGAACAAAGGCTCGTGGGGCAAGGATGTGTGGGAGGGATGCTGTGGGTCAGCGGAGTGAGTGCACTGGGGCTGCTGTCAGGGGTTCAGAAGGTCATGACTGAAAAAATGGATGATCATAACAATGAAATGGACACCTTAACAGGGCTGCTGAGGGAAATCAA